>NC_139991.1:55053117-55632773 GCF_964263955.1 Coregonus lavaretus | reverse complement strand
CTCTCACAGTAAAGCAATTTTCCCCTACACAAGTGGAATTCAAAGTCGGGGTCAGGACCCGGAACTGCAGTGGGCTCGCCAAAATGTTAAATGGACAATGCCTTCAGAAAGTATTCACACCCCTTGACTT
The DNA here is from genome assembly GCF_964263955.1 of Coregonus lavaretus. Lineage (NCBI taxonomy): Eukaryota > Metazoa > Chordata > Actinopteri > Salmoniformes > Salmonidae > Coregonus > Coregonus lavaretus. The sequence continues at coordinate 55,632,643 of NC_139991.1, read as the reverse complement.
TTTCCACATTTTCTTGTAACTTTCAGCCTGAATTTAAAATAGATTAAATTGAGATTGTATGTCACTGGCCTACACACAATACCCCATAATGTAAAAGTGGAATCATGTTTTCGAAATGTTTATAAATGAATAAAAAATGAAAAGCTGAAATGTCTTGAGTCAATGGCAAGTTCAGCAGTAAAAATGTGTTTAACAAGTTGCATGGACTCACTCTGTTTGCAATAATGCTGGTTAACATGATTTTTGAATGACTACCTCGTCTCTGTACCCCACACATGCAATTATCTGTAAGGTCCCTCAGTCGAGCAGTGATTTCAACTACAGATTCAACCACAAAGACCAGGGAGGTTTTCCAATGCCTCGCAAAGAAGGTAAAACATTTAAAAGCAGACATTGAATATCCCTTTGAGCATGGTGAAGTTATTAATTACACTTTGGATGGTGTATCAATACACCCAGTCACTACAAAGATACAGTTGCCGGAGAGGAAGGAAACCGCTAAGGCAATTTCACCATGAGGCCAATGGTGACTTTAAAACAGTTACAGAGTTTAATGGCTGTGATAGGGGCAAACTGAGGATGGATCAACAACATTTTAGTTACTCCACAATACTTACCTAAATAATAGAGTGAAAAGAAGGAAGCCTGTACAGAATAAAAAATATTCCAAAACATGCATCCTGTTTGCAACAAGGCAATAAAGTAATACTGCAAAAAATGTGGCAAAGCAATTACCTTTTTTTTGTCCTGAATACAAAGTGTTATGTTTGGAGCAAATTCAATACAACACATTACTGAGTACCACTCTCCATATTTTCAAGCATAGTGGTGGCTGCATCATGTTATGGGTATGTTTGTAATCGTTAAGGACTGGGGAGTTTTTCAGGATAAAAATAATGGAGCTAAGCACAGTCTAAATCCTAGAGGAAAACCTGGTTCAGTCTGCTTTCCACCAGACAGGGAGATTAATTCACTTTTCAGCAGGACAATAACCTAAAACACAAAGCCAAATCTACACTGGAGTTGCTTACCAAGAAGACAGTGAATGTTCCTGAGTGACCGGGTTACATTTTTTACTTAAATCTACTTGAAAATCTATGGCAAGACCTGAAAATGGTTGTCTAGCAATGATCAACAACCAATTTGACAGAGCTTGAAGAATTTTGAAGAGAATAATTGGCAAATGTTGCACTATCCAGGTGAGGAAAGCTCTTAAAGACCCAGAAAGACTCTAAGCTGTAATCGCTGCCAAAGATGCTTCTATAAAGTATTGACTCACGGGTGTGAACACTTATGTAAATTAGATATTTCTGTATTTCATTTTCAATACATTTGCTAACATTTCTACAATGTTTTCACTTTGTCGTTATGGGGTATTGTGTGTAGATTGGTGAGAAAAATAATATATTTAATCACAGTGGCGGCTCCTGAAAAAATTCTCAGGAGGGGCAATTTTTCTGATGATTTAGGTGACCTACACACATTTTTAAAAAGATATGTCCAGCAACAACATGAAGACAGGGGCAGCATATAAGTCAATACCAGAAGCATTTATTGACTGATCTCAAAAGTGTTGGCTTACAAAAGCAAAATAAGTTATCACAGTAAAAATAATCAAGGGTGTTCTTTCACATTCCTCAACACTGCATAAACAATATGTATGGCTTTGTAAAAATGAACAACCATATTCTGGCCAATTGTATAGATTTGTAAATATGAACAACCATATTCTGGCCAATTGTATAGATTTGTAAAAATGAACATGAACAGATTTTTTATTTTTTTGAATGGCAGTACCTTTCAAACATGTCTGCTTGCAGTAAGGTAGCACTCACAAGGTGGCCAGAGAAAGAGAACCTTTCTTTGGTGTGATCCAGGATGGTGTTGCAGACCTCTTCAGACAGCCTCTGCTTCTCCTCTTCTCTCAAAGCTGTTCTGGGTCTTTTGGCTCCTGTTGCTTCTTGCAGCTGCTGTTGAGAGGAGTCCCTGAAGGCAAACAGACCAATGTGTTTGTTGGCTTTGTACAGTATTGTTGTCTATGTGATGCACAGGTATATGCAATGTATCCATGTATAGTACAAATACTTCAGTTCCACTTAAAATGGGCAGGGATGCATAAAGTCTTTAGTGTTTAAGTTAGCCTTTGTGTCTCACATAGCCTGGATGTTCAGCACAGTATACAGTGGTGCTCATAAGCTTATGATCCCATGCTAAAGTTGACTAAAAAGAGGAATAAAAAAGAAAAGAAAATTGGTGTCCTTAAAGGTTGGATTTTCCAACTTTTTTAATTAAGTCATTAAGATCAATTTCCAAAAGATGATTTTTTTATTTTTTTATTCCTCTTTTTAGTCAGCTTTAGAATGTGTTCATACACTTATGAGCACCACTGTACAGTACACATAGTATATAAAATAAGATAGATTACACCACTGGCCATATATAATGACAATAATGTAATTTCAAACACAAATGCAGTCTCCTTTCATGCATACATTTTCAAATAAAGCTCTGCTTTGAGAAAGATCGAATGATATTGTTTAATCTTTATCTTACCTTATGGCCTGCACACTGCTTGCGAAGATGTCGAGGGCACGTTTGATAAAGACAGCATCGATGTCCTTATTCTGTAGCTTCTGGTACGGTGGGCTGGTCAAATGAACCCAATGAACCCGTCCGGATGGCTTCAAAACATTCTATGAGGTCGTCTCGATTCTCGTAGACAGTGTTCACGACTCTGCTGTTGCTAACCTCATCGTTGTGGCGGCGGACAGCTAGCCTGTATCCCTCATCCAGTTGAGTGGCAATATTCACTCTCACCAAAGCAGACAATCTCAAACAGCTATCAATGTGGGTCTTTGACAGCTCATTTTTCTTAATCTTTTCTGAAAGATGGTGCATGTCGGTTACACCAGTCGCTGTCCAAGCGTTGCTGTCTGCCGTTCATGGTTACGTTACGTTACGTATGACGAAAGCGCGTAAGTGCAAGCCCTCAGACACCCATAGAGAATGTATTGAAAGCTCAGAAATTTGAAAAAAAAATATTTTACATTAGAGGCTATGAGAGACTTCTGGGCGATTTTCAACCTGACTGAAATCGCCCCAAAACGGGCGGGGACATTTGAAGCACGACTTTAGCCTGATTGGACATTTAGTGGCTGGCAGATCAGACGTGAACACTGAACTACTGTTGCCATGATATAATTGATTAGAAAAAAAATCCCTTCCTTTTCCCGTTTGGCAGTGCGTCGCCCATATCGCCCTATTGAACACACCGCCCATGTTTAATCATTTTTAAATTCAGGCTGTAACACAACAAAATGTGGAATAAGTCAAGAGGTATGAATACTTTCTGAAGGCACTGTACATTATATTTTTTGACCTACGAGTTTATTTAAAAAAAAAATTTTTGAAGGTAATTTGTTGATGTAAAAAATCTAAATGTACAGATTTTAAGGTTGTGTCATTAGATTTGGGGTGGGGTGGGGTCACAAGAAATTCTTGGGGAAAAAATGGGTTCCCTGCTGAAAAAGTTTGAATACGTCTGCCCTACACCATATAGTACATCACTGTCCCACCCCGACCACTGTAATGTCAATGGGATTCAAGATCAAACAGATACAGGATGCTCCCCAAATGGCACACTATTGCCTATATACTGCACTACTGGTCAGCCCTGGTCAAAAGTAGTGCACTATGTAGAGAATAGGGTGCTGTTTGGGACATAGGCATAGTGTCAGGGAAGAAAGACACTTCAAAGGGGATCTAATAGGATGTCTGTTTTAACTCTCCACAGCTCTCCTCACCTGAGACAAGGGCTCTCCCCATAGAGTCACTGTGTTGGGTGTGTTTTTTATATTATAGCTCAACCTTTTCTTACTGCTATGAGATCAGCTCTGGTCAGCTTTCAACACTCTCTCTCTCATCTGATTCACTTAGCATGCCGTGCCTTCATCAAAATCCTGATTTAGTTCATAAAGTTTGTTTATTGGTCACAGAGCCACTGGGATATACCAGAAGTCCAGGGGTGGCTGGTGGGTGGAGATATATAAGGAACATCTCATTGTAATGGCTGGAATGGAATAAATGGAAAGGTACAGTGGGGAAAAAAAGTATTTAGTCAGCCACCATTTGTGCAAGTTCTCCCACTTAAAAAGATGAGAGAGGCCTGTAATTTTCATCATAGGTACATGTCAACTATGACAGACAAATTGAGGAAAAAAAATCCAGAAAATCACATTGTAGGATTTTTAATGAATTTATTTGCAAATGATGGTGGAAAATAAGTATTTGGTCACCTACAAACAAGCAAGATTTCTGGCTCTCACAGACCTGTAACTTCTTTTTTAAGAGGCTCCTCTGTCCTCCAATCGTTACCTGTATTAATGGCACCTGTTTGAACTTGTTATCAGTATAAAAGACACCTGTCCACAACCTCAAACAGTCACACTCCAAACTCCACTATGGCCAAGACGAAAGAGCTGTCAAAGGACACCAGAAACTAAATTGTAGACCTGCACCAGGCTGGGAAGACTGAATCTGCAATAGGTAAGCAACTTGGTTTGAAGAAATCAACTGTGGGAGCAATTATTAGGAAATGGAAGACATACAAGACCACTGATAATCTCCCTCGATCTGGGGCTCCACGCAAGATCTCACCCCGTGGGGTCAAAATGATCACAAGAACGGTGAGCAAAAATCCCAGAACCACACGGGGGGACCTAGTGAATGACCTGCAGAGAGCTGGGACCAAATTAACAAAGCCTACCATCAGTAACACACTACGCCGCCAGGGACTCAAATCATGCAGTGCCAGACGTGTCCCCCTGCTTAAGCCAGTACATGTCCAGGCCCGTCTGAAGTTTGCTAGAGTGCATTTGGATGATCCAAAAGAGGATTGGGAGAATGTCATATGGTCAGATGAAACCAAAATATAACTTTTTGGTAAAAATTCAACTCGTTGTGTTTGGAGGACAAAGAATTCTGAGTTGCATCCAAAGAACACCATACCTACTGTGAAGCATGGGGGTGGAAACATCATGCTTTGGGACTGTTTTTCTGCAAAGGGACCAGGACGACTGATCCGTGTAAAGGAAAGAATGAATGGGGCCATGTATCGTGAGATTTTGAGTGAAAACCTCCTTCCATCAGCAAGGGCATTGAAGATGAAACGTGGCTGGGTCTTTCAGCATGACAATGATCCCAAACACACCGCCCGGGCAAGGAGTGGCTTCGTAAGAAGCATTTCAAGGTCCTGGAGTGGCCTAGCCAGTCTCCAGATCTCAACCCCATAGAAAATCATTGGAGGGAGTTGAAAGTCCGTGTTGCCCAGCGACAGCCCCAAAACATCACTGCTCTAGAGGAGATCTGCATGGAGGAATGGGCCATAATACCAGCAACAGTGTGTGAAAACCTTGTGAAGACTTACAGAAAACGTTTGACCTGTGTCATTGCCAACAAAGGGTATATAACAAAGTATTGAGAAACTTTCGTTATTGACCAAATACTTACTTTCCACCATAATTTGCAAATAAATTAATAAAAAATCCTACAATGTGATTTTCTGGATTTTTTTTCCTCATTTTGTCTGTCATAGTTGACGTGTACCTATGATGAAAATTACAGGCCTCTCTCATCTTTTTAAGTGGGAGAACTTGCAGAATTGGTGGCTGACTAAATACTTTTTTTCCCCACTGTATGTGTTTGATACCTTTTCATTCAGTCCATTCCAGCCATTGCACTGAGTTGTCCTCCTATATCGCCACCCAATAGCCACCACGGCAGTAGCCCAAGAGCTTTACAGGCTCCATTCTCCCTGACTGTAGATCTGGTTTGGATCTGATTGGGCTCCCAAGGCTGTTTATGTAGTTGTGATTCCAGTGAGGGTGAGTTGTTGCTTTCTTGTGGAGGTGTTGACACACAAGCTGAGAAAGCGAGACAGAGAGAAAGAAAGACATAGAGAAAGAGGAGGAATCGATGGCAATGTGAGACTTGCGATAGAGAGGTGTGTGGGGAAAACACTGGGCCGTGTTTCATGGCCATCGATCCAGTTGTACTCATCTGTAGTCTGAGTCATATTCCCAGAAAACACAGTCGCTTATTATTCATCTCCACATTGATTGGCCTCTCGTTTGCAAATATAATTATCATTGGTCCAGCGTCGTTGCTGGTTAATTACCCAGGATGCTCCCTGGCAGCTTGCCCACACTCTGTTCTGACGCAGCGCATTGATCTGTGTGTGTGCGTGCGCGCATGTGCTATGAGGAAGCAGTACTTTCCGTGCCAGCTTCTCTGAGGCCCCAAATGAAATTATAATAAGAAGGAGGGAAGGATGGAGGAAGGGAGGGATGGGAGATAGAGGGAGGGGAGAGGTGTCAGTGCCAACTTGATGACAACAGCAGGAGATGCAGCACACCATCACAGTCAGTTGGCGTCTCTGTGGTGACTCAGGCTGATCAGAGACTCTTCTGTGTGTGTGTGTGTGTGTGTGTGTGTGTGTGTGTGTGTGTGTGGTGTGTGTGTGTGTGTGTGTGTGTGTGTGTGTGTGTGTGTGTGTGTGTGTGTGTGTGTGTGTGTATAAGAGAGAGAGAGAGAGACAGAGAGAGAAAGAGGACAAATGTCCCATATAGATTGCAAAATAGTTGGGAAGAGATTTTTGACGTACCGATCCCATGGCATAGTGTTTATGAACTGATACGCAAAACGACGCCGATTAAAAACGTATACTTTTTTTATTTTAATTATTACAGTGGGGAATAAAAGTATTTAGTCAGCCACCAATTGTGCATGTTCTCCCACTTAAAAAGATGAGAGAGGCCTGTAATTTTCATCATAGGTACACGTCAACTATAACAGACAAATTGAGAATTTTTTTTCCAGGAAATCACATTGTAGGATTTTTAATGAATTTATTTGCAAATTATGGTGGAAAATAAGTATTTGGTCACCTACAAACAAGCAAGATTTCTGGCTCTCACAGACCTGTAACTTCTTCTTTAAGAGGCTCCTCTGTCCTCCACTCGTTACCTGTATTAATGGCACCTGTTTGAACTTGTTATCAGTATAAAAGACACCTGTCCACAACCTCAAACAGTCACACTCCAAACTCCACTATGGCCAAGACCAAAGAGCTGTCAAAGGACACCAGAAACAAAATTGTAGACCTGCACCAGGCTGGGAAGACTGAATCTGCAATAGGTAAGCAGCTTGGTTTGAAGAAATCAACTGTGGGAGCAATTATTAGGAAATGGAAGACATGCAAGACCACTAATAATCTCCCTCGATCTGGGGCTCCACGCAAGATCTCACCCCGTGGGGTCAAAATGATCACAAGAACGGTGAGCAAAAATCCCAGAACCACACGGGGGGACCTAGTGAATGACCTGCAGAGAGCTGGGACCAAAGTAACAAAGCCTACCATCAGTAACACACTACGCCGCCAGGGACTCAAATCCTGCAGTGCCAGACGTGTCCCCCTGCTTAAGCCAGTACATGTCCAGGCCCGTCTGAAGTTTGCTAGAGTGCATTTGGATGATCCAGAAGAGGATTGGGAGAATGTCATATGGTCAGATGAAACCAAAATATAACTTTTTGGTAAAAACTCAACTCGTCGTGTTTGGAGGACAAAGAATGCTGAGTTGCATCCAAAGAACACCATACCTACTGTGAAGCATGGGGGTGGAAACATCATGCTTTGGGGCTGTTTTTCTGCAAAGGGACCAGGACGACTGATCTGTGTAAAGGAAAGAATGAATTTTAATTATTACAGTGGGGAATAAAAGTATTTAGTCAGCCACCAATTGTGCAAGTTCTCCCACTTAAAAAGATGAGAGAGGCCTGTAATTTTCATCATAGGTACACGTCAACTATAACAGACAAATTGAGGAAATCTGTGTAAAGGAAAGAATGAATGGGGCCATGTATCGTAAGATTTTGAGTGAAAACCTCCTTCCATCAGCAAGGGCATTGAAGATGAAACGTGGCTGGGTCTTTCAGCATGACAATGATCCCAAACACACTGCCCGGGCAACGAAGGAGTGGCTTCGTAAGAAGCATTTCAAGGTCCTGGAGTGGCCTAGCCAGTCTCCAGATCTCAACCCCATAGAAAATCTTTGGAGGGAGTTGAAAGTCTGTGTTGCCCAGCGACAGCCCCAAAACATCACTGCTCTAGAGGAGATCTGCATGGAGGAATGGGCCAAAATACCAGCAACAGTGTGTGAAAACCTTGTGAAGACTTACAGAAAACGTTTGACCTGTGTCATTGCCAACAAAGGGTATATAACAAAGTATTGAGAAACCTTTGTTATTGACCAAATACTTATTTTCCACCATAATTTGCAAATAAATTCATTAAAAATCCTACAATGTGATTTTCTGGAGAAAAAAAATCTCATTTTGTCCGTCATAGTTGACGTGTACCTATGATGAAAATTACAGGTCTCTCTCATCTTTTTAAGTGGGAGAACTTGCACAATTGGTGGCTGACTAAATACTTTTTTCCCCCACTGTACATAAAATTCTTGCTACCAATAGAATGTTATTTATATGGGGGATACAATCTTCCCAGCTCTGCAGATTTTCCTGTGAAGAGACAGAATCATTAGATCATTTGTTTTGGTACTGTCCATTTGTAGCTTGTCTAAAGGATTGCAATATTTACCTGGAGCTAACCCTGCAGATAGCATTACTGGGTGATCTGAAAAGTCATAGTCAATCGATCAATAATATAATAATACTTTTAGCAAAAAAAATGATTTTCAATTCACAATCTGTAGAAACAATGAGAATAGAAAGGTTCAGAACTTTTGTAAAACATCACAGTACAGTTGAAAAATATATGGAAATAGAAATCCAATATGGATGGTGTTAAGCGATAGATGGGTGGTGTTGAATGGAGTTGAAGGATGGGACTAATAACAACTAACAACAACTAATAACAACAACATAACTAATAATGTAAGCATACTGTGTCCATAATAAGTATATAGGTTATAGGTTGAGAGCTTTTGTGAAAGAGCACAGTTAGAAAGATATGGCATATAGAAGCAAACCGGATGGACATCATGATAATGATCGGAGAGGTTGAGGGTAGAGGAAGGTCAGGAGTAAAAATAAACAAAATAGAATTATTGTAAAATTGACTTTGTCCATAAAATGTATATAGTATGTATAAGCTGGAAGTAGAGGCCTAAGCATTGTTGTTCACTAGTTTACTCCAATTAGGGAAGGGGTGGTGGGGTTGGAAAGTAATGAAGGGAAATATATTTTTTAAAGGGATATAAATTGTCAGTGGGCAAACGTACAAAATCAGCAGGGGATCAAATACTTTTTTCCCTCACTGTATATATATATATATATATATATATATATATATATATATATATATATATATATATATATATATATATATATATATATATATATATATTTGCGACAAAAAAACAACATATGGGGGATTGGAAGTGATGCAGACAATTACATTGATGGAAGTTGCAATCTATCTGCAATTTTAAAGCTGATCTACCCCCTAAAAAAAAAATGTAAAGAGACTCCCACTCCCATAATGCCTCAATACCAGTCACTGAATATACTAGATATCTTTTGAGGGACTACTGAAGATGTTGTTAGTGAGATTTGGTCGACTAAGCAGAGTGAAATAAAAAATAACAACCCATGTGAGAACAGCTGACATCTGGAAATATTGATTAAACGCTAAACACCAAATGAAACTCTAAATGCAAAACTAATGGTGAGGGAGGGGGTGAGAATGGTGAAGCAGGGGGTGGGTGATGGTGAGGGAGGGATGGGGTGAGGGGTGTTTAAAAGTAGAGCTCGCTAACTGAATTATAATCACCGGGTGGCACAAGCACCTGGTTTAATGTGCCATTTCAAGAGGGCATCGCAGTGTTTTTCAGTCTTTGATTTTACCACACCTCTCCCTTTACTGACCCCAACGCAGGCTTTGATTTTACCACACCTCTCCCTTTACTGACCCCAACGCAGGCTTTGATTTTACCACACCTCTCCCTTAACTGACCCCAACGCAGGCTTTGATTTTACCACACCTCTCCCTTTACTGACCCCAACGCAGGCTTTGATTTTACCACACCTCTCCCTTTACTGACCCCAACGCAGGCTTTCATTTTACCACACCTCTCCCTTTACTGACCCCAACGCAGGCTTTCATTTTACCACACCTCTCCCTTTACTGACCACAACGCAAGCTTTGATTTTACCACACCTCTCTCTTTACTGACCCCAACGCAGGCTTTGATTTTTACCACACCTCTCCCTTTACTGACCCCAACGCAGGCTTTGATTTTACCACACCTCTCCCTTAACTGACCCCAACGCAGGCTTTGATTTTACCACACCTCTCCCTTTACTGACCCCAACGCAGGCTTTGATTTTACCACACCTCTCCCTTTACTGACCCCAACGCAGGCTTTGATTTTACCACACCTCTCCCTTTACTGACCACAACGCAAGCTTTGATTTTACCACACCTCTCTCTTTACTGACCCCAACGCAGGCTTTGATTTTTACCACACCTCTCCCTTTACTGACCCCAACGCAGGCTTTGATTTTTTACCACACCTCTCCCTTTACTGACCCCAACGCAGGCTTTGAAAATAATAGGGAGGAAATTGTCTTAGAAACAGAACAACACTGGGCCCATATTCTTACAGTGTCTCAGAGTAGGAGTGCTGATCTAGGTCCCCCTGTCCATATCATATTATTCATTATGATCTAAAAGGCTAAACTGATCCTAGATCAGCACTCCTTCTCTGATACATTTAATGAATACAGGTCCTGGTCTTGTTGCAGCTAGCTAACTTTATAAAGGTCAGTGTTAGCCATCTCTGAAAGGCCAGTCTGTCTGGTCTCTGTTTAATGTAGTCTGTCACTAGCTGCTGCATTTGTGATTTATCTATACAGTCCACAGTGCTATATCAGTTAACACATGATAATCTTGTAGATGATCAGAGGTCAGCCTAGTGATCCATGTTGCTAAGGTCAGAGGTAAGATACTGTAAGAGTCCACAGGGGGAGCACAGAGAGACCTAGGGTTATGGTCATGGAGCCCTACAGATGGAGAGACACATCAGTACACAGAGAATTGTCTGCATTAGCGTCTAGAAGCCCTCTCAATAGAGGGAGTACCTCTCAGTCATACCAGGAGTAAGGAATACCTCTGACCCTGTGACGTCACATCTAATAATAATAATATGCCATTTAGCAGACGCTTTTATCCAAAGCGACTTACAGTCATGCGTGCATACATTTTTGTGTATGGGTGGTCCCGGGGATCGAACCCACTACCCTGGCGTTACAAGCACCGTGAGCTACAGAGGACCACAGGAACTACCTCCCACTGGAACTCAGCACTGATCAATCTACCAATCGAATCCCACTGTGTTTGTTACCTACCACTCTCGTCTGTACTCTACCTCGGCTCTACCTCTATGACCCCAGTGTCTGCCCATGCCCATGCCAGTCCGCCCACCAGCCCTTCCTCTCTGTGCCCTCCCCGCCCCCAAGGTAGGCGACCAGATCCTGGAGGTGAACGGGCGCAGCTTCCTGGGCATCCCCCATGACGAGGCGGTGCGCGTGCTCAAGTCGTCGCACCACCTGATGATGACGGTGAAGGACGTGGGGCGCCTGCCACATGCCAGGACAGTGGTGGGGGAGACCAAGTGGATTGCCAGCTCCCAGATCGCAGAGAGCTCCGCGAGCGGCAGCGTGGCCGGGTAAGAGAGAGGGAGGGGGTGGGGAGGGAGGCTGGGGGGAGGGTGAGGGAAGGGGTGGGAGAGGGTGAGGGATGGTGAGGGGGGGTGGGAGATGGTTAGGGAGGGGGTGGGAGATGGTGAGGGAGGGGGTGTTTAAAAGTAGAGCTAGCTAACTGAATTTGAATCTCCGGGTGGCACAAGCGCCTGATTTGATGTGCCATTTCCAGAGGGCATTGCAGTATTTTTCAGTCTTTAATTTTACCACACCTCTCCCTTTACTGACCCCAACGGCATGCTTTGAATCAGGAAACATTTTCATGGTCTAAAAATAAATTATGTTATTGGCTGCTTAGATTGCTACGAGAAACTAGAATCACTCTCATAAAGACAGAGATATTGGCCTTCTCCCCATTGTGATGATAGATACCTCTTCATCTGTTCTGCCTGTTCTGTAGATGTAATCTGTATGCATGGTGTGCATGTGTGCAGTTGAAAAGATGAAGGACTCACATACAAGGTTTCCATACATTTCCATTTCAAATGCTTTTCCATGCGTGCCAGTTTATTTAGTGGCACTCCGGGCAATGAGATACATGTGTGTGTGTGTGTGTGGTGCTCTGCTCCAGCTCAGTGTCATCAGCTGTAATGCAGTTCTCCTGATTAAGAGAGCTTTGGAGCGCTGGTCACACACCACAGAGAGAGAAAAAACCCTGCAAGGTAGCTGTTTTTATACCAGGGCAGTTCATCACTCTAATGTCTGGCGCTCTGCCTGCCTGTGTGTGTGTGTGTGTGCTTGTGTGTGTGTCCACATATTGTCAGAGCGGAGAGGTAATGAGAAAATGTTAGCAGTGATACATGTCTGTCTGGAGTGAACTGTCATGAGTCATGAGGACAGTGTAATAATGTGTTCTGTTTATCTTTGTATCCTGCAGCTTGTCCATGGACCAAGGAGCCTCAGCATCAGGAAAGGTAAGGCCAACCTCCACACAGAGATCTGTCTATGACATTATCAGTCTTATACGTATGTCCCTGGCCTGCCATTGTGTGTGTGTGTATGTGTGTCTCTATGTGCATCAGTGTGTGCTGTGATCATATCTACTCTCTCCCACTCTCTCGACATCTGTGTCCACATCTGTGACAGCGCCGGAGATTAACTTTACATAGCTCTGGTCCAAGGCGTTAAGTCCATTTTACGGATACAGTTCAACGTCAGTAAACCGCACGCAACGCCCTGGACCTGAGCTAAACTTTACAGGACCATGCAGAGATTGGACTGTTACTTGTAAGATAACCTCATATTTAAGCGATGAGGCCTGATGGGGTGTGGTACATTGGCCAATATACAACGGCTAAGGACTTTTCTTAAGCACAACGCAAAGCGTAGGACAGCCTGGATACAGCCCTTAGCCGTGATATATTGGCCTTAGATCACAAACCCCTGAGGTGCCTTATTGCCATTATAAACTGGTTACCAACATTAATAGAACAAGCATTTTTGCGTCATACCCGTGTTATATTGTCTGATATACCATGCCTTTCAGCCAATCAGCATCAAGGACCCAAACTACACCATTTATAATATATTATACCCTATTTATTGGTCATCATCAGGGAAAATAAGGCCATTTTACTTCACCCACTTGAACATGCAGTGCTTTATCTGAACATGATGTCCCAGTATGCTTAGAGAGAGAAATGCCTGATCAGCAGAAAGAGCCTTTAGTTACAAGGTCTTCTCTCACAGATGCTCCATTTGTCTTTGGTTTTGACTTTGGCCCTGTCTTCAGTGCAGCGGAATATTTTTTTAGATGGAAAGAAGACAGGTGGAGAGTTGGGAGAGACAGCAGCTGCCAAAAGGAAGGAGAGCAAGGGAGGAAAAGGGGAGGAAGAGACGGGTAGAGATCACCATCGATTACGCATCTCTTGAAGTGCTGCCCCTCTCCATTGACATAGCTAGGCCGTGTCTTTGGGTCCACAGGGAGTTGTAGAGGAGAGGGGCATTGGGTAGACTTCCAAAAAGGTGTTACTGTGTCTACACGGATAAAGCATGACACAATCCTTGTGTTTGCAAAGTCAGTCATCTCACCTTGTAGAGCTCTTGTACAGCTATCTTTGTAGAGAACTGGCGTGGAACCCCGTATTATCGGCATATTCAACAGAGTTTAAGAAATATATTACCTTCAACAGTGTTATCTTGTGATCAAGCCATCAATGTTTTGTGATTATTGGTGTCGTATAAATGTTAGCTTACGGGTTAGCAATTAGCATGTTTGACATTTCAGTGGAACTACTACTATTATCAGCTTTTTGATAAGCGGTTTACCAAAAAAATACATCCTGTATTATCGGCATACGGTCCCCAGTTATTGGCCACCTTACTATTTTGTTCAATTACAAGATATATCAGTTTAATTTTGTTAAAAAAAGAGACACCAACCTCGTATCCAAAGTGTTTACTAGATAGTTGACTAGTTGGCTAGCCTTCCGGTAAAAAAAAATTACTTGCCCGTCAACTTTTCATTGCATTGCCCGGTGCTCCCTCCTGTGGAACCCTAAAAATGGTTCTTCACAAACATCTTCAGTGTTGTAACCAAATAATGTCTCATAATTTGTTTTACAGATTAATCTTATGTTTTGAGAAAGTAGATAACAATTTAATACTAAAATATAAATGAGTATGAATAATGTACATCAAATAAAACTTTAATTTCAGTAATGTGCATTGACATAAAAAATGAAACCACTGTTGGAGTTTGTGTTGCAGAGATGCACTTAAAGGAAGAAATACACAAGATGGGTTGAATAAATATTTATATTACATGTTAGACATGTAATTTTTTTTACAAATAAATAATTTCATATGAAAACAAACAAAACAAACAATAAAATCTCGACCTCCATCCCTATATTGTCACAAAAAATCACAATTAAAATCCAGCTCCACCGCCACCTCTTGATCCCACTGTAGACACCTGCAGTGGAACCAGTGCTGGCAGAAGTCACAGCACGCCCATGGCACCTCGGACCTACACTCCTGCGGGGAGCTTGCAGGTGGATCACGCTCCCACAGCGAGCACAGCAGGTGGTGTCTTCTTTATTTGAAAAAAAAAATGTAGAAGTATTACAGCAATAATAGTAATTGATACAACTGAGAGAGAAAAACAAACAGATTATGAAGTACCTGAGGGTGGTGCCATGGGTGGCGTGACAGAGGTGGCCGGTGGAGCTTTTCTCTGTAGTTGAGAGAAAAGGTAGTGTTAGACAGAGCATGTTTCATGAAAACCTTTTTCAAATTTCTTACATCAATACCTCTGGAGGAAGCTGCATAAGTTTTGGAGGATGTGGACATGCCTTGAGGGCTGGTGCAATGGACTGTAGATATGAAAATAACATATATATTTTTAAACATTGCAGTTTTATAAAACACATAAACTGTAATTTTTTTCGTAATTTAACGGGTTTACCTGTGGAGGTGGCTGTATTCTAATTGCAGGGGGCAGGGACACCAGACGTAACCAGGGGAGACGGAGGAGGCAGTTGGTCCAGAGGAGGCTGCATTGGTGGTGACAGACATGGGGGGTGGTGTGCATCGTGGTGGTGGTGGTGGACGAAACCGCCGACGATGGCTTGGAGGAGCTGGTGTTTGTAATGGTGGGGTTGAGGGGCAGACGATGGTGTGGCCGGGAGAGCAGGCACTTGGCCTTCTTCTGCAGCTGGGGACTCCGGCGGCTCCTACAGGTGTTGCAAACTGGGAGGCACTGGCAGTGGTGATGTAGCTGTCAGGAGTGGTTCCAGTGGGGGGTCCAGCAGAGGTGATGGCGTCGATGGTCTCATCCTCTCATGTGCCCTCTGTGTTCTGAGGGCTGCCCGACGCTCTTTCTCGTCTGCCCTCTCCTTCTCACCCCTCTCCTGCCACTGGCACGTGTATTCCTCCCCGGTGAGGAACCACAGGGAGTCTTCTGTATTGGTCTAGCCGATACTTCAGGACAGTAAGGATGTGCCCCAGGTCCTTCGCTATCAGCCCCCCCTCTATTAGGGGGTGCTCTTCTAGGGCTGGTGCTGGGACTGGAGCAGGGGCTGGGACTGGGACTGGGACTGGAGCAGGGGCTGAGGGTCCTCCTGTGGTCGCTGGGTAGGAGGTGATGGTGGACGGCACAGCACTGCTGGTTCCAGGAGAGGCGGTGGTGGGACCCGGTAGGGACCGAGACGGCATTAAATGGGACCCTTCAATGGCTGAAGGGTCAAAAGGGAAGAGGCCACACTTCTTAAACCCTTCCACCACATAGTGCAGCGCTGGGACGGTTAGCGGAATACTCTGTCAAATTCTGATTTGTTTACCATGTAGGAGTGGTCACAATGGCTAAGGTCTCCAGCTACCTTGGAGAACTCAGCCTTTAAAGGGCCAAAGTATGCCACGTCCAGCAGCTGCAGGACATGGGTGCAGTGTGGTGGAAGACAAAGAAGTATAACCCCTTCCCTTAGTGCCGCCGCGAGCACCTCCGGGTCCATGTGGCTCTTGTGCCCATCAAAGATGAGAAGGAGAGGGCGCTCTTTCACTGCATGCTTAATGAAGTGCTGAAACCACTTCCTGAACAGGTCCCCGTCAATGTACCCACTGTTTGACCGTCCATACAAGGCTTGGGGGTGGTCTCCCAGTGTGTAGTGGCCACCGGGGAAACACTTGGGGTAGATGATAAACAGGGGGATGTCCACCCCAGCTGCGTTGAAGCAGGCCAGCACTGTGATGTGCTCCTTGGTCCCCGGAGCCTGCTGGTACACGTGTTTTGCGCCCCGGAGAGCCAGCACTTTGTGCCTGCTCTGGTCACTATGAAGCCCAGACTCATCGTAGTTATAGAGTTGTTGGGTTTCTCCCTCAACCCACTCTCCTCCAAGTGCTTCTCATAAGAAGGGAAGAGGGTGTCCATCGTCAGACGTGTGGCACACTCAGCTCTCCCCCTGTCCTGGGTGTCCGGCCTCCTCATGCTCGGGTTCTTGTGCCTCCTCCTGAAAATGTCCCACCTGGCGGATAGCCATCCCTGCCCCACAGTCCTCCATGGCATGGAACATGTCCACCTCACTCCACTGCTTCCTCTTGACTTTCTCCATGCTGTGGTGGGAAATACATGTAGCTAAATAACTTGCCATACTATTTTAGAAAGATAACTCAATCTGAATATGTATAAACATTTACATTTCAAAGGCATTGGAAGGTGATGATGAAGGATTTCACAATAACTGAAAATGTACCCACGTTTTTTGTTTGATGTTATCTGTAAAGAAAATTACTGTCCCAATTAGTTTAATATCGATACATATATTGTAACATTTTACTAAATATAGCCAACATTGATAGGTGTCAAAAAATTCATGGTTAAAAAGTTCAAAATATATTTTTGCAGATTGCGCAAAATGCCCCCATCAGAGGACTCAAATGTTGATACAGTAAAGCTTGACAACATTCAGCTGTTTTCATGATATGTATTATCTAATGCTTACAATTTCTTTCCTTTTTGGTTACTTAGCAGTTTTATCAACATTTAGCAACTAAGCTAGCAACATTAGCAAATCTCTTAGCTATATTTCAGAGGTAAGAAGTTGGATATTAAATGATGTGGTCTGTCACGCAGTCGAATTTTACAATATACAGCGTGTCCCACAAAATGTGTATACAGTGAGGGAAAAAAGTATTTGATCCCCTGCTGATTTTGTACATTTGCCCACTGACAAATAAATGATCAGTCTATAATTTTAATGGTAGGTTTATTTGAACAGTGAAAGACAGAATAACAACAACAAAATCCAGAAAAACGCTTGTCAAAAATGTTATAAATTGATTTGCATTTTAATGAGGGACATAAGTATTTGACCCCTCTGCAAAACATGACTTAGTACTTGGTGGCAAAACCCTTGTTGGCAATCACAGAGGTCAGACGTTTCTTGTAGTTGCCCACCAGGTTTGCACACATCTCAGGAGGGATTTTGTCCCACTCCTCTTTGCAGATCTTCTCCAAGTCATTAAAGGTTTCGAGGCTGACGTTTGGCAACTCGAACCTTCAGCTCCCTCCACAGATTTTCTATGGGATTAAGGTCTGGAGACTGGCTAGGCCACTCCAGGACCTTAATGTGCTTCTTCTTGAGCCACTCCTTTGTTGCCTTGGCCGTGTGTTTTGGATCATTGTCATGCTGGAATACCCATCCACGACCCATTTTCAATGCCCTAGCTGAGGGAAGGAGGTTCTCACCCAAGATTTGACGGTACATGGCCCCGTCCATCGTCCCTTTGATGCGGTGAAGTCGTCCTGTCCCCTTAGCAGAAAAACACCCCCAAAGCGTAATGTTTCCACCTCCATGTTTAACGGTGGGGATGGTGTTCTTGGGGTCATAGGCAGCATTCCTCCTCCTCCAAACATGGCGAGTTGAGTTGATGCCAAAGATCTCCATTTTGATCTCATCTGACCACAACACTTTCACCCAGTTCTCCTCTGAATCATTCAGATGTTCATTGGCAAACTTCAGACGGGCATGTATATGTGCTTTCTTGAGCAGGGGGACCTTGCGGGCGCTGCAGGATTTCAGTCCTTCACGGCGTAGTGTGTTACCAATTGTTTTCTTGGTGACTATGGTCACAGCTGCCTTGAGATCATTGACAAGATCCTCCCGTGTAGTTCTGGGCTGATTCCTCACCGTTCTCATGATCATTGCAACTCCACGAGGTGAGATCTTGCATGGAGCCCCAGGCCGAGGGAGATTGACAGTTCTTTTGTGTTTCTTCCATTTGCGAATAATCACACCAACTGTTGTCACCTTCTCACCAACCTGCTTGGCGATGGTCTTGTAGCCCATTCCAGCCATGTGTAGGTCTACAATTTTGTCCCTGACATCCTTGGAGAGCTCTTTGGTCTTGGCCATGGTGGAGAGTTTGGAATCTGATTGATTGATTGCTTCTGTGGACAGGTGTCTTTTATACAGGTAACAAACTGAGATTAGGAGCACTCCCTTTAAGAGTGTACTCCTAATCTCAGCTCGTTACCTGTATAAAAGACACCTGGGAGCCAGAAATCTTTCTGATTGAGAGGGGGTCAAATACTTATTTCCCTCATTAAAATGCAAATCAATTTATAACATTTTTGACATGCTTTTTTCTGGATTTTTCTGTTGTTATTCTGTCTCTCACTGGTCAAATAAACCTACCATTAAAATTATAGACTGATCATTTCTTTGTCAGTGGGCAAACGTACAAAATCAGCAGGGGATCAAATACTTTTTTCCCTCACTGTATATATTACTTTTTAGAAAACTCTCAAAACCTAACTTAACTTACATAAATTGCAATGAAAATCGGTGGTCAGCTAGCTAGAAGGGTGTCTTTAGTCGCAAAACTTACCACTATTTTCCAGTCCATTTAAATGTTGAGTTCGAGGTGATTTAGTTCTCCAACCACTAGAGAGTGTCCGAAGGTAGGGGGTGTCCGATGTTAGGGGAAAATTAGCTATGTCTCTTTAGCCCCAAATGGTGTGTGTGTGTGTTTGTGTTTGTTTGTGTGTGTATGTGTGTGTGTGTGTGTGTGTGTGTGTGTGTGTGTGTGTGTGTGTGTGTGTGTGTGTGTGTGTGTGTGTGTGTGTGTGTGTGTGTGTGTGTGTGTGTGTGTGTGTGTGTGTGTGTGTGTGTGTGTGTGTGTGTGTGTGTGTGTGTGTGTGTGTGTGTGTGTGTGCGCACGTGAGTGCGTGTTAGGGTTAAAATTAGGTTTAGGGATAGGATTAGGAGCTAGGGTTAGTTTTAGGGTTTAGGTTTAGGTTTAGGGTTAGGGTTAAGGTTAGGTTTTTGGGTTAGGGTTACGGTTAGGGCAAGGGCAAGGGTTAGGGCAAGGGTACAGGTTAGGGTTAGGTTTAGGGTTAGGGGTTAGGGAAAATAGGATTTTGAATGGGACTGAATTGTGTGTCCCCACAAGGTTAGTTATACAAGACTCTGTGTGTGTGTGTGTGTGTGTGTGTGTGCGTGCGTGCGTGCGTGTGTGTGTGTGTGTGTGTGTGTGTGTGTGTGTGTGTGTGTGTGTGTGTGTGTGTGTGTGTGTGTGTGTGTGCGTGTGTGAGTGTGTGCGCACGTGAGTGCGTGTGTCAGAACAATTTTGTAGGACGAACACGTTCCTTCACAAGGTGACTTAGCGGATGAATGAGCTTT
Source organism: Coregonus lavaretus (assembly GCF_964263955.1). Taxonomy (NCBI): domain Eukaryota; kingdom Metazoa; phylum Chordata; class Actinopteri; order Salmoniformes; family Salmonidae; genus Coregonus; species Coregonus lavaretus. Next base: position 55,612,739 of record NC_139991.1, on the reverse strand, counting down.
ATAAACTGCTGTGCAATCCCTTTATGTTTATATGCACAAAAAGATCCTTCCATAAAAGTGATACCCTGCATGAGCAGCCAGATACTGGGACAGGACAGTCCTTTATAATGGCTTAGAAGAAGGAGGAAGGAGAGGAGAGGAGAGGAGAGGAGAGGAGAGGAGAGGAGAGGAGAGGAGAGGAGAGGAGAGGAGAGGAGAGGAGAGGAGAGGAGAGGAGAGGAGAGGAGAGGAGAGGAGAGGAGAGGAGAGGAGAGGAGAGGAGAGGAGAGGAGAGGAGAGGAGAGGAGAGCCTACTATCTCCTGAAAAAGGCATCACTAGATGTATTTCCTTTGATTTCCTAGGTCCCTATAAACAATCCAAACTAAATCCTCCTCAACCTGATGAGATTTTGGGAGGATTACTGGATGGGTTTATAAAATAATCATTTTTGAACCAAATATATATTTTTAAACTGACATTCACAAACAATACAACACAGAAACAAGACATCCACTATACAAAATCCTACAATAACATGCCCGAACTTGGTCCACAATAATACATTCTTTGAGATGGTCCACATACAGTGCATTCGGAAAGTATTCAGACCCCTTCACTTTTCCCACATTTTGTTACGTTACAGCCTTATTCTAAAATGGATTAAATAAATTAAACATCCTTATCAATATACACACAATACCCCATAATGACAAAGTGAAAACAGGTTTTTAGAGAAATGTTCAAATGTATAAAATATAAAAACCAGAAATACCTTTTTTACATAAGTATTCAGACCCTTTTCTATGAGACTTAAAATTGAGCTCAGGTGCATCTTGTTTCCATTGATCATCATTGAGATGTTTCTAGAACTTAATTGGAGTCCACCTGTGGTAAATTCAATTGAGTGTACATGATTTGGAAAGGCACACACCTGTCTATAGGTCCCACAGTTGACAGTGCATGTCAGAGGAAAAACCAAGCCATGAGGTGGAAGGAATTGTACGTAGATCTCCGAGACAGGATTGTGTCGAGGCACAGATCTGGGGAAGGGTACCAAAACATTTCTGCAGCATTGAAAGTCCCCAAGAACACAGTGGCCTCCATCATTCTTAAATGGAAGAAGTTTAGAACCACCAAGACTCTGGGACTTTCGGGGGAGAAGGGCCTTGGTCAGGGAGGTGACCAAGAACCTGATGGTCACTCTGACAGAGCTCCAGAGTTCCTCTGTGGAGATGGGAGAACCTTCCAACTCTACAGCATTCCACCAATCAGGCCTTTATGGTAGAGTGGCCAGACGGAAGCCACTCCTCAGTAAAAGACACATGGCAGCCCGCTTGGAGTTTGCCAAAAGGCACCTAAAGACTCTCAGACCATGAGAAACAAGATTCTCTGGTCTGATGAAACCAATATTGAACTCTTTGTTCTGAATGCTAAGCGTCAGATCTGGAGGAAACCTGGCACCATCCCTACGGTGAAGCATGGTGGTGTTAGCAGCATCCTGCTGTGGGGATGTTTTTCAGCGGCAGGGACTGGGAGACTAGTCGGGATCGAAGTAATGGAGCAATGTACAGAAAACCTGCTCCAGAGCGCTCAGGACCTCAGACTGGGTGCGAAGGTTCACCTTCCAACAGGACAAACACCCTAAGCACACAGCCAAGACAATGCAGGAGTGGCTACTTTTTTTTACTTTATAGTATATAAACTAGTGGTACGTACCGCAACTAGAGTTCAGTCCTCCAATTTGTTATTGAGGGTGAATATGAGGCTTTCCAATTGATGGCTATACATTTTTTGCAGCAATTAGACCTAGATTACAAAACTTTCTCTGATATTGATCACCAATATTTACATTTCTCAACAGACATAATCGTGGAGATGGATGAATATAAATTCCTAGACACAATGAAATGATAGCAAATACAGTACATTATCCCAAAATGGTGTTAGTTTGTCATAGGACTACAGCATATGTAATAGGTTTCCTTTGTGCTTTTTGCATCTCCAACAGAGATGTGACTTTTCTGGGTGCATTACATGCATTCTGGCAGGACTGTAGTAAGTCCTATGAATTATCTTAAGTTGCGGTAGTTTATGTCCTTGGTTGTAGGAGCAGGCATGAACATTTTCAGATATCTGTGACCAATGATACTCCTCAATTTCTTCCTTTAGATCTGTTTCACATTTTTCTCTTATAGGTTCTGAACTATCAGGTAGTTTCAATCAACCCTTGATATATCTTGGCAATTAACTTCTTTGGTGTAGTATTATTTCAGTATTTGTTACATGCTAGATGCCTTTGATTCATCTAGATTCCATTGAAGATTGAAGATTCCGATTGAGTAAGATTTCTGAGTTGTAAGAATTTAAAGAAATCGGCCTTGGATAATCCAAATCTTTCTTGTAATTGATTGAATGACAGTAGAGAGCCATCATAGTACACATGCTCAAAATTCATGATGCCACTTTGGAGCCAGGACTTGGAGGTCAAATGGGGTTATTCCAAAAAGGGGTGCCTGGTGATATTGGTTCTTTCCACCTCTATGTACATTTTCTCAAATATGAAGGTAATTGAGAATCATTGGATTGTCTGTTTTGTTCTTCAACGCCTTGGACCCGAAGTAGTGAATATATTTGAGATAATAAGGTATCGTAAGGTATTACATTTATGGCTTTGATACTCCTCGATCCACAAGGATAGTCTGCTGTCCATTGTTTAAGTGAATGCAGTTGTGCAGCCCAGTAATACATCTTCATATGAGGTAGTCCAAGACCTACAGCTTTATAGGGGAAGTGTAAAACTGTCAATTTGACTCTTGAGGTCTTTCCAATAAAGTTGGAGAGCAGGCCATTTATTTTATTAAAAAAGTTAGATGGAATTTAAACTGGCAAGGCCCGGAATAAATACACTACATGACCAAAAGTATGTGGACACCTGCTCGTCTAATATCTTATTCCAAAATCATGGGCATTAATATGGAGTTGGTCCCCCCTTTGCTGCTATAACAGCCTCCACTCCTCTGGGAAGGCTTTCCACCAATGTTGGAACATTGTTGCGGGGACTTGATTCCATTCAGCCACAAGAGCATTAGTGAGGTCGGGCACTGATGTTGGGCGATTGGGCCTCGCTCACAGTCGGCGTTCCAATTCATCCCGAAGGTGTTTGATGGGGTTGAGGTCAGGGCTCTGTGCAGGCCAATCAAGATCTTCCACACCAATCTCAACAAACTATTTCTGTATGGACCTCGCTTTGTGTACGGGGGCATTGTCATGCTGAAACAGGAAAAGGCCTTCCCCAAACTGTTGCCACAAAGCTGGAAGCACAGAATCGTCTAGAATGTCATTGTATGCTGAAGCGTTAAGATTTCCCTTCACTGGAACTAAGGGGCCTAGCCTGAACCATGAAAAACAGCCCCAGACCATTATCTATGCATTGGGGCAGGTAGCGTTTTCCTAGCATCCGCCAAACCCAGATTTGTTTGTTGGACTGCCAGCTGGTGAAGCGCGATTCATCACTCCAGGGAATGCGTTTCCACTGGTCCAGAGTCCAATGACAGGCGAGCTTTACACCGCTCCAGCCGACGCTTGGCATTGCGCATGATGATCTTAGGCTTGTGGACGGCTGCTCGGCCATGGAAACCCATTTCATGAGGCTCCCGACTAACATTTATTGTGCTGACGTTGCTTCCAGAGGCAGTTTGGAACTCTGTAGTGAGTGTTTCTTACGTGCTATGCGCTTCAGCGCTCGGCGGTCCTGTTCTGTGAGCTTGTGTGGCCTATCACTTCGCGACTGAGCCGTTGTTGCTCCTAGATGTTTCCAGTTCACAACTTACAGTTGACCGGAGCAGCTCTAGCAGGGAAGAAATTGTACAAAACATCTAACTGAAAGAGAATACTCCTATTACTCTCATGTCCACAACTCATATTCAAGAATTGACTTTATTGTGAACTTTTCTTTAATACATTTGCAAAAATGTCTAAAAAACGTTTTTTGCTTTGTGTGTAGATTGATGAGGGGAAAAAAACAATTGAATCCATTTTAGAATAAGGCTGTAACGTAACAAAATGTGGAAAAGGTCAATGGGTCTGAATACTTTCCAAATGCACTGTATATTTGCGCCCATCTCAGTGAACTAATCCATTGCGGAGGCCTAGACTAAAAGCCAATTTATGCTTGATTCTAAAATGTTGTCGGAGGCTCCATATGGAGGATGTGACACAATGGCGGAGCCTCCACAGGCATGCAGAGGCCAAATCGAGCTCTGTACCGCATCGCCATGCGCCTCCCAAAGTTTGTAACAATGCGGAGGGCTCTGTATAGCTCTGCATTGACATGATTGGTTGACGGTAGGTAGGGGCGGTACATCCTGTATAAACACAAACTCACTTCCTTGACAACAGCTCCGCAAAGCGCAAGAAGTATGAATGCCCTGTCTTCTGCTGAGGCCATTCTTGCCCTGACTTCTGCTGAGGCCGTATCACCGTAAATGCTGCATGGACGTCGGATTGACCATGCGCCGAGATGCACAATGCACTTCTCTCTCCAGAATGCGCTCTCTCCCGCCAATTTGTGCACATTCATTGTTTCATAACTTCATGTGGGAATTGTTTGCGTTTGATTGTTAGTGTATATCAATTCCCCATTACATATATCACCAGTAGTACATTTACCGTTAATTCCTATAATTTCTAATCTACAATGTTTGTTACTTTGGTTACGGTAATTTATTTTAATGCATTCAATTGTATTATTCCAGTCTTCCTGTTCTCATTGTCGGAGTGGACACATTGTTTGCAGAGTGCGCAACCTATGCTACACTTGTGAGAAACAAGTTTTGGTTTATTTAATACACACGTTTTTGAGCCGTTTCCGCTCTACTTCCTGAACTCCTCCCGTCGATGCAATCCACTTCCGTTCTGCCGGGCTGGGTTTGTTTTGCTAGCTAGCTCCGTTGTGCCGACAAAGCACTGATATCGCAGTGACAAAGAGGATATAAAAATTACAATTACAACATGAAGAAAAGTGGTTCGGGAACGACGTGTGCGGTAGTTGGTTGCAAAAACTCGAGAAAGCACCTGAACGAGTGGTTAGATAGAGAGTGCTACGACCACAAACCAGCTACGAAGAGGCAATGTCCATGCGCTCCATTGTTTACATTTTTTCGCAAGCCTGATACCGACTCGGAATCAAGGACCTGGCTGAAGGCATTGAATCTAAAGAAACCACCCCTCAACGTTTTTGTTTGTTCCTATCACTTTGTTGACCAAAAACCTACCAAGGATAATCCTTTCCCAGAGTTGTGGTTGGGATACAATCGCCCTCCCCAGCCAAAGAGGCGTCAACTCACCCAGCGGACCACTGCCTCCCCCCAGATAAAGAAACGCAGACTTGAATCTGAGGGTAAGTTCAGCAACTTTAGCTATGAAGCTGACAATACTGTTAATTATGAAGAAGTTGTCATACATTAACATTGCTTGCTACCGGTATTTTTCTAAGGCAGTTGATTGTTTTGGAGATGGGACAAACAATGCCCACGATAGCTACATCATTAATTGTGTGTGTGTGTGTGTGTGTGTGTGTGTGTGTGTGCCTGCCTGCGTGTGCCTTAGTCTACATCATAAATACAATGCAAGGTGGCAGGCTGTTGTGATGATGATTGTGTGTGTGCGTGTGAGTGCAATGTTGTAGTACACATTTTTCCATTGTGATGTTTGTAGTGAGAGGACTCTATGCCTGCATTAATTTTGCTCCATCCATGTTTTCTCTTCCCCTTTTTAGATGCTCCAGAAACCTGTCAGCCTGTCTGTGAGGCCGAGCCTGCTACACCAACATTTCGAGATGCCCAGACCCAATGGGAGGATCCGTCACATATTGATCACATTTACTGTTCAACAACACAGTCTGTTAAAGTAGACAAGGCCACACAGTGCGAGGCAGAAATGGGTCCTACTGTGACCAGCACCACGGTCATTGATGATGCTAGGTCCCGGCTGTATACAGGAGTGCTTATGGTTCAATTCTTCACCCTGGTGACGGTGTTGTTGCCTTTCAGTAAGCCATCAATTACCCTTCCTGTTGTTGACCAAATACTTATGACGTTGATGAAACTAAAACTAAACCTAATATTAGGAGATATTGCTCACCGCTTCAATGTGTCTACATCCATGGCAAGCGTTGTGATTAGTCACTGGATTGACGTGATGGGTGAACAGTTCAAAGTCCTGATCCCCTGGCTTCCAAGAGAGACCATTCGTGCCACCATGCCCTTGTCGTTTCAGAGGAACTACCCTCGAACCACCTGCATCATTGACTGTGCCGAAAGTGCCATGCAGAGAGCCACAAACCACGACTCAAGGAGTGACACTTTCAGCCAGTATAAATCACGCAACACTGTGAAATATCTCGTCGCTGTGGCCCCTAATGGGCTAATCATGTTTATATCTGATGCCTATGCTGGCAGAAGCAGCGATAAGTTTATCACCATGGACAGTGGGTTCCTAGACTATCTGAGGGCTGGTGATGAGGTCATGGCGGACCGTGGGTTCACCATTCGAGACTTGCTTGATGAGAGAAGGGTCAGTTTGAACATCCCTGCTTTCACCTACAGGCGCAATCAGTTGACCAATGAGGAGACGACACGCACCAGGCGAGTAGCCAATGTCCGCATACATGTGGAAAGAGCAATCCAGAGACTGAAGGTGTTTAAGATTTTATCCCAGAATGTTCCCATCAGCATGGCACCGAAACTGGACAACATCTTAACCATCTGTGCTGGCCTACTTAACCTGAAGAGTCCACTGATCAGTGAGGTTTAGAATCTTGCCCTGTGTCCCTGTCTACCAACACCCAGCCATGTTGTTCATTAAATACAGATAAACACAACAAATACTGCGTGCATTGTATTTTTTTATATTATATATGAATATTTTCATAGTGATGTAATTGTGTGCGCTGCTTTTGTATTTTACTTTTTAATACCTGTTAAGATTAAACACGCAATCTTTCTTGTTGAAGCCATTTGTTTAGTTTCCTCAAAACAATTAATTAATCCAGTGTTATTTATGTACAGTATGAGCTTACTATGAATTATGAACTGTGTTAAAATAAATTGTAGCACTCTAAGGATTGAAATTACATCAAACTTTATTTTCACTCAAACAGTAGGCACACTGATATATTGCACAGCATAAAGAGATCATGTAAACAATGGACATCTGTTGGCTCCTGTGGGCATGACCTAAATAAGGCAGTTTATTTTGGTTTTAAAATGCTGAGATATTTACTGCAGAACTGTAACCTTCCCTCAACAAAATCATCAACAATTTTCGGGAGCATGTGGGCAAAGTAGAATGTGCGCAGCCTTATGATATGCCCCTGGACAAAGCCTTGGTCATAGGGTACTTCGATTTCTAGGTGCTCAGTTTTGTTCCAGATCACCAACTTGGAGTGTTGAAGCCCTGTGCAGTGCATCCCAATTTGTACCTGCATGTAGTAGCCTTTTGGACCATTGCAGGCAATATGGTAATCTACCCTATCTCCGTTTATAATAATAATAATAATATGCCATTTAGCAGACGCTTTTATCCAAAGCGACTTACAGTCATGCGTGCATACATTGTTTGTGTATGGGTGGTCCCGGGGATCGAACCCACTACCTTGGCGTTACAAGCGCCGTGCTCTACCAGCTGAGCTACAGAGGACCACAGTTGCCACAGTTGTGATTTCGCAGTTCTTTGTTGCCAAAAATTCTGCAAGTGACTTGTTTCCCATCACAGGTGATTTGATCTCCAACAGAATGTCGTTGTTTATCACTCCATCGGGAGATGCTGCAAGCCACGGTTCCTTTTCGCACACCACTAAGCCTTTGGTTTCAATGCTGTTGCCCAGAGTTTCCAAATAGTCCCTTGCAAGTTCCTCCCCCTCCGCTCCTTGACGGGTTGCGGCATAGTAGTAGAACCGTGTTCCCAAGCTAGCGTCGACATCGCTGTGTTTACACCGGCAGACGTTGTGCCAACAACTTCCGGCGGAAATGAAATGCATTTGTGTAGAGTTATGGCGCCACCCGGGATACAGCGCGTAAACTTGTGTATTCCATTTACGAGTTCTGTCAATTTAGTAATTGTCTTTTGTTTGGAGCTCTCCTGTCAATGTTGAGTAAGGATGCGCACACATAGAAGTAGGCCTATAGGCTACCTGGCCTGCGCGCAAATGTAAGCATATAAATGTGCCCATTTGGGGATTTGATAGTATTTCTGATTGGCTTAACACACCACCACTAATGACCTGTGGAGCTTCTCAAAGTAATGTTTTCTTCACCTCAAACAGCAAGCAAATGAAGTCTGTTTTTACATCCATTGAGAATTACAATAGTTCCTCAATGTATTTTAAAAATCTTTCCAGCTCTCTACCTTTCGATAACCACTCAGCGTAAAAGGGAAAAATGTAATGCTCTGATCCAGTGGAAACGTCATAAAATAGGCTTCTTATCAGCTGACGCTCTTAAAAGGAAATACAATGAGCTTTTGAAGTAAACAAAAATAGGGCACTTTTCACAGAGAGAGAGGGAGAGAGGGAGAGAGGGAGAGAGGGAGGGGAGAGAGGGAGAGAGGGAGAGAGGGAGGGAGAGAGAGGGAGAAAGAGAGAGGGAAGGAGAGAGAGGGATGAGAGAGAGGGATGAGGGAGAGAGAGGGAGAGAGGGAAGGAGACAGAGGGATGAGGGAGAGAGGGAAGGAGGGAGAGGGATGAGGGAAGGAGAGAGAGGGAAGGAGAGAGAGGGAGAGGGAGGGAGAGAGGGAAGGAGAGAGGTAGGGGAGGAGAGAGAGGGGGAAGGAGAGAGAGAGGGAATGAGAGAGAGGAAGAGAGAGAGAGAGAGAGAGAGGGAAGGAGAGAGGGAAGGAGAGAGAGGGATGAGGGAGAGAGAGGGAAGGAGAGAGAGGGAGAGAGAGAGGGAAGGAGAGAGAGGGATGAGGGAGAGAGGGGGGGAGAGAGGGAAAGAGAGAGGGGGATGAGGGAGAGAGAGGGAAAGAAAGGGAGAGAGAGGTAAGGAGAGAAAGAGAGAGAAAGAGAGAGATGGTAGATAAGGAGAGCAATTCTGGCGAAGGAAGGAGAGAGTTTCAAAAAGTTTTCAAAGTTTACCCAAGCGAGCTGCCAAGCCCCAGAACTGGCTATAATTCATGCAAGGCAGAATAGAGCTGCAGACTGAGAGCTGTTGGCCAAGTCAGCTGGGAAGGCGCTCTTAATACACTGTGTAAGATCTTCAAAGGTGTTCAATGTGAACAGGGAGGAACACTCTTTAAAATGAAACATCCATCCAGCCACAACCTCGCACAGTGTCAACAGTCCTCAGCTCCCAACTAATTTCAGCTGTGAAGATAAAGCCAGATGATGATATTTTAACAAGTCCCCGCTGCTAGCCATTCTCTGTCCTTCATCTTGATTTAGTCCATCACAGCAGTCATAGAGAGACTATTGTTCGTCTCTCCACATCCGTCTTTCCCTCCCTCCATCCCACTCTTTTTAATTACAGCCAAAGGACAGAATGGACCGATTGGCTAATTAATTAAGAATAGATCACAGAATGAAATAGTTTGTGACATGACCACACTTGCACCGTGACATCGAGTAAAAATGTATGTTTTCAGCACTGGTTCAGCACAACAAAAGTCTCATAGCAAAGGATCTAGCATAAGACTACTTTCATTTTAATGGTGAATGGATGAGATAGCCCAATCAGTGGCTATGCATAGACTCTAATTGATTTTGACAGGGCTATTATTGGCTAATAGCTTTCCCCCCAAAGAAAGAATAACAAGTAAGTCTGGTTTCACAATGAGGTTGTAGAGGTGGATACACATTTAAACGCTATCCTCTCCGTTTCCATCGATCGGAGAAGCTCACACAATCAGTGGAGAGAATGGCTCGCTGGATTGTTCCATTTTCATGGAATAGATGGACACACACGCACACACACACACACACACACACAAACACACACACTCCCACCCCAGCACTCCACCCCCCACAACCCCCCCACCCCCACCCCCAATCCCCTCCCCCACCCGCAACAGCCCCCAGGATTCAATAGCTGTCACAAGGCCCTGTGTGTTTAATACCAGGATGTAAACATTGTTTGGCTCCAGGGGCTCCAGCCTCTGATGGCCCTTTCCCTCACTGCTCCTCCACAGACAGTCACACAGATAAGTTGCCTCTCTGTATAGCTAGGTAAGAGCTCATCCCTCTGATGAAGTTGAATGTTCGGCTTAATTGCTATATTCTGGAGGTCGATTTCACTTCTGTGGCAACTTGGACTCAGTGGTAGACGTAACATAGAAAAAGTAAATCTGGGCCCCTCCAATTAGTGTGATATGTTACATTTCCTATGGTATGTATTTTAGATGTCCATCATTCATTTCATATGATATGTTATGAATTGAAATTCGTACAATATGTTACGAATTGTAATTCATACAATATGTTACAAATTTACAAAACGTATGATACTGTATGTTAAAGAATTCCAATTTGTTGTGACTAACATTAGCTAGGTGGCTAATGTTAGCTAGGCTAGGGTTTAGGGTTAGAGGTTAAGGTTAGGGTAAAGGTTAAGGTTAGGAGTTAGATTAAAGGGTTAAGGTTAGGGTTAGGGGAAGGGTTAGCTAACATGCTAAGTAGGGTGGCAGGTAGCCTAGAGGTTAGTTCATTGGGCCAGTAACCGAAAGGTCACTGGTTTGAATACCTGAGCCAACAAGGTGAAAAATCTGTCGATGTGCCCTTGAGCAAGGCACTTAACCCTCATTTGCTCCAGGAGCACTCTACTACTATGGCTGACCCTGTAAAAACAACACATTTCACTGCACCTATCCAGTGTATGTGACAGTATATATATATATTTTTTTTTTTAAATTGCAAAATAGCTCAAATGTAATAAGTAGTTGCAAAGTTACTAATTCGCTAAAATGCTAAAGTTGTCCGTGATGAGATTCGAACACGCAACCTTTGGGTTGCTAGACGTTTGCGTTATACCTACCCATCCACCCCAACTAACCACCCTACTTTCATTTTTGCCATAAGTAACCTTCTGTCTTATGTAACCATACCAAACATAACATATCATACTAATTTGCATTTACTATGTTACGTCTAGTCTATGAGACCAGGCTGTCTGTGGTGGTCAGTGATGTGTGTAGGTAGATGAAGAGTGAGATGGGATGTGTTCCAAATAACACCTTATTCACTAAATAGTGCATGACCAGAGCCCTATGGCCCCTGATCAAAAGTAATGTTCTACATAAGGAATTGGGTGCATTTGGGATGCAGACAGAGTTTGCTTCAGCATGATTTAGCAGAGGGTCCGAGACGCTTCGGTCCAGTACATTAGCTTAATGGTTATTGTTATGAAACGATTGTTCATTCATTTCTCCATCTGATTAAGGAGCATTGTGGTCTGGTAATGTGATTTAATCAGCAGGCAGCATGCTGTGGGAAAGATGGATGTCAATCAATACACTAACGGCCTCCTACCAGCTAAAATGCCTAGTGTTATGAATGGGATAACTGCCTAGTATTATGAATGGGATAACTGCCTAGTGTTATGAATGGGGGAAAATCCTAGTGTTATGAATGGGATAACTGCCTAGTGTTATGAATGGGATAACTGCCTAGTGTTATGAATGGGATAACTGCCTAGTGTTATGAATAGGATAACTGCCTAGTGTTATGAATGGGATAACTGCCTAGTGTTATGAATGGTATAACTGCCTAGTGTTATGAATGGGATAACTGCCTAGCTGTAGCTAGGCAAATTATCCTTTCCAGAGGCTTTTACTGTACATCAACTGTTTGGGCTTCTCATCGACATTTGGTGAAATTGAAAGAGGTGGACATTGGTTTAAGGAGGCTAGACTAAGGAATGTGTCTCTGAGCCTGATACCATTCCACTACATATGTGTCTGCTGGGTCCCACTCTCTGTAGGGTTAGGATTTAATACCTGGATATAGGTCTTCCAAGGTCACTCACAACCAATCTGTCCCACCTCATGTGAAATCGATTTTTCCTTCCTTTGCACAGCCATCTTTCTTATGCTGGTGAAATCACTCCTCTATTCTTCCTCCTCATCCTCTACCTCTGTCTTTCTCGGTCCCTGAGCTGCAGGCTTGGCTTGTTTTCTTCCCCCTGTGAAAGCTAATGTTATCCTTTTCTCCAAAAACAGAGAGAAAGAGAGAGAGGGGTAAACAGAGAGATTTGTAATTGTCACTGGGGACTGGTGACTGGGTGGTGGCTGTTTGTGCCCTCACACACTTCGTACTGTGACAGGCTGGCTAGTGGCTAGGCTAGGACAGATAGAAAAATACACCAAGCACCCTTCACACTGGTTTCCTAATGATGCATCCTTCACACTGGTTTCCTAATGATGCATCCTTCACACTGGTTTCCTAATGATGCATCCTTCACACTGGTTTCATAATGATGCATCCTTCACACTGGTTTCCTAATGATGCATCCTTCACACTGGTTTCCTAATGATGCATCCTTCACACTGGTTTCCTAATGATGCATCCTTCACACTGGTTTCCTAATGATGCATCCTTCACACTGGTTTCCTAATGATGCATCCTTCACACTGCTTTCATAATGATGCATCCTTCACACTGGTTTCCTAATGATGCATCCTTCACACTGGTTTCCTAATGATGCATCCTTCACACTGGTTTCCTAATGATGCATCCTTCACACTGGTTTCCTAATGATGCATCCTTCACACTGGTTTCCTAATGATGCATCCTTCACACTGGTTTCCTAATGATGCATCCTTCACACTGGTTTCCTAATGATGCATCCTTCACACTGGTTTCATAATGATGCATCCTTCACACTGGTTTCCTAATGATGCATCCTTCCCATGTTCTAATCTTACACTCTTAGAAAAAAATATGCTATCTAGAACCTAAAAGGGTTATTCAGCTGTCCCCATAGAATAACCCTTTGAAGAACCCTTTTTGGTTCCAGGTAGAACCCTATTGGGTTCCATGTAGAGCCATTTCCCCAGAGGGTTATACATGGAACCCAAAAGAGTTCTGCCTGGAACCAAAAAGGGTTCTCCTATGGGGACAGCCGAAGAACCCTTTTGGAACCATTTTTTCTCAGAGTGTAGTACATCTTCCATGTCCATTTCTTAGTTCTCACTGATCTGTCAGGTGAAAGGTCAAATTAATTTGGTGGACACAGGACTCCACTACCGGTATATTGCTTTCCTCAATCCAGTACTTTTAGTAGAAGTGTCATGAGGTTTTAATATATAAGAACTTTGATCCTACTATCAAAGTGGATTGATCTACATTGATCTACAACATTGATTTACAACAGAGTGCCAGACAGTACAGTGTGGTGTGAATTTGACCTGTAAGCAGTGAGGAGATGAGAGCATATCTCTCTTGTCTTGTGTGGTCTCCATCTCTTTGTATTGTCTTGTTTTGTTTTGGTCCTATCCCTTTCTCTGTGTATTGATTGGAATGTGGTCAGTGGTGCTTGTAGTTGGTGCCTTTGATAAAGTGTACAGTCATCTTATCTGGCAGAGACCCAGGCCGCGTCCCAAATGGCACGCTACATAGTGAACCCTACAGGGCTCTGGTCAAAAGTAGTTCACTATGTAGGGAATAGGGTGCCATTTAGGATGCAGATACAGACAGAATCCAGCAGCACACTGGCCACTGTAGTATTTGATAGGACTATTAATGGGTCTTAGTTTAATTAGGAGTCTATTGACGCACCCTTGTGTCAATCTAATTAAGATACGAAAAAAATCCTAATAAACATTTTTTAAAAGTTTGAATGGGCTGTGTCTCAATCCACCACATCCGCCTATGTCGGCCTTCTGCATTTGCGGAGGAAAGTGACAGAGCTACAGCGCTGTTTGTCAGACCATGAGACATCCCAAAAATTGGTCTTCTCATGAAAACGACTATAGCGTCCGAACGGTTTGGCCTACTAACTAATATAACCACTCTATGAAAAGATTAGACTCTCACAAACATGCTATGACCCCCACAAGTGTCATGTCATGGGACTCATCTGAAGGTAACCTGGTACCGGTTAAAAAAATGAATGGAAGTATGAAGGTAGTTTTGTGCCAACAAAAAAAGGGGTTAAATACGTGTCCAAAAAAGAAAAATATTTCCTGAGCTTTCTTATATCTCCTCGATATAGGACAGCAACAGACACTTCAAAACCTTATTCCTTATAATACATTTTTTGGGGGGATACCTACAGGAGTCCAAAAATTCAAAATCAAATAGCTAAATGATCTAGATTTTAACATGGGCTACAGGCTAGACCCTGGGTCTCAGAAGCTAATATCTAGAGAGCAGTCTTTAGTGCTGTAATTAATTTAACCAAATTAAGTAATTAAATTGTCGCTGGCACCAGCAGTGTCCTAACGACTATCACATGGATTGGCAATAAAAAGGGATTGGTTGTTGTTACACCTTGTAGGTTTGAACTATACTCTCAGGCTGCGTCTCAAATGGCAACCTATTACCTATATAGTGCACTACTTTTGACCAGGGCTCTGTAGGGAATATGGTGCCATTTGGGACACAACCAATGTGCCCTTGTCCATAGGATTCTTCATCTAAATGCATGTTGTAAGTATAGAGTTGATTAGTGTGCAGGTTCACCTTGGGGTAGGGACTTATGTTTGGCGCAGGCTGCAACACTTCGTTCCCCAGACCTGATGGCTAACACAGACGAATGAGAGTGGTTAAGAGTTTGGGATGAGGAGGCTGAGGTGAGGAGGTTGGGGTGCCCCTCTCTCTCTCCTTCCCTCCTCTCTCTTTCTTTATGTCTTTCTCTTTCATTCCCAGCCGCCTCTCTCTGTCTCTTTCTCTCTCTTCATCTCTCTCTTTTTCTCCATCTCTCTTAAACAGCCTTGCGGCTGGTGACTTTGAAGTGTCTTTAAATATGGAGCTTATTCAAGGAAAGCTGCTAGCGAGGAGATAAAGAGAGAAAGAAAGAGAGGAGTGCAGAGCGGGGGAAAGAGAGGGCAAGGAAGAGTGAGGAGAGGAGACAGAGCTTGTGTGTGTGCGTGCATGTGTGCGTATGTGCTCTGTATGAGTGTGTGTGTGTGTGTGTGTGTGTGTGTGTGTGTGTGTGTGTGTGTGTGTGTATGTGTGTGTGTGAATACAGAGTACAATTCTCATCTGTTTCTCAAGTGCCGTGATGCCATCACTCAGTGAATTGATTGGATTGGCTGAGCTGGCAAAGAAAAGGGCTGTCACACAGAGTGGGCCATGGTTCTGTGTTTGTGATGAGAGCCAAGACCCTTAGGGCCAGTGTTAGAGTGAGGAACTCTGGCCCCTCCATGCCAGCTGTGGGTTGGATGGATGGATGATGAGGAATGGCTAATGCATGGGCATGTACATATGATTTATCTCTCTCTCTCTCCCTGTTTTTTTCTGTCCCTTTGTTTCTCATTTATAATTTCCTGCCTGACACACACCTCCCCCCTCACCTCTGTGTCGCCTTCCCACTTCTCACCACCATCTGACCCTCCTTCTTCCACACACACAAACACACACACACACACACACTCATCTTTTCCCTCTTGCTTTTTCAACCATCCTCCTTACCCCCTGTCCCTTGTCCCTTCTTTCTTCCCCTCCAGCCGGTGTTCTATAAGGGTGTGGCGGGCTCCCAGGTGACCCTGTCCAGCCTGGTGAACCAGAGCAGAGCCATGCTGGAGGAGCAGGCCCGCCACCTGCTGACAGAGACAGAGAGGCAGACCATGGGCTACTACGTGGAGGAGTACCGGGACGGACACATAGGGGTGGAGCAGCTGGTCATGGCCCTGTTTGAACTGCTCAACACACATGCCAAGGTGAGGAGTGAAAGTGTATGTATGGGGGGATGTGGGGGGAGGATGTGTGAGTGTGTATGTGCGTGCGTGCGCGTGTGTGTGTGCGTGTTTGCGTTAGTTGTTGTGAGGTGCATTATTTATTGGGTTCTTATGTTCCCTCACTTTGTAATGCTTATGGTGATTGCTTGCCTTTTCTCTGTACATCCATCACTTGGATGACAAGTTTTGTGAGACTTTCCATGATTTATGTTAAGGCTTTTGTGGATGCTCAGACTTCTGTTTTTCTCAGTATATTATATAGCCGCTTGTCTTTCTGTCAATGCCCTAGCCCTGCACCTCATATAAAACAATGATTTATCAAATGTATTGAATTCACAATTGGTAGAGTGCTTTACAGTGTTCTTCAGTTGCAGTCTGCATTCCCCATAGTCTCCTAATGCATGTTTTAGCCTGATGCATGTTATAGCTCCCTATAACTCTTGAACCCTGTCTCCCTCCCTTTCCCCACCCCTCCTCTCAGTTCGCCCTGCTATCAGAGGTGCGTGGCCTGGTGACTCCCCAGGATCTGGAGCGTTTCGATGGGATGGTGCTGCGCCGTGAGATCCAGGCTTTGAAGGCTCGGCAGGGGGGTGCCTGTGTGGCCGCCCTCCACCCTGACTCCCTCTCCATGGTCTCCTACCCAGATACCCTGGCCTCCTCGTCAGCCAGCTACATGACCTCCACCACCCTCAGCTCTGCAAGGGTAGGACGGCTGGGTTGGAGTTGACCCACTCTCTCTCTGTCTGCCTCTCTTTCTGTCTCTGTCTGTCTGTCTGTCTCTATTTCTCTCTCTCTCTTTCTCTCTCTCTCTCTCTCTCTGTCTGTCTGTCTGTCGTGTCTGCCTGACTGTCTGTATGACTTTCTGTGAGAGTCTGAGTCATTCATCTTTCCTAGCTGTCACTGATGCCTCGAAGCAGACCTCTTGGAAGTTGTTCCTGTTTGATGAGTTGTAGAGGATAGGGCTATCTTCTTTATACCAACCCTACCTTGTCACAACACAACTGATTGGCTCAAACGCATTAAGAAGGAAAGAAATTCCACAAATTAACTTTTAACAAGGCACACCTGTTAATTGAAATGCATTCCAGGTGACTACCTCATGAAGCTGGTTGAGAGAATGCCAAGAGTGTGCAAAGCTGTCATCAAGGCAAAGGGTGGCTATTTGAAGAATCTAAAATCTAAAATATATTTAGATTTGTTTAACACTTTTTTGGTTACTACATGATTCCATATGTGTTATTTCATAGTTTTGATGTCTTCACTATTATTCTACAATGTAGAAAATAGTAAAAATAATGAAAAACCCTTGAATGAGTAGGTTTGTCCACACTTTTGACTGGTACTGTATATCCAAGTGTGACTGTCTTTTTGAACATGTTTGTGTATTTGTGTGTGTGTGTGTATGTGTGTGTGTGTGTGTGTGTGTGTGTCTGTGAGTGTGTGTGTGTGTGTGTGTCCGTGTGTGTGTGTGTGTGTGTGCATTCGGTGTACATGAGCGTGATTTTTTGTGCTAAATGTCCAAATGACATAAGTTTGACAGGTTGTAAGGAAATACAAAGCTGTGAAAATGATCCAACATGTTTCTGATATAATTTCATATTTTAAGTGGTTGAAATACTATCAGCTTTTATGATGCTGATAAAGATAGCACCTCTACAAACTGGTCCCTAACTGTGCGTTCATATTCGCTCAATAAATAAAAATAAATCCTATTTCTCCACTCCTGTTCCAGAGGCAAAATGTACATTTGCATCCACCGGACGGAGGCTCAGTTTAAGAACAAGCAAACGTATAAACCCTGGCTTGTCAAGCAATATTCAAAGCTGGGCTGTACAACATGCAAAGATTTAGAGAGCTTGGGTCTAGAAAAGACTGGATGGATTAAACTAGTAAAAGAGTGGGTGGAACGTACAGTAATGTCCTCTGCCTCCAACGTAAAAAACAACAACAAAAAGGGTTTTGAACATGCCCGAACCAAAGCGCACTAAGTGGCAGCAAGCATTGAAGACAAGGCTAAAGAGGACACCCAGGTTATAGATAACACTCAAAATGAAAAAAATAAGCACTACAGCCAGAGTCTTCAGAACAGAGTTACAAGGAGGCTAAACATCACAGCCACAGGCATGCTCATGGCTTTGAGCAAGAAATGGACTGTCGGAAGTTAAATGGACTTGACATGGGGGGAGTCATTGTGGGAGGTTTTGAAACTAAGGTAGGAACTTATTTTTCCTTTACAAACTTGTTCTGTACTGTGAAGTTAATCTGAATATGCACTTCATATTATCACATAGGCAGGAGGCCTATACAGTGGCTTGCGAAAGTATTCACCCCCTTTGGCATTTTTCCTATTTTGTTGCCTTAAAACCTGGAATTAAAATGGATTTTTGGGGGGTTGTATCATTTGATTTACACAACATGCCTACCACTTTGAAGATGCAAAATATTTTGTATTGTGAAACAAACAAGAAATAAGACAAAAAAAACTGAAAACTTGAGCGTGCATAACTATTCACCCCCCCAAAGTCAATACTTTGTAGAGCCACCTTTTGCAGCAATTACAGCTGCAAGTGTCTTGGGGTATGTCTCTATGAGCTTGGCACATCTAGCCACTGGGATTTTTGTCCATTCTTCAAGGCAAAATTGCTCCAGCTCCTTCAAGTTGGATGGCTTCCGCTGGTGTACAGCAATCTGTAAGTCATACCACAGATTCTCAGTTGGATTGAGGTCTGGGCTTTGACTAGGCCATTCCAATACATTTAAATGTTTCCCCTTAAACCACTCGAGTGTTGCTTTAGCAGTATGCTTAGGGTCATTGTCCTGCTGGAAGGTGAACCTCCGTCCCAGTCTCAAATCTCTGGAAGACTGAAACAGGTTTCCCTCAAGAATTTCCCTGTATTTAGCGCCATCCATCATTCCTTCAATTCTGACAAGTTTCCCAGTCCCCGCCGATGAAAAACATCCCCACAGCATGATGCTGCCACCACCATGCTTCACTGTGGGGATGGTGTTATCGGGGTGATGAGAGGTGTTGGGTTTGCGCCAGACATAGCGGTTTCCTTGATGGCCAAAAAGCTCCATTTTAGTCTCATCTGACCAGAGTACCTTCTTCCATATGTTTGGGGAGTCTCCTACATGAATTTTGGCAAACACCAAACTTGTTTGCTTATTATTTTCTTTAAGCAATGGCTTTTTTTCTGGCCACTCTTCAGTAAAGCCCAGCTCTGTGGAGTGTACCACTTAAAGTGGTCCTATGGACAGATACTCCAATCTCCGCTGTGGAGCTTTGCAGCTCCTTCAGGGTTATCTTTGGTCTCTTTGTTGCCTCTGATTAATGCCCTCCTTGCCTGGTCCGTGAGTTTTGGTGGGCGGCCCTCTCTTGGCAGGTTTGTTGTGGTGCCATATTCGTTCAATTTTTTAATAATGGATTTGATGGTGCTCTGAGGGATGTTCAAAGTTTCGGATAGTTTTTTATAACCCAACCCTGATCTGTACTTCTCCACAACTTTGTCCCTGACCTGTTTGGAGAGCTCCTTGGCCTTCATGGTGCCACTTGCCTGGTGGTGCCAATAACTTAGTGGTGTTGCAGACTCTGGGGCCTTTCAGAACAGGTGTATATATACTGAGATCATGTGACAGATCATGTGACACTTAGATTGCACACAGGTGGACTTTATTTAACTAATTATGTGACTTCTGATGGTAATTGGTTGCACCAGATCTTATTTAGGGGCTTCATAGCAAAGGGGGTGAATACATATGCACGCACCACTTTTCTGTTATTTATTCTTTATATATTTTTTTAACAAGTAGTTTTTTTCATTTCACCAATTTGGACTATTTTGTGTATGTCCATTACATGAAATCCAAATAAAAATCAATTTAAGTTACAGGTTGTAATGCAACAAAATATTAAAAACGCCAAGGGGGATGAATACTTTGGCAAGGCACTGTATATTCTCATATGTGTTCTGCTGTAGCTTACATTAATTTATTTTATTTTAAGTTATATTCCGATATTGTGATATTTGTTCTACTGCAACATTGATGTCTTGAATATTATATGAAATTCAGTTATTGTAAGAACTCAGCTGAGTATGTGTGCATACAGTGGGGGAAAAAAGTATTTAGTCAGCCACCAATTGTGCAAGTTGTCCAACTTAAAAAGATGAGAGAGGCCTGTAATTTTCATCATAGGTACACGTCAACTATGACAGAAAAAATGAGGAACAAAATTCCAGAAAATCACATTGTAGTATTTTTTATGAATTTATTTGCAAATTATGGTGGAAAATAAGTATTTGGTCAATAACAAAAGTTTCTCAATACTTTGTTATATACCCTTTGTTGGCAATGACACAGGTCAAACGTTTTCTGTAAGTCTTCACAAGGTTTTCACACACTGTTGCTGGTATTTTGGCCCATTCCTCCATGCAGATCTCCTCTAGAGCAGTGATGTTTTGGGGCTGTCGCTGGGCAACACGGACTTTCAACTCCCTCCAAAGATTTTCTATGGGGTTGAGATCTGAAGACTGGCTAGGCCACTCCAGGACCTTGAAATGCTTCTTACGAAGCCACTCCTTCGTCGTGTTTGGGATCATTGTCATGCTGAAAGACCCAGCCACGTTTCATCTTCAATGCCCTTGCTGATGGAAGGAGATTTTCACTCAAAATCTCACGATACATGGCCCAATTCATTCTTTCCTTTACACGGATCAGTCGTCCTGGTCCCTTTGCAGAAAAACAGCCCCAAAGCATGATGTTTCCACCCCCATGCTTCACAGTAGGTATGGTGTTCTTTGGATGCAACTCAGCATTCTTTGTCCTCCAAACACGACGAGTTGAGTTTTTACCAAAACGTTCTATTTTGGTTTCATCTGACCATATGACATTCTCCAATCCTCTTCTGGATCATCCAAATGCACTCTAGCAAACTTCAGACGGGCCTGGACATGTACTGGCTTAAGCAGGGGGACACGTCTGGCACTGCAGGATTTGAGTCCCTAGCGGCATAGTGTGTTACTGATGGTAGGCTTTGTTACTTTGGTCCCAGCTCTCTGCAGGTCATTCACTAGGTCCCCCCGTGTGGTTCTGGGATGTTTGCTCACCGTTCTTGTGATCATTTTGACCCCACGGGGTGAGATCTTGCGTGTAGCCCCAGATCGAGGGAGATTATCAGTGGTCTTGTATGTCTTCCATTTCCTAATAATTGCTCCCACAGTTGATTTCTTCAAACCAAGCTGCTTACCTATTGCAGATTCAGTCTTCCCAGCCTGGTGCAGGTCTACAATTTTGTTTCTGGTGTCCTTTGACAGCTCTTTGGTCTTGGCCATAGTGGAGTTTGGAGTGTGACTGTTTGAGGTTGTGGACAGGTGTCTTTTATACTTATAACAAGTTCAAACAGGTGCCATTAATACAGGTAACGAGTGGAGGACAGAGGAGCCTCTTAAAGAAGAAGTTACAGGTCTGTGAGAGCCAGAAATCTTGCTTGTTTGTAGGTGAACAAATACTTATTTTCCACCATAATTTGCAAATAAATTAATTAAAAATCCTACAATGTGATTTTCTGGATTTTTTTCTTCTCAATTTGTCTGTCATAGTTGCCGTGTACCTATGATGAAAATTACAGGCCTCTCTCATCTTTTTAAGTGCGAGAACTTGCACAATTGGTGGCTGACTAAATAATTTTTCCCCCCACTGTATGCATATGGCGGGTATTCTGCAGTGTCGTCTAAAAATGTAGCTGTACATTGATGTCTTGAAAATTAGGCTATAAGAAATTCGGACTTGTGTAAGCCCTAATTTTCTTAATTAGTTTGTTTCGTACATTACTACAGTGAGGGAAAAAAGTGTTTTATCCCCTGCTGATTTTGTACGTTTGCCCACTGACAAAGACATGATCAGTCTATCATTTTAATGGTAGGTTTATTTCAACAATGAGAGACAGAATAACAACAACAAAATCCAGAAAAACGCATGTCAAAAATGTTATAAATTGATTTGCATTTTAATGAGGGAAATATGTATTTGACCCCTCTGCAAAACATGACTTAGTACTTGGTGGCAAAACCCTTGTTGGCAATCACAGAGGTCAGACGTTTCTTGTAGTTGACCACCAGGTTTGCACACATCTCAGGAGGGATTTTGTCCCACTCCTCTTTGCCATCTCCAAGTCATTAAGGTTTCGAGGCTGACGTTTGGCAACTCGAACCTTCAGCTCCCTCCACAGATTTTCTATGGGATTAAGGTCTGGAGACTGGCTAGGCCACTCCAGGACCTTAATGTGCTTCTTCTTGAGCCACTCCTTTGTTGCCTTGGCCGTGTGTTTTGGGTCATTGTCATGCTGGAATACCCATCCAAGACCCATTTTCAATGCCCTGGCTGAGGGAAGGATGTTCTCACCCAAGATTTGACGGTACATAGCCCCGTCCATCATCCCTTTGATGCAGTGAATTTGTCCTGTCCCCTTAGCAGAAAAACACCCCCAAAGCATAATGTTTCCACCTCCATGTTTGACGGTGGGGATGGTGTTCTTGGGGTCATAGGCAGCATTCCTCCTCCTCCAAACACGGCGAGTTGAGTTGATGCCAAAGAGCTCGATTTTGGTCTCATCTGACCACAACACTTTCACCCAGTTATCCTCTGAATCATTCAGATGTTCATTGGCAAACTTCAGACGGCCTGTATATGTGCTTTCTTGAGCAGGGGGACCTTGCGAGCGCTTCAGGATTTCAGTCCTTCACGGCGTAGTGTGTTACCAATTGTTTTCTTGGTGACTATGGTCCCAGCTGCCTTGAGATCATTGACAAGATCCTCCCGTGTAGTTCTGGGATGATTTCTCACCGTTCTCATGATCATTGCAACTCCACGAGGTGAGATCTTGCATGGAGACCCAGGCCGAGGGAGATTGACAGTTCTTTTGTGTTTCTTCCATTTGCGAATAATCACACCAACTGTTGTCACCTTCTCACCAAGCTGCTTGGCGATGGTCTTGTAGCCCATTCCAGGCTTGTGTAGGTCTACAATCTTGTCCCTGACATCCTTGGAGAACTCTTTGGTCTTGGCCATGGTGGAGAGTTTGGAATCTGATTGATTGATTGCTTCTGTGGACAGGTGTCTTTTATACAGGTAACAAGCTGACATTAGGAGCGTGCTCCTAATCTCAGCTCGTTACCTGTATGAAAGACAGCTGGGAGCCAGAAATCTTTCTGATTGAGAGGGGGTCAAATACTTATTTCCCTCATTTAAATGCAAATCAATTTATAACATTTTTGACATGCGTTTTTCTGGATTTTTGTTGTCGTTATTCTGTCTCTCACTGTTCAAATAAACCTACCATTAAAATAATAGACTGATCATTTCTTTGTCAGTGTCACGATCGTCTTGAAAAGTAGCGGGCCAAGGCGCAGCGTGAGATGCGTACATATTTATTTATTGTACACCACAGCGATCAAAACACCAAACGAAACGTGAAGTCCTTCGACACAAATCAAAAGGAACAAGAAACCACAAACACAAAGTGAAAGACAGACAGTTAAATATGGCTCCCAATCAGAGACAACCAGCTGACACTCGTTGCCTCTGATTGGGAGTCATTCAGACCAACCTAGAAATACAAACATAGAATATAACACCCTGGCTCAACATACGAGAGTCCCCAGAGCCAGGGCGTGACAGTACCCCCCCCCAAAGGCGCGGACTCCGGCCGCGCCAACCAAACACAACAGGGGAGGGACCGGGTGGGCACTCCGCCTCGGCGGTGGATCCGGCTCCGGGCATGACTCCCACTCCCTCTCTAACCCCCCAAAGCGCCCCTGATCCGGTCTGGCCCCGCTGGCCGGAGCTGGACTGAACACTGGTGGAGCAGGAACGGATCGGACCGGGCTGACGAAGCGCACCCCTGGCTTGGTGCGTGGAGTAGCCACTGGCCGGACCGGGCTGATGATACGCACCCCTGGCTTGGTGCAGGGAACAGGCGCGGGCCGTGCTGGACTGACGACGCACACCACTGGCCTGGTGTGGAGAGCAGGAGCGGACCGGACAGGGCTGACGAAACGCACCACAGACTTGGTGCGGGGAGCAGGAATGGGCCGGACCGGGCTGGCGACGCGCACCACAGACTTGGTGCGGAGAGCAGGAACAGGCCGGACAGGGCTGACGAAACGCACCACAGACTTGGTGCGGGGAGCAGGAACGGGCCGGACAGGGCTGACGAAACGCACCACAGACTTGGTGCGGGGAGCAGGAACAGGCCGGACAGGGCTGACGAAACGCACCACAGACTTGGTGCGGGGAGCAGGAACAGGCCGGGCCGGGCTGACGACACGCACCACAGGCTCGATGCGAGGAACAGGAACAGGCCGGACCGTACTGGGGACACACACCACTGGCCCTACGCAGGGATCAGGAACGGGCCGGACCGGACTGGTAACACACCCCAGTACCTCTCGCCGTGCCTCCACACTTTCCCTCTCCTCTGTGACCGGTGGCCCCCTTAACCTGGCGGCCCTCTCTGCCAACCTTCTGCACCACTCTATCCCGTACTCCTGCTGCCCCGTCGTCCACGGCGTGAGCCCCCCCTAAAAATTTTCTGGGCTTGTCTCTCCCCCGTGGACCAGGCCTCCATGGTTCTCGTCCAATTCTCTCTCCACTTCTCGTAATTCCAGCCTTTCTCCTCATCACGCTGCTTGACCCAGTCGTGGTGGTTTCTTCTGTCACGATCGTCTTGAAAAGTAGCGGGCCAAGGCGCAGCGTGAGATGCGTACATATTGATTTATTGTACACCACAGCGATCAAAACACCAAACGAAACGTGAAGTCCTTCGACACAAATCAAAAGGAACAAGAAACCACAAACACAAAGTGAAAGACAGACAGTTAAATATGGCTCCCAATCAGAGACAACCAGCTGACACTCGTTGCCTCTGATTGGGAGTTATTCAGACCAACCTAGAAATACAAACATAGAATATAACACCCTGGCTCAACATACGAGAGTCCCCAGAGCCAGGGCGTGACAGTCAGTGGGCAAACGTACAAAATCAGCAGGGGATCAAATACTTTCACACACCCGGGTAGAACTTTTGGAATACGAATCGCTGGTTACTCACCATCCACCCGACCTCTCCGAATTCCCTGAGAAAGCAGAACAATGGACTAGCTTCTTCAGCGAGGAGCCGAGCTGCTTGGGAGTCCTACCGGAGAGTAGGAAGCGAAGACACCTACGGAGAGGCAGATGTGGAGGGGTCTTAGTGAGAATAAGACGCCGGGCGACCCGTCCTCCATTACCAAACATACTACTCGCTAATGTTCAATCATTAATGAACAAACTTGATGAACTCAGAGTGAGGATCTCCTTCCAGAGGGACATCAGCTCCTGCAACATACTCTTTTTTTTTTTTGACTTGGCTTTCCTCCGACATCCAGACGGATTATATTCAACCAGCGGGTTTTACCGTTTTTCAAGCAGATAGGAAGCGGGCTCTCTCTGGCAAGAGCAAGGGTGGGGGGCTCCGCTTTATGACCAACAACACATGCGACGGGGGGAATGTACAGGAACTTTTGAGTTTCTGCTCCACTGGCTTGGAATACTTGGTCATAAAATGTTGTCCTTTTTAACTTCCGAGAGAGTTTAATTTCCGAGAGAGTTATCACCATGGCTGTGTACATCCCGCCCCAAGCCGACACCAAAAAGGCTCTCAAAGATCTTCATTGGACCCTGAACAAACTGGAGACCACATTCCCGGAGGCAGTGTTCATTGTTGTGGGGGACTTTAACAAAAGTAATTTGAGAACCGTGCTCCCAAATTATTAACAACACATCAACTGTCTAACTCTTGACCACTGCTATACGCCTTTTCGATACGGGTATAAGGCCCTCTTCCGTCCTCCTTTTGGAAAATCCGACCATGACTCCATCTTGCTTCTCCCCACCTACAAACAAAGACTCAAGAGAGAAGTTCCGGTGATCAGGTCTGTACAGCGTCGGTCCGACCAATCAGAATTCACACTCTGTTCACACAAGACTGTTTTGATCACGTGGACTGGAATATGTTTTGGGTTGCATTTGGAGATAATGTCAATGAATACGACGACTCAGTCACCGGATTCATAAAAAAATGCATAGATGACGTGATACCGATAGTATCTTTCAAAACATACCCAAATCAAAAACCTTGGATTAATAGCAGCCTTGTAGGATAACGGAAAGAGAGAGATGCTGCTTATAAACAGGGCAAGGTGACAGGGTACAATAGTTTGGTTAAACAGTACAAATATGACTTACGCAGATCAATCAAGATGGCGAAACACAAGTATAGAGACAAAGTGGAGGAGCAATTCAGCAGGTTGGACACAAAGCGTATGTGGCAGGGGCTCCTAACGATCACATATTACAAAAAGAAAGCCAGCCACATCACGGTCACCTACACCACCATATCAGACGAGCTAAACACCTTTTTCTCAAGATTCAAGCACAATGACCCTGAGCTGCCGAGGACAGCCCCTGATGATAACGTGAGCTACACACTTACAGTCTCCACTGAGGACGTATGTAAGTCATTCAAACGTGTTAACCCTCGCAAGGCTGCCAGCCCAGATGGCATCTCTAGCCGTGCTCTCAGAGCATGTGCAGACCAGCTGGCTGTTGTGTTCTCTAACATTTTCAATCTCTCCCAAGCTCAGGCTTCTATACCCACCTGCTTCAAGATCTCTGAACTGAATGACTACCAACCATTAGCACTCACTTCCGTCATCATGAAGTGCTTTGAGAGGCTAGTCAAAGACCATATCACCTCCTCCCTCCCCGACACACTAGATCCTCTCCAATTCGCCTACCGGCCTGACAGATCCATGGACGACGCAATCGCCATTGCACTGCACACTGCCCTTACCCACCTGAACAAATGGAATGCATACAGTGCATTTGGAAGTATTCAGACCCCTTCCCTTTTTCCATATTTTGTTACGTTACAGCCTTATTCTAAAATTGATTAAATAAAAACATGTTCCTCATCAAATGTTACACACAATACCCCATAATGACAAAGTGAAAACTGTTTTTTAGCATTTTTTAATAAAAAATAAAAACAGAAATATGACATTTACATAAGTATTCAGACCCTTTACTCAGTACTTTGTTGAAGCACCTTTGGCAGTGATTACAGCCTCGAGTCTTCTTGGGTATGACGCAGTGGAGGCTCCTCAGAAGAGGAAGGGGAGGACCATCCTCCTCAGTGAATTTCATAAAAAAGAAAAATTTTAAAACATTGAAAAAGTTATCCTTTTTAGATAAAACTATACTAAATATATTCACGTCACCAAATAATTGATTGAAACACACTGTTTTGCAATGAAGCTCTACAGTAGCCTCAACAGCACTCTGTAGGGTAGCACCATGGTGTAACCGGAGGACAGCTAGCTTCCATCCTCCTCTTGGTACATTGACTTCAATGCAAAACCTAAGAGGCTCTAGGTTCTCACCCCCTTCCATAGATTTACACAGTAATTATGAAAACTTCCGGAGGACGTCCTCCAACCTATCAGAGCTCTTGCAGCATAAACTGACATGTCAAAGGATCAGAGAATGAATCTAGGACTGAAAGCATAAGCTACAGCTAGCTAGCACTGTAGTGCATAAAATGTGGTGAGTAGTTGACTCAAAGAAAGAGAAAGACAATAGTTCAACAAATTAATTTCTTCAAAAATGAAGGAGAAGCAAGAGAGAGAGAGAGAGAGAGAGAGAGAGATTTCCTCATTTTTTTGCAGCTGGCTAGTTTAGCCTACTCAAAACACCTGGCTCAAACAGAGGGATGCTATGTTAGCTAGCTGGCTATGACTATCCAACACAACACTGGAAGTCTTCCAAGTCAAGGTAAGCTTTTGGTTTTATTAATTTATTGCCCCCAGGGCCCGTCGGTCTAACTGCTTACTGACTGTACACTGTAACGTTACTGCATGATTGTAGAGGGTTTACTAATGCAACGCATTAGTTCTATTAGCTATGTTGACTAGGACGTTACTTTAGCTAATATGGGGACAATGATGTAGGCTGTGTGTAGTGGTTATGACATGGTTTGGCTTGGAAAGGTTTTTTCGCCTGGTCACATACACCTGATGTGTCCACAAACGAAGGGAAAAGGTGAGAGGAGGAGAGTGCATAGAGGCTAGAATGAATACAACGTGGCTGTTATGAAAGTGAACTCTGTTTATGCATGATCAGGGGTGTATTCATTCCACCGATTCTGTTGAAAAACTTTTCTTAAACAGAAGCAAACGAAATGGGGATAAAAATACCTGAATTTGTCCAATAGAAACTCTCGTTTGCAACTGTTGGACAAATGATTACATCCTAGATAAGCTAGATGCAGGCAAGAGTGTGCAAGGCTGTATTGAATGTGTCACTGTCTGTCCATGTGTCACTGTCTGTCATCTCAAATGTTTCTCTCGACCTGTGTGCACCTACGTCGTAAACTTTAATTCATAGGCTAGGTTGTAGCAACCTCATGACGGGTATAGGGAAAATTGGAGTATCATGTAGTAGCCTAAACCTATCGATGTTACATTGAACTGGGTGAATGGAATATGAATGACAGTCATCCAACATGCTGTAATAGAAATAAGGCCATGCTCATGAAAATAAAAAATCGTCCTCCCTCATCATAAACAGCACTGACCGCCACTGGTATGACGCTACAAGCTTGGCACACCTGTATTTGGGGAGTTTCTCCCATTCTTTTCTGCAGATCCTCTCAAGCTCTGTCAGGTTGGATGGGGAGTGTTGCTGCACAGCTATTTTCAGGTCTCTCCAGAGATGTTAGATCGGGTTCAAGTCTGGGTTCTGGCTGGGCCACTCAAGGACATTCAGAGACTTGTCCCAAAGCCACTCCTGCATTGTATTGGCTGTGTGTTTAGGGTCATTGTCCTGTTGGAAGGTGAACCTTCACCCCAGTCTGAGGTCCTGAGCACTCTGGAGCAGGTTTTCATCAAGGATCTGTCTGTACTTTGCGCCATTCATCTTTCCTTCGATCCTGACTAGTCTTCCAGTCCCTGCCGCTGAAAAATATCCCCACAGCATGATGCTGCCACCACCATGCTTCACCGTAGGGATGGTGCCAGGTTTCCTCCAGACGTGACGCTTGGCATTCAGGCGAAATAGTTCAATCTTGGTTTTATCAGACCAGAGAATCTTGTTTCTCATGGTCTGAGAGTCTTTAGGTGCCTTTTGGCAAACTCTAAGCGTCATGTGCCTTTTACTGAGGAGTGGCTTCCATCTGGCCACTCTACCATAAAGGCCTGATTGGTGGAGTGCTGCAGAGATTGTTGTCCTTCTGGAAGTTTCTCCCATCTCCACAGAGGAACTCTGGAGCTCTGTCAGATTGACCATCGGGTTCTTGGTCACCTCCCTGACCAAGGCCCTACTCCCCGATTGCTCAGTTTGGCTTGGCGGCCAGCTCTAGGAAGAGTCTTGGTGGTTCCAAACTTCTTCCATTTAAGAATGATGGAGGCCACTGTGTTCTTGGGGACCTTCAATGCTGCAGAAATGTTTTGGTACCCTTCCCCAGATCTCTGCCTCGACACAATCCTGTCTCGGAGCTCAACAGACAATTCCTTCAACCTCATGGCTTGGTTTTTTCTCTGACATGCACTGTCAACTGTATGACCTTAAATAGACAGGTGTGTGCCTTTCCAAATCATGTCCAATCAATTGAATTTACCACAGGTGGACTCCAATGAAGTTGTAAAAACATCTTAAGGGTGACCAATGGAAACAGGATGCACCTGAGCTCAATTTTGAGTCTCATAGCAAAAGGTCTGAAGACTTATGTAAATAAGGTATTTCTGTTTTTTATTTGTAATACATTTGAAAAACTTTCTAAAAACCAGTTTTTGCTTTGTCATTATAGGGTATTGTGTGTAGATTGATGACGACATAAAAAAAAAATAGATATAATTTGAATAAGGCTGTAACGTAACAAAATGTGTAAAAAGTCAATGGGTCTGAATTCTTTCCGAATGCACTGTATGTGAGGATGCTGTTTATCGACTATAACTCGGCCTTCAATACCATAATGCCCTATAAGCTCATTACAACGCTCACAGCCCTGGGTCTGAACTCCTCCCTATGCAACTGGGTCCTGGACTTCTTGACGGGCCACCCCCAGGTGGTGAAGGTAGGCAACATTACCTCCTCAACACTGATCCTCAACACAGGGGCCCCACAAGGGTACGCCTCAGTCCCCTCTTATATTCTCTGTATACCCACGACTGCCTGGCCTCACACAGTTCCAACTCCATCATCAAGTTTGCTGAAGACATGCCAGTAGTAGGCCTGATTACCAACAATGACGAGACAGCCTATAAGGAGGAGGTAGGCACTCTGACGGCTTGGTGCCAGGTAAACAACCTCTCCATCAACGTTAGCAAAACAAAGGAGCTGATTGTGGACTTCAGGAGGAACCAGGCTGGACACGCCCCCATCCTCATCAACGGGGCATCCGTGGAGACGGTCAATAACTTCAAATTCCTCGGCGTACACATCTCAAAGAAGCTGAAATGGTCTAACCACAACTCTTTAACCTCAGGAAGCTGAAGAAATTCGGCCTGTCCCAGAGGGCCCTCACAGTGTTCTACAGGAGCATCACAGCCTGGTACGGGAACTCCACCACCGCGGACCGCAACGTTCTTCAGAGGGTGATACATGTAGCCAAACTCACCATTGGGTGCACACTGCCTGCCCTACAGGACACCTACAACACCAGGTCTCGCAGGAAGGCCAAGAAGATCATCAGGGACCCCAGCCACCCAAGCCATGCCCTGTTCTCCCCGCTTCAATCACTCAGACGTGGGCAGTACAGGAGCATCATGGCAAAAACGGAAAGACTAGCCAATAGTTTGTACCCCCAGACCATCACGCTGCTAAATAGTCACCACTAGTCAGCTACCTGCACCCACTCCACCCACTACTCCCCCTATGGACATTCCACCCCCACCCCCCCAACGGACTTTACTCTGCCCCCACCCCAACAACATTCATCACTGTTGCAGTTGTTAATATGTATATTATTACTTTTTTGTTTTTATTTCACTTATTCCACCCCACCCCCTCAACAGTATTTACTCTGCCTCCACTCCAAAGGACATGTATTTATTCATCACTGCCACAGTTGTTATGATGTATATAGTGCTATTTCTATTTCTATTGTTTTTATTACCATTTTCATTATTTTATTTCACTAGTCCTGCATGTTGGAGCTCAAAGCCTAAGAGTTTCACTGTACCATGCAATCACACCTGCAACCCTATACATGTGACTATTAAACAATCTGAATCTGAATCTGTTTGTCACTTTTTTCTCATGCATCCCTCTGGTGCTCACTATGTGTTCCAGACCTCCCGATTTACAAATTAAGCACTGCGTTGGCCTATCGTCAACCAATCATATTTCTCAAATCCTTTCGGCCTAAATTCCAGCTCCATTTGAAGAGGACAGTAGGCCAAACTACTTACAAAAAGCATGCTTCTGGTGCAGTGGTCTAAAGCACTACATTGCAGTGCTGAAGGCATCACTACAGACCCGGGTTCTATCCCAGGCACAATTGGCCCAGCATAGTCCGGGTTAGGAGAAGGTTTGGCCGGCAGGGATGTCCTTGTCCCATCGTGCTCTAGCGACTCCTTGTGGTGGGCCGGGCGCATGCACGCTTACTTCGGTCGCCAGTTGTACAGTGTTTCCTCCAACACATTGGTGCGGCTGGCTTCTGGGTTAAGCGAGCAGTGTGTCAAGAAGCAGTGCGACTTGGCAGGGTGGTGTTTCGGAGGACGCATGGCTCTTGACCTTCGCCTCTCCCGAGTAGGGGAGTTGCAGCGATGGGGTAAAAAGTACACATAAAAAAAACCTGCTTCTGATGAAGAGCTACAAAAGTAAGTAAATAGCCCTATCAGACTGAAAGGTAATTTCGTCAAACTTGTGGGGCTCATTAATTGCTCATTCACATATTTGCTGCTACTTCACTCAATCCCGTTTTAAAAGTCTCCCTTACTAGCTGTTTTTACATTCCCTGAGACCAAACATAAACGTTTCCATGGCCAAATATTCCCAGATTTTCATAAAACGGCAACACATGTGGTCTTTCGTTTCTGCATCACCAACTTTTTGAAAGAGGCAAAAAGAGTACGCTAAGTGCGCTTCAATTTGGTGCAGCATACAGCAGGGGTCCGGAGCGCGAGGAGAGTCGCTACTCCACTCATCACAATGGTGCTCCTTTAGTAGGCTAAAGTTAGATCAAAGTTGAATCAATATCTTGGAAGATCACATAATGATTAATTAGTATTCTACATAACATAACCAAACGTTATGCCAAATGTTTTTATTCATGTAGGCTACATTGTCCCGCAAATGTTCCGCAAAATCATCCTGTTGTCCCACAATTGGGTATTTTAAATGTGGTTACCCTAATCACAAATAACATAGCCAGCACTGCTATCATCCTCTTTTACCACTTCACTAAATCTTTCCCAAACATTACTTTTCTGGCCCTCCCTTCTCTTTATTTTCAACTCTCAGTTTTGCAGCTTTTCTCTTATTGAATTAAACTCCAACTTTGTCCTTATTTGTTCTGCCCATTCCCAAAAGCATTTGGCTATTGGCATGTAGGCTATTTGGCGCGCATACAGTTACGCACTAATAATGGCAGATAGCCTTAAAACAATTAAAGGAAAACCTATAGATATAAATTGGACAAGAATGATATGCCACCCACCCACCCGCCCTTCATCCACAAAATGATCCGCCCCGCGGATATAACTGAGGGTACTGAGGGTTATGAGTCAACCTGTGCATCACTAGTGTGTGCTGTCCTAATATGTGTGCTGGTGCTTGGTGGTGGCTGTTGTTTCAGCAGGAGTAATTACCAACAGCCAGACTAAGCTGCTGCTGTCCTGTCCACTATTGATGTGTCTCCTCCTGGAGGAGGACAACACTACACACACGTTCACGTAACACACACACACTCAGAGGCACACTTAAACACATATAAACACACACACACTCAATACTCAATACTCTCTGGACTCAGAGAACGAGCTGACAGTTGAGAAAAGCTGCAGCAGGCTTACCATAGTACACCATGTACCATGCCAGATCTTCACACCTCTCTGTCTCTGCATGGCCCCTGGAGGGTCTGACCAGGCCTGTGTGTGTGTGTGTGTATGTGTGTGTGTGTGTGTGTGTGTGTGTGTGTGTGTGTGTGTGTGTGTGTGTGTGTGTGTGTGTGTGTGTGTGTGTGTGTGTGTGTGTGTGTGTGTGTGTGTGGTCTGGGCTGTGCCCCTGCTTATAGTTGTTGTTTGGGAGTCACGGTTGAATGCGGCTGCCGCTGTTTTGGAGAGATTAGCAAGGTGGGATGGTTTTAGTGGGGGATCACAAACAGTGGATTTATCAACTAGACACAGTCTGGTGTACAGTCACATACCCAAACATATGCAGACACAGACACACACTTACAGCTGATTACACATGCACACACACACTCACACACACACACAAATAAACAGCTTCCTCTCAGTACACACGTACAAAGTAACAACTATTGCAGCAGGGGCGCAACTTTGGTTTTAGAAGTGGGGGGGACATAACCTGGTGATGGGTCTGGGGGTCCTCCCTCAGAATGTTTTTGGCCATTTAAAGCTCATTTCCTGCATTTCTACTAGGGCTGTCCACGCCCCCCCCAAAAAAAATACCTTTTTTATTTGGAGTGCCACCTTATCTTACCATTTCTAACAATCTGCATGCCAGTTATGATTTTCATATGCACATTTTCGTGGAACAGTTTCATTTAATTTATAATAGTATTTGTATCTCTAAATCATTGTCTGTGGTTAATCTACATTCTATCTAAAAGTAACTTTTATTGCCATTGCCAACTATGTAAAAATTGGCTACATAAAGCAAACACATAAAAACATTGCAGCCTGCAGGTAGCAAATATCCTGATAAAAAAGAAATATCCTATAAATCACATTGACCTGTCTGCAAAGAACTTGAAACATTGTATCAACTATCAACTGGGTCGCCCGAAACTTGCGCTAGCAAACTTGAAACAATGTATAAAATATTCTGGGTCCTCAGAGTTTCCTGCGCCAGTGAGCTCAGGGCAGACACAGCTGTAGGCTATTTGTGCAAGGGATAAAAAGTAATCAGGTATTTTATGATGTTTCCACTGGATCAGAGCATTACATTTTTCCCTTTCATGCCGAGTGGTTATCGAAAAGGAGAGAGCTGGAAATATTGTTCAAATACTTTGAGGAACTATTGTCATTCTCAATTGATGCTAAAAACATACTTGGTTTGCTTGCTGTTAGAGGTGAAGAAAAATTTCTTCCAGAAGCTCCACAGCTCATTAGTGATGGTGAGTTAAGACAATCAGAAATACTATCAGACATCCCCAAATGGGCACATTTATAGGCCTACATTTGCGTGCAAGCCAGGTAGACTAGTCCTACTACTATATGCGTAATCAGGTGCGCGTCCTTACTCAACATTGACAGGAGCATTTCAAACAAAAGACGACCAATAAATTGACAAAACTCATAAATGGAATGAAATAAACATGTTGTTTCTCAAAAGTGTAGCATAGGTTGTGAGTTCTGCAAAACACATGTCCAATCCGACAATGAGAAAGGTAAATAACTGTAAAAATATATTGAATGCATTAACAGAAAACACCGTAAACAAACAAACATTGCAGATTAGAAATAATGGGAATTCACGGTAAATTTAGGCTACTATTGGTGATATATGTAATGGGGGAACTGATAGACACAGCACACAATGCACACAATAAAGTTATGAAACAATGAATACCCACAAAATGGTGGGAGAGAACGCATTCTGGAGAGAGATATGCGTTGTGCATCTGAGCCACAATCCCCATATTCTTAGACCGTGTAATCCCTGCGGCCTCCTCATTGGATTAGTCCAATGAGACAGGCGTAAATCAGACAGGTGTCTCGTGTGCCATGAAAAAAAACATGTATTTGCTGCTAGACTAAAGAAATCTCATGTTTTCAATACAGACCCCTTTAGTCATACAGTATTCCATATAAGGCACCCAGACCTTATGAAAGTTGCACAGTATACCCTTACTCTTGTAATAAATCAAATCTAGTGATACATAATTTGATATTTCTGCCATCCATTGTGACATTGTGGGAGGATAACCAAACTTCCAATTAATGGCAATGCATTTCCTAGCTGTTAAGTTACAGTTTCTTCTGAAAACATTCTCCAGCATCAACATTTCCAAGCAAACAAAAACAGGGAGAAGGGAGAATATGTAGACATGCTGAGATAAAATAACATACTCTGACAGAATTCAGCCAGCCTTCACAAGATCATAACATGCAAATATGTCCCCTTTTGTGTTTTACACCTTTAGCAGAGGAATTACATTTCTGAGTGCATGATATTCAGTTTCACTGGCATATAGTATGTGCTATGGATGGTCTTAAACTGCAGTAATTTATGTCCGAGATTATATTAACATAAATGGTCATTCAAACATATCTGTATCCATTCATCATCATCAATAGTGTCTCCGAGGTCTTCCTCACATTTTTGTTTCACATGTTTTGTGCCATCAAGAAAAGCCTCTATCAACCTTTGATACAGTTTGGAAATCAACTTGAGGCTTGTCAAACTGCCTTAAAATAATTTAAATCTTTGAAGCTTCTGTGTTTGCTGCACAGAGAGAATAAAGTGTTGCATCTGCAAAAGTTCACCTCAGCACTGTCACAGACTGGTCTTCCCTGACTGCCTGAGCCTGCTGAGACCCCTGCCACCATCTGATCCTGCTCAGATGAGTCATGACAAATAATTACCTTGGTGTACATTTATACATTATATTATCCAAGAACACAATCAATGGTTCAATCATTGAAATTACCATTATTCCCAGATCCTAGACTGTAGCCTACCCATCAACTCAAGATGGAACTTTGTATCCATTCACTGATTGTTATAATATACCGCAAAATTCACCTGAGCTTCGTAGACTGGTCTTCCCTGGCTGTCTGACCCTGTCACCATCTGATCCTGCTAAGACATGATGAGAATAGTATTGTACTGACTGTGTAGCCTATATAACTGTTTATACCATGTCAGTGTGAAAAGTAGAGTATTAGCTAGGGAAACTGACAGATCAATAACGTTACATTGCTATACTGACTCTAATAAAAACTCACACTGCGCTGTCAAAAAACGTCAGAATATCGGTCTTCAATCGTTTGGCCGCTGGTTTCATCATTTGATTCAGGTCTAGTGTGATTGAGGCAAAAATAAAAGCTAAAGTTATTGAGCTAGATAGCTAACGTTAGCCAACTTTTGGCTAGCTCTAATAGTAATGGTACATCAACTGATGAAAACTAGCCAAGTTAATTTACTTCTGTTGAAACGGGACAAAAAGGCTACAAAACATTCAGGTCTAGTGTGATTTAGGCAAAATAATAGCTAAAGTTATTGAGCTAGATAGCTAACGTTAGCCAACTTTTGGCTAGCTCTAATAGTAATGGTACATCAACTGATGAAAACTAGCCAAGTTAATTTACTTCTGTTGAAACGGGACAAAAAGGCTACAAAACATTCAGGTCTAGTGTGATTTAGGCAAAATAATAGCTAAAGTTATTGAGCTAGATAGCTAACGTTAGCCAACTTTTGGCTAGCTCTAATAGTAATGGTACATCAACTGATGAAAACTAGCCAAGTTAATTTACTTCTGTTGAAACGGGACAAAAAGGCTACAAAACATTTTATACATACAACAGCTGTTAGAGACAGCTACCTGACAGATAGCTAGAGACTAGAGCTGAACTGGCTGTGCTAGCTACTAGCTAGCTAGTTCATTCTCTTCAGATAGTACTTCATTCAAGGTCGGATGAATTATTACTGTAGCTAACATTACATGTCAGTTACACTACTAGCGCAGCACTGGGATTACATTTATTTTCTTTCTGTTAGTCAAACAGCAGTTACCTTGCCAGCTACATCAGTCAAATAAAGAGTAGCCAGTTTCTGCTCTGCTTGCTTTTACAACTCTGAGAAAAAGCGCAACACACACAGAGACAGCAGGTGCAGACAGCAGCACCGTACCTGTCCGCACGCTCTGTGGTGTCCACGTGGTCCTAAATCCAGCTGGCTGAAATTGCCAAACAGCCTACCCAACCGCTCTGAGGCGTCCGCATGGTCCTAAAGCACACTGATGCTCCTTTTAGTATCACAGTGCAATGATAAAACCAGGGGGGACAAAATGCAATTTTAGAATGTGTGTGGGGGGGGGGTCATGTCCCCCCTGTCCCCAGTGAAAGTTGCGCCCCTGTATTGCAGTAAATTAATTGCTGGTAAGTACTCCCCGTGCCGGCAGTGAGCGTTTAATTAGGCTGAATTGATGGGGCTTTTGTTTTGGTACAGGCAGAGTTTAATGAAGGGGATTGCTGCTCTGAACTCACTAAACAATTAACAGTGAACAACAGTTTATCCTGCACCATGCAGATATCGTGGGTTTCTGTCTGTGTGTTTGTGCTCTTGGATGTGTGCCTTGTGTGAGTGCTGAGTACCCACTGTACTATTGCATTCCAAACTTTGAGATTGAAAGGTGTAATATAGAGATCTAGAGGTGTGTGTATGTGTGTGTTCAAGTTTCAAGTTTTAATGTAAAATGCACAAGTATAGTGAAATGCCTTTCTTGCAAACTCAAAACCCAACAATG
Organism: Coregonus lavaretus; assembly: GCF_964263955.1. NCBI lineage: Eukaryota > Metazoa > Chordata > Actinopteri > Salmoniformes > Salmonidae > Coregonus > Coregonus lavaretus. The sequence continues at coordinate 55,575,120 of NC_139991.1, read as the reverse complement.
CAATTTTTTATTTATTTTTATTTCACCTTTATTTAACCAGGTAAGCCAGTTGAGAACAGGTTCTCATTTACAACTGCGACCTGGCCAAGATAAAGCAAAGTAGTGCAATAAAAACAACACAGAGTTACATATGGGGTAAAAAAAACATAAAGTCAGAAATACAACAGAAAATATATATACAGTGTGTGCAAATGTAGCAAGTTATGGAGGTAAGGCAATAAATAGGCTATAGTGCAGAATAATTACAATAGTATTAACACTGGAATGCTAGATGTGCAAGAGATTATGTGCAAATAGAGATACTGGGGTGCAAAAGAGCAAAATAAATAACAATATAGGGATGAGGTAGTTGGGTGGGCTAATTTCAGATGGGCTGTGTACAGGTGCAGTGATCGGTAAGGTGCTCTGACAACTGATGCTTAAAGTTATTGAGGGAGATAAGAGTCTCCAGCTTCAGAGATTTTTGCAATTCGTTCCAGTCATTGGCAGCAGAGAACTGGAAGGAATGGCGGCCAAAGGAGGTGTTGACTTTGGGAATGACCAGTGAGATATACCTGCTGGAGCGCAGACTACGGGTGGGTGCTGCTATGGTGACCAATGAGCTAAGATAAGGCGGGGATTTGCCTAGCAGTGATTTATAGATGGCCTGGAGCCAGTGGGTTTGACGACGGACATGTAGTGAGGACCAGCCAACAAGAGCGTACAGGTCACAGTGGTGGGTAGTGTATGGGGCTTTGGAGACAAAACGGATGGCACTGTGATAGACTACATCCAATTTGCTGAGTAGAGTGTTGGAGGCTATTTTGTAAATGACATCGCCGAAGTCAAGGATCGGTAGGATAGTCAGTTTTACGAGGGCATGTTTGGCAGCATGAGTGAAGGAGGCTTTGTTGCGAAATAGGAAGCCGATTCTAGATTTAACTTTGGATTGGAGATTCTTTATGTGAGTCTGGAAGTTGAGTTTACAGTCTAACCAGACACCTAGATATTTGTAGTTGTCCACATACTCTAGGTCCGACCCGTCGAGAGTGGTGATTCTAGTCGGGTGGGCGGGTGCTAGCAGCGTTCGATTGAAAAGCATGCATTTAGTTTTACTAGTGTTTAAGAGCAGTTGAAGGCTACTGAAGGATTGTTGTATGGCATTGAAGCTCGTTTGGAGGTTTGTTAACACAGTGTCCAATGAAGGGCCAGATGTATACAAAATGGTGTCGTCTGCGTAGAGGTGGATCTGAGAGTCACCAGCAGCAAGAGCGACATCATTGATATACACGGAGAAAAGTGTCGGCCCAAGAATTGAACCCTGTGGCACCCCCATAGAGACTGCCATAGGTCCAGACAACAGGCCCTCCGATTTGACACACTGAACTCTATCTGAGAAGTAGTTGGTGAACCAGGCGAGGCAGTCATTTGAGAAACCAAGGCTATTTAGTCTGCCAATAAGAATGCGGTGGCTGACAGAGTCGAAAGCCTTGGCCAGGTCGATGAAGACGACTGCACAGTACTGTCTATTATCAATCGCGGTTATAATATCGTTTAGGACCTTGAGCGTGGCTGAAGTGCACCCGTGACCAGCTCGGAAACCGGATTGCATAGCGGAGAAGGTACGGTGGTATTCGAAATGGTCGATGATCTGTTTGTTAACTTGGCTTTCGAATACTTTCGAAAGGCAGGGCAGGATGGATATAGGTCTGTAGCAGTTTGGATCTAGAGTGTCACCCCCTTTGAAGAGGGGGATGACCGCGGCAGCTTTCCAATCTCTGGGGATCTCAGACGTTATGAAAGAGAGGTTGAACAGACTAGTAATAGGGGTTGCGACAATTTCGGCGGCTAGTTTTAGAAAGAAAGGGTCCAGATTGTCTAGCCCAGCTGATTTGTAGGGGTCCAGATTTTGCAGCGCTTTCAAAACATCAGCTGTCTGAATTTGTGTGAAGGAGAAGCGGGGGGGGGCATGGGCAAGTTGCAGCAGAGGGTGCAGAGTTGGTGGCCGGGTTAGTGGTAGCCAGATGGAAAGCATGGCCAGCTGTAGCAAAATGCTTGTTGAAATTCTCGATTATTGTAGATTTATCGGTGGTGATAGTGTTTCCTAGCCTCAGTGCAGTGGGCAGCTGGGAGGAAGTGCTCTTATTCTCCATGGACTTTACAGTGTCCCAAAACTTTTTGGAGTTAGTGCTACAGGAAGCAAATTTCTGTTTGAAAAAGTTAGCCTTTGCTTTCCTGACTGCTTGTGTATATTGGTTCCTAACTTCCCTGAAAAGTTGCATATCGCGGGGGCTATTTGATGCTAATGCTGTACGCCACAGGATGTTTTTGTGCTGGTCAAGGGCAGTCAAGTCTGAGGAGAACCAGGGGCTATATCGGTTCTTAGTTCTGTATTTTTTGAATGGGGCATGTTTATTTAAGATTGAGAGGAAATTACTTTTAAGGAACAACCAGGCATCCTCTACTGACGGAATGAGATCTATATCCATCCAGGATACCTGGGCCAGGTCAATTAGGAAGGCCTCCTCGCTAAAGTGTTTTAGGGAGCGTTTGACAGTGATGAGGGGTGGTCGTTTGACCGCGGACCCGTTACGGACGCAGGCAATAATCAATAGCAATGTATTTCTAGAAAATAAAACACGAGAAATAAGAATAAGAAATATGAAATACACAATAAAGTAAGTAAGTAAGCATACTATATTCAGGAAATATTTAAAAAGTCAGTTCCAATACCATATTTACATGTGCAGGGATACTGGAGTGATAGAGGTAGATATGTATGAGGGTAAGATGACTGGCAACAGGATATAAGATAAACAGAGTAGCAGCAGCTTGCATGTGAGTGGGTGTGTAGAGTCAGTATAAATGTATGTGCATATTATGTGTGAGTGAGAAAATGATAGAGTGAGTGCTTGTGTGTGTGTTGGAGTGACAGTGAAGTGTGTGTGAGTGTGGAGCCCTGTGAGTGTGCATAGAGACAATGCAAATAATGAAATATTAGTGTGTGTGTGACGAGTACCCACCTGTAGTATTGCATTCCAAACGTTGAGATTAGAAGGTAGATTTAAATTGATTTAGAATGATTGGTAGATTTAGAATGATATTGAGTTCTTTTTCCTTCCTCTGAGAGATGAAACAACTCCTACGAAATACAATTTGGACTCAACATTTGCTTTGGGATAAATAAGCAGCTGTTCACATAACCTCCCTCTCTCTCGCTGTCTCTCTCTCACTTCTTTCTCTCTGCTTTCTCTCTCTCCCCCCATTTCTCTCTTCTCTTTCTCCCCTCGTCTCTCTCTCCCCCCTCTTTCTCCCTCCCTCCCTCCCCTCTCTCTCTCTCTCTCTCTCTCTCTCTCTTTCTCTCTCTCTCAGAATGACAGTATGGTGGAGAGTAATGGGGAGGAGTCTCAGGAGAGTCTGGATGCACTGCCTGACGTCTCTCTGGTGAGCCCCGCAGTCAGACTCAGAACCACAACCTCATAAAGATGGACAGAGCAGAGGTTGGAGGGAGGGAGGGATGGACGGAGAGGGAAAAACAACAAGGCTGGAAATAAAAGTGCGAGAAGAAGAGGAAACAACAGATATGCAGTTTGAACTCTTATAGCCTTCATCCCTTATTTCTTTCTTTCCTATGGAGGAGTCTGTTACTAAGGAGGAACTTGCTCTCTGTCTGACACCTGAGGTAAAAGCTATAATCAGAAACACACAAACACAAACAACTCAGAAGGATACCTACCACGGTTACCAGAGCAACGGTAACCAATGTCGACAGGAGGCTGTAATGTGGGACACAGAAAGCAAAGACCTGAAGAGTCTTAAAAACACCTCAACTCCATTCAGCCAGAACATATTTGTGTTGGTTTTGATTGCTTTCTCTTGCCTTTTTTTTACCATGAATCACTTCATTCATTCTCTCCCCGCTCATGTTGCTGTTTTCATTGTTAATTTCTCCGTTGGTTTTGGTTGGAGGGGAGAGCTTGTTGCCGGGGACACAGCGGATTGGGAAGGTGTAACCTGAGGTTATACAGAGACCATGTTTAGTTGTGGGGCTCAACTGAATCCTGGCCTTGAGTTGTGTTGAATTCTGAGGCGTGACAATTGGTAGTGTGTGTGTGTGGAATTATGAGATTCCAGAGATGTGCTGTAGTATATGAGTGTTTTGTGGGATGAAAGGAATGTGATCTGTTTGTTCTCCTCTTACCTTAGGATGAGGTGCACTCCATGTCCGAATCTCCCCCCACCTTCAAACCCCCACCCCCTCCAGGGCTGCAGAGGCTCCCCAGCAGACGAGACCAGGTCAAAAAACGCCCTTCCTCCGAATCCTCCTATTCTAGACTCTACTTCACCGCCCCCTCCCTTAACCCACCCAAGGACCAGTTGGGGGACCAAGGGCCCCCAGCCTCACCCAAGGTCCCCCCAAAAAATAATTCCTCTGTCCCCCATAAGAGGGACCCCTCCGTCCCCCATAAGAGGGACCCCTTCGTCCCTCATAAGAAGGAGATGGCAACTGCCAAGCTCTCCATGGTCGACAAGCACCCCATAGGCCCCTTCCCTAGAGTCCAGTCCCCTACTAGGACCACCAAACCTGCCACCCCCTCCCCATCTCTACCCCCTCCCCCTCCGCTCCCTGCTCCATCCACACCCCCTCCCCTTCCCCACAGCCCGGACAAGGCCTCCCCTGGCTCCAACAAACAGCACTTTGTCATGGTGGAGGTCCACAGGCCCAATGCAGAGTCTGACGTCAACGAGTTGCGGTTTATGCCCCAGGCACGAGGTAAGAGGCATGGAGGACAGCCGAGATTACTGGAGGGGGTAGGTTGGAGGAAAAGCTGGAGTTGGACTCCGAAAACCATGAGAACAGATTTGGACGCAAAGGATTGGTTGCACAAATAAGAGGAAGTGCATGTTTATGTGTAATCATGGGTATATATATTTCTACCTGAGTGTGTCCCTGTGCCAGTCTCTAACCTCCTGCACCCATCCCCTCCAAGGTGCCACCCTGTCCCAGCTGTCAGACAGTGGACAGACACTGAGCGAGGACAGCGGGGTGGACATTGGCGAGTCGGGACATCTCAGCAAGGAAAGCAGTCCCCGCACACGCTCCCTACGAGACCCCCAGGGGGCAGGAGGGGACAGCACCGCCAAACCGGTGAGGAGGACACACCAGCGGGGAGAAAGACGACACAGAAAGAGAAAAGAGGGAGATGTATGGAGGGACAAATGGATGGATGGGTGGATGAATGGATAGATGGAGCTGAAAGTGAGGGATGACAAGAAGAGAAACAGACAAACAGAGCTGGGTTGTCCTCTGTCACTGCTCACTCTGTCTTGAAGCTTGTTCTCAATCCTAACTGTGATTTCTTTCTGTTTTATTCTTTCTTTATGCACATATATAGTTTTTCTTTCTTTGCTCATTGATAAATGTTTGTCCTTTCAATGATTTCTCATCCATTCAATCACTTGTCCATCTCATCTCATACTGCACTAGAGGTCTCTTGTTTCCTCTGGCTGTCTCTTTATGGTTATTGCTGATTGGTGGTTAGGTAGTGGGGAAATTGTTGATTGGTTCCAATCTTCATGGGTGGACCAATGGGTAACAAAGGTGCAAAAGAAAAGATTACATCGGTCTCCAGGGTGAATATTTGAGTAAAAAGCTGAGTTATATTATGCCCCCTCTCTTCTCTCTCTCTCTCTCTGCAGCTGGGTCTCTTGGAGCCCACCTCCACACTGGTGAGGGTGGCAAAGAGTGCCAGCACCCTGGGCATCGCCATCGAAGGGGGTGCCAACACTCGCCAGCCCCTACCACGCATCGTCACCATACAGGTGGGTCTCAAACGGCCTAGCATACCCCCTCATGCCCCTCACCCCTCTCACCTCTCCCTTTTCAAGTCATCTCCGAAATGACAGCTTGCCAGACAATCTGCACCTGTCAGAATTGATCTAGCCACGGTACTCTGTGTTCTGCAACTCTGCGCTGTCATTGGCCCGTGCCGCCTTCTCTTCCACACATGGCTACACAACACAGCCGTTGTCAGACAAGTCTGTGGTTTTACACTGGAAGAGAAACTTAGAGACCTGGCTGCCATGCCATTGTTCCTCCACTCCAGAGGACTGGCAGCTTTTCCAGGGATGATTATAACCTTTAGAGCAGACTCCATCACAGGGCTCTGACGCTCAGAGGGCCTGAGACAGTGAGACAATGCCAGGCAATTATAAATGCGGCATGTTCCGTGTTTTAATGGTATGCTTGTGAAAAACCACTGCAAAGAGGGAGGGGTTTACACTTAAATATTACAGTAGCCATAGCAACAGGGTCAAAGATCAACCCTGTGATGTCGTGACTAAGGTAAGATGTCCGTGGGTGTACTACTAGAGGGTGGCTAGTTCAAGTCCAGCTCAGGTAAATATCGCCTTTTACCCTTGCCAGGTGCTTGACATGAATGTCTAACTGTAAGAGTACATCAAAAATGTTTTTGGGGGTTCCAAGCACCCTTTCATTTGTTTAATCAAGAGGATAAGAGTTGACCATGTTCTCTCCCTTTACCTGAAAGAGTACATCCACTGAGAGCAGTGACTGTTATGTGAAATAAAGGGGTTGTCACTTTGGCTGAAGGCCACATCTAAGTAAGAACTGAGGGTAATAACACCGTACCTTGCTGTAGCTCTGCTCTGCTCAGGTCTGTCTGTGTCTCTTTTGATTAGCCTAAAGAGTGAGGAGAGAGGAGGGATGGGGAGGGAGCTGTGCTGTACTGTGGAGTTCAGAGAACCACTGAAAGCCCCCCGCTCAAAAGATGCTTTGGTGAGAGACTAATAAAAAATAATAGAGCCGCTGATTGCGAGGGGAGCGACAAAGGCACTGGCTGGGAAATCAGCATATTCAAAATCAAAGAGAGTAAGGCGGAGAGGGAGAGAGGGAACGAGGGAGGGAGGGGAGAGAGATATACAGAGAGAGATGGAAGAGAAGATGGTACACTGGGTTAACAATAAAGGGGATTCGACTGAGAAAGGGTGCAGAGAAGGGGAGGTAGGGGAGGAAGAGAGAGAGAGGGAGGCAAGCGAGCGAATGACAGACAGGCATGAGAGGTTTTAATTCCATTGCCATAGCGCTCCTCATCAACGGCTGGAAATGCACAGACAAAAGGCATGAGCCATGAGATACGCGCCTTTCTCTCTTATGTCTCATCCCCTTTCCTCTTTATTCATCTGTTTTCTCTTTCCGCTATCTTAGGAGAGACGGACAAGGTATCCGAGCACCCTCGCCAACCAGGTTGATTTTCATATCAATGTAGCGTTGCCACGTACCCCTGCCATGACATCACAGTGTCCCCAATCAGTCACAGGGGATAGGGACTCGTCAGCATCCTAATTGGTTGGGGGGTTGGATGGTCCTGGCCCAATCACAACATCTCCCGTTCCACTGTACGTTCCACTGTACCTCTAATAGCTGTCTTACAGTGCATTCGGAAAGTACTCAGACCCCTTGACTTTTTACACATTTTGTTACGTTACAGTCTTATTCTAAAATGGATTAAATAAATACAAATTCTCAGTAATCTACACACAATACCCCATAATGACAAAGCGAAAACTGTTTTTTCAGACCATTTGCTATGAGACTCGAAATTGAGCTCAGATGCATCCTGTTTCCATTGATCATCCTTGAGATGTTTCCACAACTTGATTGGAGTCCACCTGTGGTAAATTCAATTGATTGGACATGATTTGGAAAGGCACACACCTGTCTATATAAGGTCCCACAGTTGACAGTGCATATCAGAGAAAAAAACAAGCCATGAGGTCGAAGGAATAGTCCGTAGAGCTCCAAGACAGGATTGTGTTGAGGCACAGATCTGGGGAAGGGTACCAAAAAATGTCTGCAGCATTGAAGGTCCCCAAGAACATAGTAGCCTCCATCATTCTTAAATGGAAGAAGTTTGGAACCACCAAGACTCTTCCTAGAGCTGGCCGCCCAGCCAAACTGAGCAATCGGGGGAGAAGGGCCTTGGTCAGGGAGGTGACCAAGAACCTGATGGTCACTCTGACAGAGCTCTAGAGTTCCTCTGTGGAGATGGGAGAAACTTCCAGAAGGACAACCATCTATGCAGCACTCCACCAATCAGGCCTTTATGGTAGAGTGACCAGACGGAAGCCACTCCTCAGTAAAAGGCACATGACAGCCCGCTTGGAGTTTGCCAAAAGGCACCTAAAGACTCTCAGACTATGAGAAACAAGATTCTCTGGTCTGATGAAACCAAGATTGAACTCTTTCGCCTGAATGCTAAGCGTCACATCTGGAGGAAACCTGGCACCATCCCTACGGTGAAGCATGGTGGTGGCAGCATCATGCTGTGGGGATGTTTTTCAGCAGCAGGGACTGGGAGAGTAGTCAGGATCGAGGAAAAGATTAACGGAGAAAAGTACAGAGAGATCCTTGATGAAAACCTGCTCCAGAGTGCTCAGGACCTCAGACTGGGGTGAAGGTTCAGCTTCCAACAGGACAACGACCCTAAGCACACAGCCAAGACAACGCAGGAGTGGCTTCGGGACAAGTCTCTGAATGTCCTTGAGTGGCCCAGCCAGAGCCCGGACTTGAACCCGATCAAACATCTCTGGAGAGACCTGAAAATAGCTGTGCAGCAACGCTCCCCATCCAACCTGACAGAGCTTGAGAGGATCTGCAGAGAAGAATGGGAGAAACTCCCCAAATACAGGTGTGCTAAGCTTGTAGCATCATACCCAAGAGGACTAGAGGCTGCCAAAGGTGCTTCAACAAAGTACTGAGTAAAGGGTCTGAATACTTAAGTAAATATATATATACATATATATATATATATATTTTTTTTTTTTTAATTAGCAAACATTTCTACAAACCTGTTTTTGCTTTGTCATTATGGGGTATTGTGTGTAGATTGATGAGAGAAAAAAAAAACAATTTAATCAATTTTAGAATAAGGCTGTAACGTAACAAAATGTGGAAAAAGTCAAGGGGTCTGAATACTTTCCGAATGCACTGTATATCAGCTCATAAAACATAGGCCTATTTGGGAGCAGTATAATGGTGAGTGGACATTCTCCCTTTCTATGTATATTGGATCTTTATCCAGCTACTGTGAAAAGTTTGGATGTGCGTAAAACCCTAAATAGTCTGCGTTGTTTTAATATTATATGCCCAAAGGGGGAAATGATGGTGGCAGTAAGTATGACATAGCCTATTTAAAACAAGTTGTTGTTTCGTTTTGTTTACAATTTGATTAGAATTATTAGTTCTATTTTTAGGCCTTTTCAATAATTAATTTAATCTTGCTTATTGACAATGTTTTGCATGTCCATGTTCAGCCATAATACAATTTACAATAGACCTAGCCCCTATATCAGTGTGTATGCTATTGAAGCCATACAATTAGTTAGAACAATGTGGACTGCAAATGGGTTAACGAATTTAGCAAAGACAGGTCTACATTTTGTTATTATGTTTCTGTAAGCCATTTACCAAACTATAACGGACTAACATTGGAATTGGAGTTGATTCCAAGGCAATACATAAAAGACCGTAAATACACAACTTGATGCAACCACATATTTTGCCATGGAGCATGTTCTGATTGGCCAGTGAGAGGCCAAGCCTCCACACACCCACAACTTGTTAATTAATCAAAACCCTGCCCTTTCGCAGCAACGCCAGCAAGTGCGCTGATAATTGTGATAGTGAAAATATTTCTGACACGACCCTGAACCTATAACGTTACCGCCTGTGCTTAGATTTACCACTGCGTTAGGTTTGTTCAAGTAGAGCCCTATGTCTCTGGCTCAGCGCTACAAGCCATATCAATCATTGTAACCAGAGTACAGGTCACATCATACCCTAGCAACATTCCTGAATGATTACTTACTCACACGATATTCACACTAATACACAAATACATTATATATCTTGGGTTAGTTACCAGTATCTTTGGTTTTACTCTTGTAGAAGCTTTAGTCTCTCAGGTCATCACAGTCCATGATGTTGTGAACGTTCCAAATGCCACCGCTGTGGACACTATCACCATCACTCTCTATCACACTCCATGAGCTACTGCTGCTGCAGTCCCTATCACAGCCATAGCCGCGGGAAGATATGTGGGGGTGAAAAAAAGTTTTTTTGCCCGCGCTACAGACAGCTGTATCGTTCCACTAATACAGGACTAGTAAAGGCCCAGTGCATGACTTTTGTGAAAAAATAAAATGTTGAAAAATAAGAATAACTTGCCTGCGCTACAGACAGATATATCGGTCAGCTAATACAGTACTAGTAAAGGCCCAGTGCAGTACTTTTGAGAAAAAATATATATTTATATAAAAAATATATATTTATTTCGATTTTTCAGGGGGTGCTGCAGCACACTCAGCACCCCTACTTCTTGTGGCTATGATCACAGCCATCTCCATGTCGCTCCAGTGGCTGGGGGTAATTGTGGCCGGCTCAGTAAATAAGAGAACTGATAATGCTCTAAATAACAAAACTGATAGTGATAATTATGCTGATAATGCTGTGCTCCACTGCAGGCTGAGCAGCATTTCAAACCCCTCTAACTGCAGGTAATGAGGTCAGTGTAGTGCCAGGACAACGACCTCTCCCTTAATGTCAGTAATAAAAAGGAGCTGATCGCGGACTACAGGACAGGGCTGTAGTGGAGCGGGTCGAGAGCTTCAAGTTCATCTGTGTCCACATCACTAAGGAATTAACAGTTGTGAAGAAAGCACGACATCGCCTCTTCCCCCTCAGGAGGCTGAAAAGATTTGACATGGGCCCTCAGATCCTCAAAATGTTATACAACCGCACCATTGAGAGCATCTTGTGGTCCTCTGTAGCTCATCTGGTAGAGCACGGCGCTTGTAACGCCAAGGTAGTGGGTTCGAAAAATGTATGCACGCATGACTGTAAGTCGCTTTGGATAAAAGCGTCTGCTAAATGGCATATTATTATTTATATTTATCTTAACTGGCTGCATCACGATTGGTATGGCAAGTGTTTACGGCCCAGTACATCACTGGGGCCGAGCTCCCCGCCATGCAGGACCTCTATACCAGGCGGTGTCAGAGGAAGACCCAAATTATTGCCACCCAAGTCATAGACTGTTCTCTCTGCTACCGCACGGCAAGCGGTACCGATGCACCAAGTCTGGAACCAACAGGACCCTGAACAGCTTCTACCCCTCAGCCATAAGACTGCTAAATAGTTAGCCAAATAGCTACCTGGACTATCTGCATTGACCCTTTTTGCACCAACTCTTTTGACTCATCACATACGCTTCTGCTACTGTTTATTATCTATCCTGTTGCCTTGTCACTTTACCCCTACCTATATGTATATATCTACCTCAATTACCTCGTACCCCTGCACATCGACTCGGTACTGGTACCCTGTGTACAGTTGAAGTCGGAAGTTTACATACACCTTACCCAAATACATTTAAACTCAGTTTTTCACAATTCCTGACATTTAATACTAGTATAAATTCCTAGTCTTAGGTCAGTTAGGAGCACAATTTTATTTTAAGAATGTGAAATGTCAGAACAATAGTAGAGATAATTATTTATTTCAGCTTTTATTTCTTTCATCACATTCCCAGTGGGTCAGAAGTTTACATACACTCAATTAGTATTTGGTAGCATTATCTTTAAATTGTTTAACTTGGGTCAAACGTTTCGGGTAGCCTTCCACAAGCTTCCCACAATAAGTTGGGTGAATTTTGGCCCATTCCTCCTGACAGAGCTGGTGTAACTGAGTCAGGTTTGTAGGCCTCCTTGCTCGCACATGCTTTTTCAGTTCTGCCCACAAATGTTCTATAGGATTGAGGTCAGGGCTTTGTGACGGCCACTCCAATACCTTGACTTTGTTGTCCTTAAGCCATTTTGCCACAACTTTGAAAGTATGCTTGGGGTCATTGTCCATTTGGAAGACCCATTTGCGACCAAGCTTTAACTTCCTGACTGATGTCTTGAGATGGTGCTTCAATATATCCACATAATTTCCCTTCCTCATGATGCCATATATTTTGTGAAGTGCACCAGTCTCTCCTGCAGCAAAGCACCCCCACAGCATGATGCTGCCACCTCCGTGCTTCACGGTTGGGATGGTGTTCTTCGGCTTGCAAGCGACCACCTTTTTCCTCCAAACATAATGATGGTCATTATGGCCAAACAGTTCTATTTTTGTTTCATCAGACCAGAGGACATTTCTCCAAAAAGTAGGATCTTTGTTCGCATGTGCAATTGCAAATCGTAGTCTGGCTTTTTTATGCTGTTGTTCTGGGATTTGCACTTTTTGCATCAAAGTACTTTCATTTGTAGGAGACAGAACGCATCTCCTTCCTGAGCGGTACGACGGCTGCGTGGTCCCATGGTGTTTATACTTGTGTACTATTGTTTGTACAGATTAACGTGGTACCTTCAGACGTTTAGAAATTTCTCCCAAGAATGAAACAGACTTGTGGAGGTCTACAGAAATTGTTCTGAGGTCTTGGCTGATTTCTTTTGATTTTCCCATGATGTCAAGCAAAGAGGCACTGAGTTTGAAGGTAGGCCTTGAAATACATCCACATGTACACCTCCAATTGACTCAAATGATGTCAATTAGCCTATCAGAAGCTTCTAAAGCCATGACATCATTTTCTGGAATTTTCCAAGCTGTTTAAAGGCACAGTCAACTTAGTGTATGTAAACTTCTGACCCACTGGAATTGTGATACAGTGAATTATAAGTGAAATAATCTGTCTGTAAACAATTGTTGGAAAAATTGCTTGTGTCATGCACAAAGTAGATGTCCTAACCGACTTGCCAAAACTATAGTTTGTTAACAAGACATTTGTGGAGTGGTTGAAAAACGAGTTTTAATGACTTCAACCTAAGTATATGTAAACTTCCGACTTCAACTATATATAGCCCAGTTATCGTTACTCATTGTGTATTTATTCATTGTGTTATAATATTTTAAATTTTATTTATTCAATTTTTCACTCTGCATTGTTGGGAAGGACCCGTAAGTAAGCATTTCACTGTTAGTGTACACCTGTTGTTTACGAAGCATGTGACAAATACAATTTTATTTTATTTGAGCTGAGGGAACAGTGGGGAGAGATGAGATCACAAAGGTCCTTTTGCTTCCTGGTTCGTTAGCAATCGTAACGGTGGCAATGCGCCAACAAGTGTTTGTCGTCTGTTTGTGCTCTCTTTATCACAAATAAATGTTCTAGGTCTTGCTCTCTCTCTCTCTCTCTCTGTCTCTCAGAGGGGCGGTTCGGCGTATAACTGCGGGCAGCTGCGAGTGGGTCAGGTGATCCTGGAGGTAAACGGGGTTTCCCTGAGGGGCCGGGAGCACAGGGACGCAGCGCGCCTCATCGCCGAGGCTTTCAAGACCAAAGAGCGGGACCACATGGATTTCCAGGTCACAGAGTTCAACGTGGCACTGTAGGAGGAAGTAGAGGAAGAAGAGAAAGAGAGAGAGACTTATCATGGAGGAAGGAGGGAGGAGGGACAGTGGCGGCAGAGCTGGAGAGGATAGGGGGCGGCTGTTGGGGAAATGCAGCATAGGCCGGCATACTGTTCTGTACATGGGTTCATCTACCAACTATCACTTTATCTGGTCACTCGGCCTCATCATCCTCAACATCCTCCAGCTTTAGCCCCAAAACAAGACACGGACACAGTTGCACTCTAAGTTGAGAAGTTGCCATGAGATTTTTCCCATGGATCATGGACTTCCACCATCCCTGTAACCTTTAGGATACTCCCTGCAGCAGTCACCTCTCTGGACTCCTTACTGTATGTGTTTATGGCAATCTCATGTACTGTCACTCTATCTGTGTTGGCTAGTGGCTACATCCTGTGGATCTCAAATTGATTCTTGGACAATGACGCCATCAGCAACAGAGCTCTAGCAGAAGATATGTTCCTGAAGCGGTCAGTTAGCGGTCAGTGTCTACTAACCTGCGTCAGTCTGAGAGACGACAGCACACGCAAGAGACACAGGCTGTGTCGCAAATAGCACCCTATTCCAATATAGTGCCCTACATTTGACCAGATCTCTATGGGCCCTGGTCAAAAGTAGTGCACTAAATAGGGAATACGGTGGGACGCAGGCCAGCCTTCCATCCAGAAAATGGGAAGAGGCAGGAGGAAACACCATTTTCCAATGACAGTTTGTTTTTGTAAATGTACAAATGTAGATACTATACAATATATACATAAAGATAATCTATTAATTATAAAAAACCTAATATCTTACATGCTTAAAAAGTAGAATACTTCAAAGTATACTGTTAAGTCCCTTAATCGCTCCGCTTTTCTGCAAATGTGTCCCCAAGTGAAAAGTAATGGAGATGAATGTGTTTTAATTGCCTTCTCTGGTAGTGCTAGTCAGCCGTACTGGTTGTGTTTACACAGGGGGCTTGCAGGGGCCTGCGTCACACAGTAATTACTATGCCTAAGAGGTAGTAATGAGGAATTTGGAAAAAGAAACTGCTGCAGAAGCTCTCTCTGATACACACTCCCAGAACACACACGTGGCCCAGCACAGACACGCATGCATGCCATCTTACCACACACACACACACACATACACGCAGGCATGCCATCTTACCACACACACACACACACGCAGGCATGCCATCTTACCACACAAACACACACACACATACACGCAGGCATGCCATCTTACCACACACACACAAACATACACACAGGCATGGCATCTTACCACACAAACACACACAGGCAGGCAGAAGTCACTACAGGATTGGTGGAGAGCTGATGCTAATCCAGAGAACTTGAAGAAGCACTTTATCCAACAATGGAACAATGGAGGAGCAAGTCATGCAAATCAGGAAGAGGAAGAGGAAGAGAGAGACAGAGACAGAGACAGAGAGAGAGAGAGAGAGAGAGAGAGAGAGAGAGAGAGAGACAGAGAGAGAGACAGAGACAGAGAGAGAGAACTGAGAAATGCAGTAGTTGTTGTGGAGGATTATTTTGTTTCCTCTCTGAGGGGGAGACGGGGTGTGTGAGGGAGGGGGAGAGAGGGGTTGAGTGAGGGAGGGGGAGAGAGGGGTTGAGTGAGGGGGGGGGGGGGTAGTGAAGCGGTACAGGGGGACATCCAAACCACTGATGTGTCATTCAGGAGAGTTTTAGCATTATAGTGGAGGAGAACAAATAGAGCGATCGAGAGACGGACAGGTAGAGAGAGGTTATTGTTGTAGCAACAATAACCATCAAGTTTAAGTCAGGTTTCTCTTGATGCTCATTTACATACAAGTGATTTGTTCACCCCATTCAGATAATAGAGATTTTCCATCATTTCAATCATTGTATATTTATCTAGCATCCCAAATGGCACCCTATTCCTATAGTTCACTACTTTTGACCAGGTCCGTTAGGGCTCTAGTCAAATGAAGTGCACTATGTAGAGAATAGGGTGCCATTTGGGACGCAATCTTATTCTGTATGCATACTTAGGGTATGAGACACAATCATGAGAAGACTGTGCCCTTTTCCCTGCCAATGCCACCTCAAATGCTTAACATTCAGCGTGTGTGTGTGGGAGTGTGTGAGTGTGTCCTACTCCTATCCACAAGGCAGTCACTATTAAACACCGCTATCTGGGAGGAATCACACAGCTTCAGAGATGGTGGCTTTTTGTTCTCTGAGCCGTGCCTTTACACTGTGTATATGATACAGACAGCCCTTCAGAGAGAGGGATGAGAGGAAGGTGTACTGTGTCTAACGTTGTTTCTACATTGTTGCGCTGGAGATGGGCAGAGAACGCAGAGCAAGGATCAGATAGCGAGAGAGGTTGACCTGATGCAGGAGGGAGGGAAAGGCATACACACACAAACACATTACACACAAACAAACACTCACACACTGGTCAATCCATGTTCTGCTTCTAACATGCTCTGAGACATTGCGTAATGTCTTCAATGCACTTTCTTTTTGTACACACTGACAGGCATGAATCCACACAAAGGGACTCTTTCAAACACAGATATCATCCGTGTCTTGAAATGTCCCAAACACTCTTAGTAACACAGGAACTACACCACAGAAATGTGATTATATTATAGCCATACAATCAGTTGTCTACTCTGATGCCATGAAATTCAACCATGCCCAAGCATCCTACGTAAATTGTCTCCCCACGTCATATTGGGCTTTGAGGAATTCACAAAAGTAAAAACAAAATGTATTGGGATTACTTATTATTACTGACCCTGGATCTCATGTTAATAACAGTCTGGCTTTCTCTTTAACCCATATTACAGAGTCATTCAGAGGGGAAGAGATGATAGAAGGAATCCGTCCAATCCAATGACAGGGTGATTAATCAGAGAATATGATGGAGAGGCAGGTGTCCTGTTTGTGGCATGGACTGGGAAGACAATTGGCAACAACATAAATGTGGGCTCTGTCCCAAATGGAACCCTGCTCAGTATATAGTGCACTACTTTTGACCAGGGCCCATAAGGTGCTGGTCAAAATCAGTGCACTATATACAGTGCATTCTGAAAATATTCAGACCTTATTCTAAAATGGATTCAATTGTTTTTTCCCCCTCATCAATCTACACACAATTCCCCATTATGACAAAGCAAAAACAGGTTTTTATGAATTTTTGCAAATTGGAAATATTACATTTACATAAGTATTCAGACCCTTTACTCAGTACTTTGTTGAAGCACCTTTGGCAGTGATTACAGCCTCGAGTCATCTTGGGTATGACGCTACAAGCTTGGCACACCTGTATTTAGGGAGTTTCTCCCATTCTTCTCTGCAGATCCTCTTAAGCTCTGTCAGGTTGGATGGGGAGCGTCGCTGCACGGCTATTTTCAGGTCTCTCCAGAGATGTTCAATCTGGTTCTAGTCCTGGCTCTGGCTTGTCCCGAAGCCACTCCTGCGTTGTCTTAGCTGTGTGCTTAGGGTCGTTGTCCTGTTGGAAGGTGAACCTTCGCCCAGTCCGAGGTCCTGAGCACTCTGGAGTAGGCTTTCATTAAGGATCTCTCTGTACTTTGCTCCGTTCATCTTTCCCTCGATCCTGGCTAGTCTCCCAGTCCCTGAAAACATCCCCACAGCATGATGCTGCCACCACCATGCTTCACCATAGGGATGGTACCAGGTTTCCTCCATTCAGGCCAAAGAGTTCAATCTTGGTTTCATCAGACCAGAGAATCTTGTTTCTCATGGTCTGAGAGTCCTTTAGGTGCCTTTTGGCAAACTCCAAGCGGGCTGTCATCTGTCTTTTACTGAGGAGTGGCTTCCGTCTGGCCACTCTACCATAAAGGCCTGATTGGTGGAGTGCTGCATAGATGGTTGTCCTTCTGGAAGGTTCTCCCATCTCCACAGAGGAACTCTGGAGCTCTGTCAGAGTGACCATCGGGTTCTTGGTCACCTCCCTGACCAAGGCCAGCTCTAGGAAGAGTCTTGGTGGTTCCAAACTTCTTCCATTTAAGAATGATGGAGGCCACTGTGTTCTTGGAGACCTTCAATGCTGCAGACATTTTTTGGTACCCTTCCCCAGATCTGTTCCTCGACACAATCCTGTCTCTGAGCTCTACGGACATTTCCTTCGATCTCATGGCTTGGTTTTTGCTCTGACATGCACTGTCAACTGTGGGACCTTATATAGACAGGTGTGTACCTTTCCAAATCATGTCCAATCAATTGAATTTACCACAGGTGGACTCCAATCAAGTTGTAGAAACATCTAAAGGATGATCAATGGAAACAGGATGCACCTGAGCTCAATTTCGAGTCTCATAGCAAAGGGTCTGAATACTTATGTAAATAAGGTATTTCTGTTATTTATTTTTAATACATTTGCAAAGATTTCTACAAACCTGTTTTCGTTTTGTCATTATGGGGTATTGTGTGTAAATTGATGAGGAAAAAACTGTATTTAATCCATTTTAGAATAAGGCTGTAACGTAACAAAATGTGGAAAAGGGGAAGGGGTCTGAAAACTTTCAGAATGTGCTGTATAGGGAATAGGTTGCCATTTTGGATGCAGCCGTAGACTGGTCATTCTAATGTATCTCTCCCCTCTGCTCATACACTACATGGCCAAAAGTATCCTAGTCAAACATCTCATTCCGAAATCATGGGCATTAATATGGAGTTGGTCCCCCCTTTGCTGCCTCCACTCTTCTTGGAAGGCTTTCCACTAGATGTTGGAACATTGCTGCAGGGACTTGCTTCCATTTAGCCACAAGAGCATTAGTGAGGTCGGGCACTGATGTTGGGCGATTAGGCCTGGCTCGCAGTCGGCATTCCAATTCATCCCAAAGGTGTTCGATGGGGTTGAGGTCAGGGTTTTGTGCATGCCAGTCAAGTTCTTCCACACCGATCTCGACAAACCATTTCTGTATGGACCTCGCTTTGTGCACAGGGACATTGTCATGCTGAAACAGGAAAGTTGGAAGCACAGAATTGTCTAGAATGTCATTGTATGCTGTAGCATTAAGATTTCCCTTCACTGGAACTAAGGGGCCTAACCAGAACCATGAAAAACAGCCCCAGACTATTATTCCTCCTCCACCAAACTTTACAGTTGGCACTGTGCATTGGGGCAGGTAGCGTTCTCCTGGCATCCACGAAACCCAGATTCGTCCGTCAGACTGCCAGATGGTGAAGTGTGATTCATCACTCCAGAGAACGCGTTTCCACTGCTCCAGAGTCCAATGGCGGTGAGCTTTACACCACTCCAGCCGACCCTTGGCATTGCGCATGGTGATCTTAGACTTGTGTGCGGCTGCTTGGCCATGGAAACCCATTTCATGAAGCTCCCGACGAACAGTTCTTGTGCTGATCTTGCGTCCATAGGCAGTTTAGAACTCGGTAGTGAGTGTTGCAACCGAGGACAGGCGATTTTTACGCGCTGAGCCATTGTTGCTCCTAGACGTTTCCACTTCACAGTAACAGCACTTACAGTTGACCGGGGCAGCTCTAGCAGGGCAGAAATTTGACGAACTGACTTGTTGAAAAGGTGGCATCCTATGGCGGTGCCACGTTGAAAGTCACTGAGCTCCTCAGTACGGGCCATTCTACTGCCAATGTTTGTCTATGGAGATTGCATGGCTGTGTGCTCGATTTTATACACCTGTCAGCAACGGGTGTGGCTAAAATAGCCGAATACACAAATGTGAAGGGGTGTCCACATACCTTTTGGCCATGTAGTGTAGCTTAAACACATGAACCTGCGCTACTTATAGGTCGTTATCAATAAAACGTCACAATACCGTTCAATTTGGCTGCTGGGGGGCAAGGAGACCCCAGCTCTGCTAAAACCATTGACAACTGCATGCATTTTTTCAAGGGATTGTTAAATAAATGTTATAACTATTTGGTTTTAATATGATGACCTCTTGAATAGCATAGTCAGAACTACACATTTCCGATTTTTTCACATTTAGCTCTATCATCAGAGTTATTTAAGCAATAAGGCCCAAGGAGGTGTGGTATATGGCCAATATACCACGGCTAAGGGCTGTTCTTATGCACAACGCAACGCTGAGTGCTAGGACACAGCCCTTAGCCGTGGTATATTAGCCATATACCACAAACCCCTGAGGTGCCTTATTGCTATTATAATCGGAAATGTGTAGTTCTGACCATGCTCTTCAAGAGTTGATGATATTACAACCAAGTAGTTTACATTAATTTAACAATCCCTTGAAAATGGCACGCAGTTGTCAATGGTTTTAGCGGAGCTGCGGGTCTCCTTGCCCCCCAGCAGGCAAATCGTACGCTCTGCATAACAACCTATTGGAGTCTATTGATAATCACTACTGTTTTTAATTCTGTCTCCCTGAGTGTGCCTCCCCATTAGTTGTTTTTAGTGTTGTTATTGTTTTCTACCCTGCAATGTTCTTGAATTGCCTCCCTTTTGCCTTTGTTTGCCTGTAAGTCTGTCTATTTTTCTGCCTCTTGTACAGTTTAATGAGAAGTGTTCAACACAGCCATGCTATTTATACAGAAAGTGTGTTTAATTTTCCAGTAAAGATAACTGCACAAGAACTGCCTGGCTGTCTGTGCCTTTTTTTTTGTTAAGCCTTTGTTCTCAGGCAGTGCAGAGTTTATGACAATACAGTGAGCTAATAACATATAAATAGAAATACAGGCATACACATTCTAGGCTACTAATTTTCCATACTCAAACAATACACAAACAAGTGATGTTACAGAAATATGACATGAACATCAATACCCTGTGTTGCAAAATTCCAGTAACTTTCCCAAAATTCCCAGGTTTTTCAGAAATCCTGGTTGGAAGATTCCCGAAATCAGAGTATAAGCAAGCAAGAAATCCGGAATCTTTCAACCAGGATCTCTTGAAAATCTGAGATTTTTTGTAAAGTTACCAGAATTGTGCAACATTTACCCTATGATTAATTCTCTATATCTGTTTGCTTGTCTGTCTACTCTCTCTCTCTCATCATTCTTTCTAGGTCAGATAGGTTTTCTCTCTCTTTCAATCACACTCACAAAAACACAAAGGGCATCCCCACTCTTGTGCTCTCTCTGACACAGGCACACACACACACACACAATATCCCTAAAGAGCAGATACAGGCACTTTGAGTAATTGCTGTTTCACAGTTGTGTCAGCCAACTAGCCGAGAAGGGTTTGTCATCGTTCTGCCTCTTAAGTGTGGAGGATGGAGACACCAGGGTATGACGTTACTGGCACCAGGCACACCTTTCCCACTAGCCACAGACACCCCATCACTGACTGTGGACTGCATCATTACTCTGATCCTCTACCTCAGCCCTTCCTGGGGAGGACCATAGGAGCACCATTGACACCCAGTGGAAGATGCCGGTCTGGGACCTCAGCTTTATTTTTATATTCTTGGGGCCGTATGTATCAAGTGTCTCAGAGAAGGAGTGCTAATCTAGTATCAGTTTTGCCTTTTAGATCACAATGAATAAGATTACATGGACAGGGGGGAGTTGTTGTGCTGATTTAGGATCAGTTTCTATATTATAATAACTAAGATTACATGGACATGACTGACCTGATCCTGGATCAGAACACCTACTCTGAGATGCTTTATGAATACGGGCTCTGATCTTAGATCAGCTATCCAACTCTGAGACATACAGTGGCTTGCGAAAGTATTCACCCCCTTGGCATTTTTCATATTTTGTTACCTTACAACCTGGAATTAAAATAGATTTTTTGGGGGTTTGTATCATTTGATTTACACAACATGCCTACCACTTTGAAGATGCAAAATATGTTTTATTGTGAAACAAACAAGAAATAAGACAAAAACTGAAAACTTGAGCTTGCATAACTATTAACCCCTCCCCAAAGTCAATAATTTGTAGAGCCACCTTTTGCAGCAATTACAGCTGCAAGTCTCTTGGGGTATGTCTCTATAAGCTTGGCACATCTAGCCACTGGGATTTTTGCCCATTCTTCAAGGCAAAACTGCTCCAGCTCCTTCAAGTTGGATGGGTTCCGCTGGTGTACAGCAATCTGTAAGTCATACCACAGATTCTCAGTTGGATTGAGGTCTGGGCTTTGACTAGGCCATTCCAAGACATTTAAATGTTTCCCCTTAAACCACTCGAGTGTTGCTTTAGCAGAATGCTTAGGGTCATTGTCCTGCTGGAAGGTGAACCTCCGTCCCAGTCTCAAATCTCTGGAAGACTGAAACAGGTTTCCCTCAAGAATTTCCTTGTATTTAGCGCCATCCATCATTCCTTCAATTCTGACCAGATTTCCAGTCCCTGCCGATGAATAACATCCCCACAGCATGATGCTGCCACCACCATGCTTCACTATGGGGATGGTGTTCTCGGGGTGATGAGAGGTGTTGGGTTTGCACCAGATATAGCGTTTTCCTTGATGGCCAAAAAGCTCAATTTTAGTCTCATCTGAGCAGAGTACCTTCTTTCATATGTTTGGAAAGTCTCCCACATGGCTTTTGGC
Source organism: Coregonus lavaretus (assembly GCF_964263955.1). Classification (NCBI taxonomy): domain Eukaryota; kingdom Metazoa; phylum Chordata; class Actinopteri; order Salmoniformes; family Salmonidae; genus Coregonus; species Coregonus lavaretus. The sequence goes on along the minus strand of NC_139991.1, from coordinate 55,553,174 downwards.
GAACACCAAATATGTTTTTTCTTATTTTTTTCTTTAAGCAATGGCTTTTTTCTGGCAAATGTTCTGTAAATCCCAGCTCTGTGGAGTGTACGGCTTAAAGTGGTCCTATGGACAGATACTCCAATCTCCGCTGTGGAGCTTTGCAGCTCCTTCAGGGTTATCTTTGGTTTCTTTGTTGCCTCTCTGATTAATGCCCTCCTTGCCTGGTCCGTGAGTTTTGGTGGGCGGCCATCTCTTGGCAGGTTTGTTGTGGTGCCATATTCTTTCTATTTTTTTATAATGGATTTAATGGTGCTCCGTGGGATGTTCAAAGTTTCTGATATTTTTTTATAACCCAACCCTGATCTGTACTTTTCCACAACTTTGTCCCTGACCTGTTTGGAGAGCTCCTTGGTCTTCATGGTGCCGCTTGCTTGGTGGTGCCCCTTGCTTATTGGTGTTGCAGACTCTTGGGCCTTTCAGAACAGGTGTATATATACTAAGATCATGTGACACTTAGATTGCACACACGTGGACTTTATTTAACTAATTCTGTGACTTCTGAAGGTAATTGGTTGCACCAGATCTTATTTAGGGGCTTCATAGCAAAGGGTGTGAATACATATGCACACACCACTTTTCTGTTATATATTTTTTTGAATATTCTGAAACAAGTTATTTTTTTCATTTCACTTCACCAATTTGGACTATTTTGTGTATGTCCATTACATGAAATCCAAATAAAAATCCATTTAAATTACAGGTTGTAATGCAACAAAATAAGAAAAATGCCAAGGGGGATGAATACTTTTGCAAGGCACTGTATGCTTTAAGAATACGGGCCCACGCCCTGATCCTTGATGAGTACTCCTACTCTGAGACGCTTTATGAATACGGGTCGTGATCCTAGATCTGCACTCTGAGACGCGACTGTACAGCTTTTGGAGTCAAACATTCCTAATATACATAATGGGTGGGAATAATGGTTTTTTTCATTCATGTGGAAAATAATTGCTGATACATTATATGTAGAATCAGACCCACAACAGACACATAAAGGTTCTGATGTAAATAATCTAACGGCGCTTTCTTGAGTAACAATAAAACATGGTATTGAAATCGAGCTGAAATTTAAGAAAATGCCGCCCTCATGTGGATGAAAGTGATACTAAACTGTTTTATCTCCCCTTTATCAGTTGAGTCTTAATCAATTAATGATATGTATTAACCCATGCACATCACTGGTCTTGATACATAATTCTGATAATTGATACATAATTCTAATCATTATTATAATATAATGATTATATCTATCCGGGAGGCTATAGAGAGAAGCATTTGATCTCTGACACACTGGAGGAGCGCTTATATTATTGTGTCTACATTTTCATATGCATTTACTGTAGATTTTTATATCCATGTACATTTTCTTTTTGGAAACATCAGTCGGAAGTCCTGCCCCCAAACGAACTAATCGGTACTTCGCTCTAATGTTTGGTTTCTTGATAACTTTTACGCTTCGAAAATCTGTGCCATGCTCCGAGAATGGAATAATTATCCAACGATACTCTTTCACCTTTTCCTGCTGGATTTAGATTATTGTCCACGATCAAGTATTACAACCCAGTTAATTTGCGTTAACCATGAATTAGCCATAATCAACTTTTACTAAATTATGACTATACATTTAAAATAGAAAGTGATGGGAATTCGAATACAGATTTTTCGGGACAATGATAAGCGACTCCAACACATTGGAGAGTGTGTTCAAGCCCGATAAATAATATATATATATTTTGTTTACTCGGGTAAAGTGGGTGGCATTGAGTGAAGTCGTGTTTTGCCATGCATCGCATGGTCGCTTGGTGACATTGGGGTGGGTCTTTTTTTTAGTTTGTATGCAGTTCTCAAGGCAACCAAGGCCTGCTACTTTGAAGTCTGCGGATGCTGCATTCTCGCTGTCTCTCTGAATTCCTGCTTCAACTGCCTTGGATGATATAACCTAAGAAGCACAAGGTCAGTTTAGAATCTGTAGTGTTCTTGTGTGTGTGTGTGTGTGTGTGTGTGTGTGTGTGTGTGTGTGTGTGTGTGTGTGTGATAAAACCTCCCAACTCCATTGTGCTATACAAAGCTATTCCAAAATTATTATGTAAAAATATCATACTGTAACATTAATAGTAGCTATGTGTTACTCAAATGTTGTTACATAGTCATATTACAATGTTACTACACAAGTATGAACAATTGACAAGTCTGATGGGCTCTCTTGGGCTGCCTCTGTGTGCTTTAACCCAGTGGACTCAAGGAACCACTGGTACCCTGTCATTTCTCTCATAATTTCACTGCATTAGTGGGACTGTTGTCCTCCACTCACTAGACGTTGATCAAATTTGACTAACTGCTATAGCATGTTGTCAGGATGGAAAGTCTTGTGGGTAGGCAGTTTGGAGACTTGGAAATTTTGCAACAAGTTGACCTGGTCTTAGTCACCTAAGCTACCGTGGTCCCCTAACTTTGGTTTTGCTAAGTTTGAACTTTAAGCATTATTCACAGCACTAGGCCCAGGCCTGTTTGTTATTCTCCTAGCGTGAGCACCTAACAGACTCTGCTCTGTGTCTGTCAGCACATCCTTATCTCTCCCTCTCGCCACGTAAGAAGATTAGCCTACGTTGCTTAGTTAGTTAGCAGGCCATTTTAGCCAACCTTCACTGGACTGGGCTCTCTCTCAGCTTGGGTGAGATCCTGAGGCTTCAACTTGATTCATAGAATCATCAAAATGCTCTGGTCCTCAGCCTAACAAAACTGAAACATTTTGCTTTTGGCTCCATTGATGTCTGTCCTGACAGCTTTGGGAGGGAGGGCTGGGAGTCTGTCGGAGGAGAACCTAGCTAGCAGGGGCGTTAATTAGCCTAGCCTGGCAGCTCCCGTCATCCCAGTCTCAGAGAGAGACAGCTCCCCTGGCACCCCAAGGATTAGCCTAGATGTCAGTGTGGCTCTGTGGGGCTCCTGTGGAGATGTACTACTGGGTGTGCTCAACAGATCAGCCCTGTCTGTCTGTTTGTCTGTCTGTGAGCAGTAGTTGAGCCCCGCAGGGTTTAATACCCCAGCCTGACCACATAACAAAACCTTGGAGTACCTCAGGGCTGTATGGACACGCCGCTTGGATTTAAGCAACAGGTGAGTCCACATTCTTTATGCTTTACAATCAACAGAATGGCTATATTGCTGTATTGACGAGTGAAGATGTGCATACTAGCCTAATCAATGTAGCAAAGATATGATCTTACGGTTTCAATTTATAGGCCTACTTAAGATTATGACAGCCTATCTAGGCTACATCAAAATAAGTCTGATATTCACTGATAAACTATGTCCCGGATCTGAAATTAGCAATGAAAAATGCGCTGAAGTTGTTTATCTGCCTGAAGTGCTTGTGTTTTCCCAGTTGTCTCAGTTTAGATGCAAGGTCTGTCAGCCCAGCCACCTCTTCTCCTCTATGGAGAGAGATTCTCCATACATTTGCGTATGAAAGTAGGACAGAGTGGCTATATGAGCCTGCTGGCATCTCAGATTGTTCTGGCAAATCTCACATAGGAACTTAATTGAGAGGAAGGATGTTTAACATGCTTTTTACATTTGTATTTTTTGTACATCATGATGAAATTGTCCATTTTAGGCCCTTTTTAGACCTATACATGCCTCTTGTAAGACCCTATTATAGTGTTCTCTGAAATATGGAGTATGTCTTCTGAAATACACATTTTCACATTCATATCTCAAAACTACACTTTTGGATGTTGCCTATTTTTAGACATATTGTTTGTAACAATATACTCTTCAAACACTTCAAATTTAGAGAGTGGGCCCTGTTTTTTGTTCACTCCTCAACAAAGATGCGTTGTGTTTGTGTGTCAGATTAGAAGCAGCACTCCCTTTATAATCTGCTTTTGGTAATCTCGGATATTGATGAGGACCAAGATGCACGATGGCCACTTTCTGTAACGAGTAGGTCTAAGCTTGCTGCTTCACTTTCTGGGTCTTTGTGTCTTCCAAAATTGATTTGTTATTCTGATTTTTGTGTTCCATCCTACAACATATTTACAGGTAGAATGTCTGTGTGCTTGTGTGAGGTATTTTGAAGTGCATGAAAGTGCACCGCAGTATGGTGAGGAGGTACGTGTCACTCATACAGATGAGGCTATAGCTGCTTCCCACTCAAACCCCAGAAACTTCTCTCATTTGTCTTCTCTCCATGCTTTTCTTGTCTATGAGTCAATGCTGTGAATGCTGATTGGCTGAAGGTAGAGGTAAGAAGTGCAGCATTGAGGCCTGTTGTTCTCCGAGCTCAGTAAGGCAGGGTTTGGTGTTGTCGGTTGCTATGGTGACAGTCAAAGGCTCCATGACATCAAAAAATAGTTTGATCTTGATATGAACCCCAGATGTGTTCCCATTGTTAGCCTAAATAGCTATATGCAATCTCTCAAAAATGAGCAATTAAATTTGATAAGCCAATTGATCTTCATAATATGCATAGTTTAACTGAAACTGAAACATGGATGTTTATTTCTTCTAAGAGTACCTTTAGGAATGAATATCCCTCTTCCCCTCTCCTGTATGAAAGCCCTTCTTTTGTGCAGGCCACATGGTCTGGTCTGGTGGTCTAGACACATGTACAAAGTCCCGAGACCGGGGTTCGATCCCTGTCGCACCCTTTGTCTCTCTCTAATGTCTCCCCATATTATAGTCTATCTCTGAATAAAGCAAAAATTACCAAAAATATTTTTTTTAAAGAGACAGAGAGAGAAAAATGCCTTCTACATAAACATTATGAAAATGAAAGATAGTCCATACTGAAGGAGTGACAAATGATTATCTGTTTATTAAGATGCTTCCATGTTAACAATAGGGAGCAGCTGTGTATGAGGATGAAGACAGACTGTTCATTTCCTTGCTCTTTAATCACAGTTAATTAGCTCTGTGTTCTGTGTTCTGCATCAAATGATTGAATGACTGCCTTAAAGATGGCCTGCAGTTTTCAGTGTGGTGAAGTCACATCTGTCCTCAGAGAAGTAGGGATGCGGTTGTATAGTGCTGCATTCGACTTTCCCCAGATGTTGGTGCGTACGCAAATGGCACCCTATTCCCTAAGGTCCTTGGTCAAAAGTAGTGCCCAATGTAGGGGAAAGGGCTCCATTTGTAATGCAACCTGTGAATATGTGTGTGCTTGCATTTGAAATTTGTTGTACCAAAAACTGGGCAAAGTGAGTTAGGCTTTTCTCACTAATCCTGTAATGTTACTGCATTTGGTTTCAGGGTATCCAGTGCCCCCATGACAAAGCTTTCCATAAGAATGACATAGACCTACAGCCAGGTCCCGTAGGCTAGATTCTGAGCCATGGCTGTGGGAGGTGGGCTTCAGAGGAGCACCAGAGCAGCCAATCAGGATGCTGGATGTCACCACACCTAGTTAGAGGTCAGAGGTCAGACCTGAGAGAGAGAACCAGAGAGAGAGGATGGAGACCAGAGGGCGCAGCACCAGGGCAGGGTTTCTGTTCTGGACCCCTGCTCCTCAACACCCTTCTCCCTCCAGCTCCATAGGCACAGATGCGGACTGGGGGGATGAGGATGAGGAGGAAGGTGGGGACAGGAAAGAGGAGGAAGAAGAGGACTTCCACAGCCAGATGGATGAGAACGGGATCATAGGACTGGACAAGGCCTTGGAGAATGTGGGTCTGGGAGAAGAGGAGGAGGAGGGAGAGGAGGGTGGAGAGGAGGAGGGAGTGGAGCGTGGAGAGGATGATCCACCCTGGTACTCTGGAGCTTTGGACCAAGAGGGACCCAGGGAGGGGTTCCTGTCCCCCAGTAGGGCAGGTGGGATGGGGCTGGACCAGGGGTTGGAACAGGTAGACCCTCTGGAGGAGCTGAGTTATAACCTGAGTGAGCTGCAGGACTCAGAGCCTCTGTCCCAGTCTGAGCCACCTGGAGAAGACACTCACACCCTGTCACTCAGTGAGTCACTAGAAACATTGTCATCACTTCTTTAGTCAAATAATAACACATTTCAACAAAGCCAAAAGCATCAAAGCCTCAGGCCTAAGTCCCCTAAGATCTGCAAGCAAGGGTGACAATTGCAAGGGAAAACTGCTACATTTATCTTGATATTTGACCTAGGTGAGTGTATAAAGACAAATCTGAAGTGACTCTTTCTCCCATGCCCTTCTCTTTCTCTGCTAGATGTCCTGGAGGCCAAGGACAGTGTGGAGATCTGGAGTGAGGATGAGGAGCAGCAGCAGAAGGATGAAGAGAAGCAGAGCTGGGTGGTCCACAGGCAGCGGATGGAGCATCTCCCAGAGAGAGACAGACAGCTGGACATGACAGAGGATGAAAGGAAGGTAGAGGAGGAGGAGGAGGAGGAGGAGGAGGAGGAGGAGGACAGCGAGCCCCATGCACACACTGACATGATGTCATGTCCTGTCATAGCTGGGGCTGGGTCTTGCTGGGATCAGGGCCATAGTGTCAGAGGAGAAGAGAGAAAGGTAAGTGCCATAAGAAGTTACAGCGCCGACCTACAAATAGAAGAGACTAGTGAATTCTCAGAGAGTGACAACAGAGGGGGGACACGGTTGGTAGAGAGTGTGTCTGGAAACCTCTCCTCCCTTTTCCCTCCTGACCTGCTCAGTCCATCCCCCAAGTATCCTTCCTCCCCTCCCAGAGGTTGTACCATTCCTCACCTCCTCCACTTCTCCTCCGAGGAGTTGGCTGATGCTCCCGGGGTTGAAGCCGAGACGTTCCTGGAGGAACCCACCTTTACAGAGAGCCTTCCGGAATCCCGCAGCAGCCGGATGAGCCACGCCCCCAGGCCTCATTGGCAGCCTGAGTCAGGGGGGGAGGATCTCAAGCCTAGGACCTTTCCTTACCCAGCAGCCATCTTTCCTGAGCATGGGATATCTTACCGACTCAGAGAGAGAAACGAGGGGGGTGAAGAGAGCCTACAAGATGAGTCAGGCGTTAACCATCGGCAACACGCCTCTCGCTCTCCAAGGAAGATGAAACAGCGCTCACCTGACACTCCACGAGCCATGGCTCATTCCCCTCAGAAAGGTTGGCATGCACCCTCACAGTTCCCTTCTCACAGCAGCACCCAGGACAGGAGCCTCCGGACCCACAGGGAGAGTCCCCCCAAACCCCAACCCAGGAGCCATGACCCTGACATGGACGAGGGTCGGAGAGGGCCACTGACCTACCCCACTCCAGACTTCTCCAAGGTAGAGCCCAGGGTTCGCTTCCCCAAGAGCGGCTACACACCCCCCAAGAGCAAAGGCTCCCCCAGAAAGAGGTCTCTGTCAGTGGAGCCCCCCCTGGTGTTCAAGTCTCCTGCTGACATAGTGAGAGAGGTGCTGCTGAGCAGTACAGACGGACCCCCTCCCCCCTCGCCCCCCAACGGGCCCCACAGGCCCCTAAACTCCACGGTGCCAGAGGACTTCAGATGCCCACAACAGGCCAGCACTCTGGTACAGCAGCTGCAGGTACATACACAGAGAGTAGGACTACACCGCAGGCACACGCTCAGACTAACTCTGATTCCTTAGCATTCTGACATACATACTCAGACTAACTCTGATTCCTTAGCATTCTGACATACATACTCAGACTAACTCTGATTCCTTAGCATTCTGACATACTCAGACTCTCTGATTCCTTAGCATCCTGACATACTCAGACTAACTCTGATTCCTTAGCATTCTGACATACAGACTAACTCTGATTCCTTAGCATTCTGACATACAGACTAACTCTGATTCCTTAGCATCCTGACATACTCAGACTAACTCTGATTCCTTAGCATCCTGACATACTCAGACTAACTCTGATTCCTTAGCATCCTGACATACAGACTAACTCTGATTCCTTAGCATCCTGACATACTCAGACTAACTCTGATTCCTTAGCATCCTGACATACTCAGACTAACTCTGATTCCTTAGCATTCTGACATACATTTACATCTACATTTACGTCATTTAGCAGACGCTCTTATCCAGAGCGACTTACAAATTGGTGCATTCACCTTATAGCCAGTGGGATAACCACTTTACAATATGTTTATTTTTTTATTTTTTTGGGGGGGGGGGGGGGGTAGAAGGATTACTTTATCCTATCCCAGGTATTCCTTAAAGAGGTGGGGTTTCAAGTGTCTCCAGAAGGTGGTGAGTGACTCCGCCGTCCTGGCGTCGTGAGGGAGCTTGTTCCACCATTGGGGTGCCAGAGCAGCGAACAGTTTTGACTGGGCTGAGCGGGAACTGTGCTTCCGCAGAGGTAGGGGGGCCAGCAAGCCAGAGGTGGATGAACGCAATGCCCTCGTTTGGGTGTAGGGACTGAGACTAACTCTGATTCCTTAGCATCCTGACATACTCAGACTAACTCTGATTCCTTAGCATTTTGACATACTCAGACTAACTCTGATTCCTTAGCATTCTGACATACTCAGACTAACTCTGATTCCATAGCATCTTGACATACTCAGACTAACTCTGATTCCTTAGCATTCTGACATACAGACTAACTCTGATTCCTTAGCATCCTGACATACTCAGACTAACTCTGATTCCTTAGCATTCTGACATATAGACTAACTCTGATTCCTTAGCATCCTGACATACTCAGACTCTCTGATTCCTTAGCATCCTGACATACTCAGACTAACTCTGATTCCTTAGCATTCTGACATACAGACTAACTCTGATTCCTTAGCATTCTGACATACAGACTAACTCTGATTCCTTAGCATCCTGACATACTCAGACTAACTCTGATTCCTTAGCATCCTGACATACTCAGACTAACTCTGATTCCTTAGCATCCTGACATACAGACTAACTCTGATTCCTTAGCATCCTGACATACTCAGACTAACTCTGATTCCTTAGCATCCTGACATACTCAGACTAACTCTGATTCCTTAGCATTCTGACATACATTTACATCTACATTTACGTCATTTAGCAGACGCTCTTATCCAGAGCGACTTACAAATTGGTGCATTCACCTTATAGCCAGTGGGATAACCACTTTACAATATGTTTATTTTTTTATTTTTTTTGGGGGGGGGGGGGGGGGGTAGAAGGATTACTTTATCCTATCCCAGGTATTCCTTAAAGAGGTGGGGTTTCAAGTGTCTCCAGAAGGTGGTGAGTGACTCCGCCGTCCTGGCGTCGTGAGGGAGCTTGTTCCACCATTGGGGTGCCAGAGCAGCGAACAGTTTTGACTGGGCTGAGCGGGAACTGTGCTTCCGCAGAGGTAGGGGGGCCAGCAAGCCAGAGGTGGATGAACGCAATGCCCTCGTTTGGGTGTAGGGACTGAGACTAACTCTGATTCCTTAGCATCCTGACATACTCAGACTAACTCTGATTCCTTAGCATTTTGACATACTCAGACTAACTCTGATTCCTTAGCATTCTGACATACTCAGACTAACTCTGATTCCATAGCATCTTGACATACTCAGACTAACTCTGATTCCTTAGCATTCTGACATACAGACTAACTCTGATTCCTTAGCATCCTGACATACTCAGACTAACTCTGATTCCTTAGCATTCTGACATATAGACTAACTCTGATTCCTTAGCATCCTGACATACTCAGACTAACTCTGATTCCTTAGCATTCTGACATACTCAGACTCTGATTCCTTAGCATTCTGACATACTCAGACTAACTCTGATTCCTTAGCATTCTGACATACTTAGACTAACTCTGATTCCTTAGCATTCTGACATACTCAGACTAACTCTGATTCCTTAGTATTCTGACATACTCAAACTCAAAGGCTAAACAACTTTCCAAGTCTCCCACACACTGACACCAATTCACTGAATGATGCTCCAATTGACTAGCTCTGAGTAGTGCTTCTCTACTTCCTATCCAGCTCACAGCCTTGACTTTTCTCCTCTCTCCCTCCCTCCCCCTCTCTCTTTCCTATTTTCTCTAGGAGGACTACAGCAGGCTGCTAACCAAGTATGCTGAGGCAGAGAACACTATTGATCAGATGCGTCTGGAAGCCAAGGTAGTCTACATAAGTGTGTGTGTGTGTGTGTGTGTGTGTGTGTGTGTGTGTGTGTGTGTGTGTGTGTGTGTGTGTGTGTGTGTGTGTGTGTGTGTGTGTGTGTGTGTATATGGGGTATTGGAAGTGATGCAGACAATGTAATTGTCTGCATCACTTCCAATACCCCATATATTTTTTGCGCAAATATATATATATGCATGACACAAGTAACTTTCCAACAATTGTTTACAGACAGATTATTTCACTTATAATTCACTGTATCACAATTCCAGTGGGTCAGAAGTTTACATACACTAAGTTGTCTCTGCCTTTAAACAGCTTGGAAAATTCCAGAAAATGATATCATGGCTTTAGAAGCTTCTGATAGGCTAATTTACATCATTTGAGTCAATTGGAGGCCTACCTTCAAACTCAGTGCCTCTTTGCTTGACATCATGGGAAAATCAAAATAAATCAGCCAAGACCTCAGAAAAAAAATTGTAGACCTCCACAAGTCTGGTTCTTCCTTGGGAGCAATTTCCAAATGCCTGAAGGTACCACGTTCATCTGTACAAACAATAGTACGCAAGTATAAACACCATGGGACCACGTAGCCGTCATACCACTCTGGAAAGAGACGCGTTCTGTCTCCTAGAGATGAACGTACTTTGGTGCGAAAAGTGCAAATCAATCCCAGAACAACAGCAAAGGACCTTGTGAAGATGCTGGAGGAAACAGGTACAAAAGTATCTACAGTAAAACGAGTCCTATATCGACATAACCTGAAAGGCCGCTCAGCAAGGAAGAAGCCACTGCTCCAAAACCGCCATTAAAAAGCCAGACTACGGTTTTCAACTGCACATGGGGACAAAGATCGTACTTTTTTGAGAAATGTCCTCTGGTCTGATGAAACAAAAATAGAACTGTTTGGCCATAATGACCATCGTTATGTTTGGAGGAAAAAGGGGGTTGCTTGCAAGCCGAAGAACACCATTCCATCCATGAAGCACGGGGGTGGCAGCATCATGCTGTGGGGGTGCTTTGCTGCAGGAGGGACTGGTGCACTTCACAAAATAGATGGCATCATGAGTAAGGAAAATTATGTGGATATATTGAAGCAACATCTCAAGACCTCAGTCAGGAAGTTAAAGCTTGGTCGCAAATGGGTCTTCCAAATGGACAATGACCCCAAGCATACTTCCAAAGTTGTGGCAAAATGGCTTAAGGACAACAAAGTCAAGGTATTGGAGTGGCCATCACAAAGCCCTGACCTCAATCCTATAGAACATTTGTGGGCAGAACTGAAAAAGCGTGTGCGAGCAAGGAGGCCTACAAACCTGACTCCGTTACACCAGCTCTGTCAGGAGGAATGGGCCAAAATTCACCCAACTTATTGTGGGAAGCTTGTGGAAGGCTACCTGAAACGTTTGACCCAAGTTAAACAATTTAAAAGCAATGCTACCAAATACTAATTGAGTGTATGTAAACTTCTGACCCACTGGGAATGTAATGAAAGTACTAAAAGCTGAAATAAATAATTATCTCTACTATTATTCTGACATTTCACATTCTTAAAATAAAGTGGTGATCCTAAAACAGGGAATTTTTACTAGGATTAAATGTCAGGAATTGTGAAAAACTGAGTTTAAATGTATTTGGCTAAGGTGTATGTAAACTTCCGACTTCCGACACATACATACAGTGGCTTGCGAAAGTATTCACCCCCTTGGCATTTTCCCTATTTTGTTGCCTAACAACCTGGAATTAAAATTGATTTTGGGGGGGGTTGTATCATTTGATTTACACAACATGCCTACCACTTTGAAGATGTGAAACAAACAACAAGAAATAAGACAAAAAAACAGAAAACTTGAGCGTGCATAACCCCCCCAAAGTCAATACTTTGTAGAGCCACCTTTTGCAGCAATTACAGCTGCAAGTCTCTTGGGGTATGTCTCTATAATCTTGGCACATCTAGCCACTGGGATTTTTGCCCATTCTTCAAGGCAAAACTGCTCCAGCTCCTTCAAGTTGGATGGGTTCCGCTGGTGTACAGCAATCTGTAAGTCATACCACAGATTCTCAATTGGATTGAGGTCTGGGCTTTGACTAGGCCATTCCAAGACATTTAAATGTTTCTCCTTAAACCACTTGAGTTTTGCTTTAGCAGTATGCTTAGGGTCATTGTCCTGCTGGAAGGTGAACCTCCGTCCCATTCTCAAATCTCTGGAAGACTGAAACAGGTCTCCCTCAAGAATTTCCCAGTATTTAGCGCCATCCATCATTCTTTCAATTCTGACCAGTTTCCCAGTCCCTGCCGATGAAAAACATCCCCACAGCATGATGCTGCCACCACCATGCTTCACTGTGGGGATGGTGTTCTCGGGTGATGAGAGGTGTTGTGTTTGCACCAGACATAGCGTTTTCCTTGATGGCCAAATTGCTCAATTTTAGTCTCATCTGACCAGAGTACCTTCTTCTATATGTTTGGGGAGTATCCCACAAGGCTTTTGGTGAACACCAAACGTGTTTGCTTATTTTTTTCTTTAAGCAATGGCTTTTTTCTGGCCACTCTTCCGTAAAGCCCAGCTCTGTGGAGTGTATGGCTTAAAGTGATCCTATGGACAGATACTCCAATCTCCGCTGTGGAGCTTTGCAGCTCCTTCAGGGTTATCTCCCCCGAGTGGCGCAGTGGTCTAAGGCACTGCATCGCAGTGCTAGCTGTGCCACTAGAGATCCTGGTTCTAGTCCATGCTCTTTCGCAGCCGGCCGCAACCGGGAGACCCATGGGTGGCGCACAATTGGTCCAGCGTCGTCCAAGGTAGGGGAGGGTTTGGCCGGCAGGGATGTGGGTTCGTTTCCCACGGGGGGCCAGTATGAAAAAAATAAAATAACGTATGCATTCACTAACTGTAAGTCGCTCTGGATAAGAGCGTCTGCTAAATGACAAAAAAAAATGTAAAATGTTATCTTTGGTCTCTTTGTTGCCTTTCTGATTAATGCCCTCCTTGCCTGGTCCATGAGTTTTGGTGGGCGGCCCTCCCTTGGCAGGTTTGTTGTGGTGCCATATTCTTTCAATTTTTTTATAATGGATTTAATGGTGCTCCGTGGGGTGTTCAAAGTTTCGGATATTTTTTAGAACCCAACCCTGATCTGTACTTCTCCACAACTTTGTTCCTGACCTGTTTGGAGAGCTCCTTGGACTTCATGGTGCCGCTTGCTTGGTAATGCCCCTTGCTTAGTGGTGTTGCAGACTCTGGGGCCTTTCAGAACAGGTGTATATATACTGAGATCATGTGACAGATCATGTGACACACAGGTGGACTTTATTTAACTAATTATGTGACTTTTTAGAATTTTTTGAATCAAGTAATTTTTTTAATTTCACTTCACCAATTTGGACTATTTTGTGTATGTCCATTACATGAAATCCAAATAAAAATCAATTTAAATTACAGGTTGTAAATCAACAAAATAGGAAAAACGCCAAGAGGGATTAATACTTTTGCAAGGCACTGTACATACATACATACATACACATATAAATACATACATATACACATACATATATATACATATCCTTTAAAAATACATGTTTTCCTTTATTACTTTCCAACCCCACCACCCTTCCCCTAATTGGAGTAAACTAGTGAACAACAACGCTTAGGCCTCTACTTCCAGCTTGTACATACTATATACATTTTATGGACACAGTCAATTTTAAAATAATTATGTTTTGTTTGTTTTTACTCCTGAACTTCCTCTACCCTCAACCTCTCCGATCATTTTCATGATGTCCATCCGGTTTGCTTCTATATGCCATATCTTTCAAACTGTGCTCTTTCACAAAAGTTCTTAACCTATAACCTATACGCTTGATACATACAGCCCCTGACCAATGCTAAGCTTGAGATCAAAATCTCCATTCACTGAACACTCCCTCCATCTCCTCTGTGGTGGATGTTGTGTCTGGCAGACAGAGGGGTTATATTTAGTCCTCAAATTAAATCAAATGTTATTTGTCACATGCTTCGTAAACTACTGGTGTAGACTAACAGTGAAATGCTTACTTACAGGTCCTTCCCAACAATGCACAGAGAAAGAAAATAGAGAGATAATACAAAAGTAAAACACGTAATAATAAAAGTAATAATAAATACGCCATGAATAATGATAAATTGGCTATATACACGGAGTACCAGTACCGAGTTGATGTGCAGGGGTACGAGGTAATTGAGGTGATATGTACATATAACTAGGAATAAAGTGACTAGGCAACAGAATAGATAATAAACAGTAGCAGCAGTTTATGTGATGAGTAATAAAAATGTTTGTGCAAAAAGGGTGATGTACTGGGCCATACGCACGACCCTCTGTAGCGCCTTGTGGTTGGATGCCAAGCAGTTGCCATACCAAGCGGTGATGCAGCCAGTAAAAATGCTCTCAATGGTGCAGCTGTAGAACTTTTTGAGGATCTGAGGGCCCATGCCAAATATTTTTCTCTCTGCTCTGCATCTGAATGCAGGCCACATGAAAGACAACACAAAGCAGATGGGGAGAGCCACTCCAGTGGACTGTATGATTATAGCCTGTTCAAGCATCCTAAATGGCACCCTATTCCCATTTAGGGCTCTGGTCAAAAGTAGTGCACTAAGGATATAGGATGCCATTTGGGACAAAACTTGTTTCAGAGGGCGCCCTGCATGTACAATACACTATCTTCTGAAGAAAAACACCAGCCTCTGTTGTTGTTGGACTATTCTCAACACCTCTGAAGAGCCACATTGGTATTGTGGGTCAAATGAAAGAATTACACTCTCAAAGTATGTTATGGAAAGGGAGTTGTAAAAAGACAGTAGCAAACAGAGTTTGTAGTGGTTGTAGAACCCAAGGAAAGTTGGTTTCTCATGTAGCTCAAAAAGCTATAGAATAAGATAAAAATTATAGTACACTGCATTATTACATTATTACATTATTACATTATTACTAGAACTTCTTTAAATGCTGCTTGTGTATTACAGTTTACTATTTGGTTAGAGGGTTAACAACACCACTTAGCTTTCGCGATTGGGTTGGTAGGTCTTAATTGCTCTCTGACCCCAATACTAGACACACACTAACTAGACCCATCCTGTCGTGTGGGATACAGTCTGCGGTTCACATTAGAACAATCGCATGTATTGATTTTGCCCTCATGACGCAGTCAAGGAAAACAGGAAATGACGTAATTGATGTCAGAGCCCTGTAGGGGAGTCCTCTCCAGATGGACATTGTAGTGACCGTTTGTTTTCATAGTCTTGGACATTCACAGGATCTTGCCTCATTATTGTTGGTTATAGCCTAGTCAATGATTTGAAGTGGAAGCTAAGGCTCGCACACATGGCATCGAATGTGGATCTAGAAGGAGTATTCCTTCCTTCTATCTGTCTCATATTCCTTCTCCAGCTGTACAACGCTCTACTCTTTATACTATTTAATATCAGCTTAGCCCCATCCCTCCTACTCCTCTCTTTACCCACACAAACACACAGCCATCTGTCTCTCTACTCCTCCTTCTGGAGACATAATAGTGTAGATATGCAGGGAGGGACAATTAAATCCTAATCCTTTATCAAACACAGCCCAATATGTGCTTGTATGGTTCCCTGATCAATTAAGAGTATGTTCTTGTCTTTAGAATTATTTTGACGTATGAAAATGATTAAATGGCTGTTTCTGGCAGTTAGCCTATTCTACATTATGTTCATGGGCACTGGGTAGTCATGACAGGTGTGTTTGTTGAGATGGTGCTACTCAGACACTCTGGGAGGTCAAGAAGAGGTCACTGTGATTTACTGTTTCAAGGGCTTATCAAGGAGGGGCAGTTAGCTTCAGCCACAGCCAGCCATCACTAACACACCCACTCTGTCCAATCACAGTTTTATCATCCTGAGACTGAGGCTGAGAGGGGTTGTGATAAAACCTCTCCACAAAATGGAGGATGTGATGGATACACATGTACACAAATAGATATACAGAGGCTAGAGCCAGCCCATAGACTTCAGACTTTTCTATATTGAAAAGCATATCTCCTCCAAGTAGCATAACTATCAAGGTCTTTAGTATAACACTGGTATTTAAATAACTGCCTCTGTCCCTACAGTTTATGACTCAAACTAATTTAGGCTATCGTTTACCTAATTTATGTTTAGGTGACATAAATCTCATCGAGTTGACACCTGTTTCTCTCTGTGGTGTTGTCTCTCTCTCCAGGTGGGCCTCTACTCTGACCCTCCCAATCCCAGTCACGCTGTCCAATCAGGTGTGCTCCATAAAGGTTCAAAAGTCATGACCTTAACCTTTTCCCAAGCTCAGAGGGCAGAGCTCAGCTCAGGCTCCATTCACCTGAATGGACAGGCTGCCCACCAAGGTACTTACAGCCATCTTTGAATGATTTACTGCATCCCAAATAGCACCCTAATCCCTTTATAGTGTACTACTTTTGAACAGAGCCCAATGGGTAATAGGCTAACATTGGTGACACAGCCATTGCTTTTTTAAAATATGATCTTACACTCCATTGACAGTTGATTATGCCTCTCATGTGTGGACCCCATGAAGAGTAGCTGCTGCATGAGCAACAGCTAATGGAGATCCTAATAAATAAATCATTCAACAATTCTTCACACATTTCAATTGTCCTTTAGTGCAAACCTATTTTCTCTCCACACTACAGGACCTTGTGGAGTCTCCCCTGTCTGTCCCTCCTCAGCGGCCTCCTCTTCCTCCAGAAGCCTGGGCCCTGGAGATGGAGAGAGGCTGACCAGGGCTCTCTCAAAGCAGGCTGACAGGTTCCTCTACCAGGTGCAGACATTTGAAGAGCACCTGAGGAGAGGGAAACTCAAACCGTTTGAGCAGATGAAGGTATTGTTCTGATATTTATCCACCATGAGTCTTGGAAATAGAGGAGCATCTCCCAATGCTAACTAGCCACCATTTTGTATTTTGTATTAGTAATGATGCGATGATGTGTCCCCGTAGGGTTTGTCCCAGCTTCTCCAGGGGCAGGATTCTCTGGAAAGAGGTTATCTAGCAGCACGAGATGAACACAGAGTCCTACTGCAGAGAGGGGCTGAGCTGGGCCCCTTTGACCTGGGCAGGTGAGACCACACTGCAGGATTATCTACAATAATGTGTTTAAACTGTTATAGAAAGTGTTTATTAGAACATGCTGTGTAAACTGTTTGATATGGTGGGCATGAGAAAAGATTCAAGTGTGTGTTGTGTGTATGTTTTGTCTCTCTGTGTGTGTGTGTGTGTGTGTGTGTGTGTGTGTGTGTGTGTGTGTGTGTGTGTGTGTGTGTGTGTGTGTGTGTGTGTGTGTGTGTGTGTGTGTGTGTGTGTGTGTGTGTGTGTGTGTGATAGGGAGTTGGAGGGCCGTATATTCCAGTGTGGGATGCGTGTGGAGGAGCTCAAGGAGAAGGTGGAGCAGACTGAACAGGACCTACCCACCTCAGAGGCCCCTCCCACTCCACGGCCTCACCCCACCCCTTACTCCATGCCAGCAGGGAGCAGCGAGCCCATGCCACTCCCTGAGGTACCATGACAACACAGCTACTGAAGAAACTACATTAGATTATTCACTATTCTATACTATACTATCTCACAGAATGGAGGTCTGCATTTCGAAGAGTGTTAACCTCTCTCTTGCTTGCTCTTTCTTTCTTTTTCTCTCTCTCACTATCGCTCTCTTTCTTTCACTATCTCTCTCTCTCCAGAGCCCAGTGTTACCTCTGCCTGGGGAGTCTGGGGAGGTGATGAAGGTGGAGGTTAGCTCGGCTAGCGGAGAGAGCGAGGGAGAGGAGGGAGGATTGGGAGAGGAGGAAGTATTGCCGTCCCTTCTCCTCCGTCCTTTAGGTCACAAACACAAACGTGTAGAGAGAGACTTCAGCATGCTGATGAACCAGTAAGTCTCCATCAATTTTAGACACTTTGGGATTTGGACATGAGGGATATAGAGGAGGGATATAGACTTGCATTGGTTTTTGGACAAAAATTTAAAGAAATGTGCATTTGGAGACAGTGGCCAGGTAAACAAAACCAAAGCATGGATTGCTGTCTTACCTTGTCCATAGACCACTTACAGAGTAAGGAAATATGTAATTTGGGTGAACTATCCTTTTAAATAAGTCTAGTCTGTATATGTAGAACAGAAGTATTCAAAAGCAGGCAATTGATCAATGTAGTAGTAATGTCAATATCAGTTTGCTTATAAATACCACATCCAAAGGCTCTCTGTCTCTTCCAGCTACCAGAGTTTCAGGGAGCTGCCCAGACTGCTAGACCTGAATCTGACAGAGGAAGACCAAGACTCTCCTGATGCAGGAGAAGAAGCCACACATTCAGGTGGTGGGGGGACAAGAGAGGGACCACACCCAGGGACAGGGAGGGAGGAGGGCCACACAAGTCTCCCTCAGAGGTGAGGCTAAACTCACTGCACCAGGGTCGTATTCACCAGGAACCAAACGGTACCAAACGGAAGCAAATGGGCTGAAACAGGGAGTTACTACCTGAACTTGTCCAATAAGAAGCCCTTGTTGTCATTTTCCGTTGCAAAATGTTTTGCTACGGTGTGCAGACTGTGCACTAATGAATACGACCCAGGACAACAATGCCTCTAAATGCTGATCATAAATTCTTACCCAGCTCCTTAATTGTATATTTTTTTTAATACTCTAAATTCTATTATGTGTTTTCAGACAGCCAATGCTAGGTCAGCAGGACGCTACATTCATTCCAATGGCGAGACCAAGGACCAGCAAATCAGTTCCTCCTTCCCCAAAGGACCTCAGCCAATCCCCTGCATTTCATGGTTCACCGGCCAATGACAGCAAGAGGTCAGAGGTCAGGAAGTCTCGTGGCAGCAGTCTGACCAGTCTGGGGGACAGTGCTGCGTCGGAGAGGAGGGGCTCCAAACTGCAGCCTGGGACCAGGAGAGTGTCATCTCAGGTAAATTACTTCAGAGACTGTATCAAGCTTCCATTACATTTTTTCCTGGTTATTCACCTATCTGGTGTCTGCTGTGAAAGACATAGTCATGACTGAAAACACCATGTAATTGCATCTAACTTGTTTCCAAAACATGTCCAACCAACAAATAAATATTTGCATTTTTACATTTTAGTAATTTAACAGACACTGCAGCGCTACTTACAGTTAGTGCATTCATCTTAAGATAGCTAGATGGGACAACCACATATCACAGTCATAATAAGAACATTTTTCCTCAATAAAGTACCTATCAGCAAAATCAGAGCTAGTAAGTAACTTGTCTCTCAAACCTTCTGTGTGGAATAGGATGGGATCATCTCACCAGAGACTGACAGTGGTTTTGTGGGCTCCAAGAGCAGTCACTTGACTCCTGCAGCACCCAGTCTTCTCCACCAGATGGCCACAGCGAGGTGAGCTACTCTTCCCCTCCTTCCCTCTCCCTCCACCCTCAGTGACTATGCTGTAAATCTCACAGAACCTCAGGTCACATCCCTCACGCTCACTCTCACACACACAGTTCTTTACCGTGCCCTCACAATGTCCCTAGTTGCCTATCAAACTCCTTCCCTGTTTTGTTCCTAAAACAGACAGCTTATGGGTTCCCTTGTAATCTTATCAGTGTGTGTTCCTGTCTTTGTGTTCCCTTCCTCCCCCCTGGCTGTGTAGCCTGTCACTCCCAGAGGAGCAGAACTCAGGGAAGCCCCAGCACACAGCCCCTGTCCCCTCCTCCTCCCCCTCACACAGACCTCAGAGACCCCCCTCGCTGGAGCACAGTGGAGGCTCTCCTCTCAGCACCCCAAGGAGGGTAGGGGGCTCTTCAGGGAGAACCAGAGGGGGGGCGAGGAGGGGCACCTCAGCATCCAGGTTCCCCCAGCCCTGGGCTGGCAGTGGGACCAGTGAGTTTGGACCAGGCAGTGACCATAGTGAGTCCATGCTGTTCTGTCTATAACCGTCATATTTATGTTAGGTTGCAAAATGTGTTCTTACATGAAGTGACTGAGAACAGGGGTTGGAACCGAAATCATTTTCCAATCGTTTCGTTTCGTTCTGAACAGAACCATACATTTTTACGTTCCGTTCCACTGTTCCGACCAGCTAAATAAAGTTCTGAACCGGTTCGTACCAAAAAAAAAAGCACTGGTTTAAATTGTTCCTTTTTAAACCAACATTTTACATTTAGCTCAACATTAAATGACTTCACCAATCAGTGTGGATAGAGCAGCTTGCTATGGAGCAAGTAAGCGATGTAATCTGAATAGGAAAGTCGTTAAGAGCAAATTGTATTTTGCCGTAACAGCATGGTTTAGACAAAGTTAATCCATTCTTTTAAACATCTCTCCCTAATTTCTGAGTCATGCTTGTAACATCGTCAGTAGCCCACACACGCACAACCCACTGGCAAAGAGTTCCAGCTGGCAGGCACAAGTGGAATACTTTTTTTAGTGACAGAGTGAGGGCTTTGCATAGGCGTTTTGTTGGGATTTTTGTGGGACTGGAAAAAAATGGCCGGAACTTAAAAGAACGCTGTTAACCGATTTCCATGCTTTTAAAAGGACGGTTCTGTTCCAGAACAGTATAGATCACTTTAGATCACTCAAATAATTTCGTTATTTTCCGGTTTTCGGTTCTGTTCCCTGAACCGGTTCTAACCCTTGCTAAGAACGCATAACAACATTGTGTAATGAAGCACTAATATCTGTCAGTCTAGTAACTACATAGTCTACTCTGTGTCAGAAGCATATACCCTCCTGAGAGCAAGTAGGGAGGCAGCAAGCTGGTTGGCTATGTTTCTTTACCAGTGCCAGTTTATTTCATCATCTACCTCTCCCCTGCCCTCTTTTAAAACCCTCCTTCTCTCCTCCATCTCTCATCCATCTCTACTCAGTCCACACTGTGTCAGGAGAGGACAAGGGACGGAGTGACCGTTCCACCCGAACACCCAATCCCCAGCACTGCTACCAGCCAAACCACTCCCCCACTGCACCCAATCACCATGGCGATCCCCCTCGAGCCCTGAGCGCTGGTCAGTTGACCAATCGCAAGTGAGTCTCTCTCTCTCTCTCTCTCTCTACAGCAACTGCCATGGCGACAGTGGCACAAACAAGCCCAGATGTATGAGTCCCTTTGGAACGTATTGGCTAGGAGGAGAAGAGGGCTTCTTCACTGCAGCAACAAATACCAGCTCTGGCAATTCCCAGTAGAATCTAGGACGTTATTAGATGTTTGATATTTAATTTCCGTTTATGGTGAGGGTGTTGGCTGGTTGGTGTAGAGTCTGATACATCAAGTGAAATGCCAGAAAACCTGAGTCATTTTTACATTCTGTATGATTTGATTTCATTACAGACTTGGGAGATAGTAAATGTGGAGACTCAGGAGGTATATACATACCCAGTGTTGACTCTTGCATGGTGTGGCACTGCATGAGTGGACCCTGCTTGTTGACTCACATATTAATAGGAATGAGTTTAGCAAAATAATGTGTATGGTTTGGAATGTCAAATCGATTGGTTCGCTGGGTCAATTGTAAGTTTTAACACCTATAACACACTTGTGGTGATATTACTTCAATATTACTAACTACAATATTTGGAACAAGTACTATTACTGATCGAGTTGAAACAAAGTTGTGAGGTAGACAGAGCATCACCACTTCTATATGTACTCATTCTCCTCTGTGTGTGTGTGTGTGTGTGTGTGTGTGTATCTGTGTGAGTCTTTGTCTTTGTTTTGTCATCATGTGTGATCATTTGTTTGCATGCGCATCTGTGTCCCAGTGAAGCCATCCAGTCTCTGCAAGTGGAGGTGAGCAGACTGAAGGAGCGACTAGAGGGAAGTATGAGACAGACCAACCCTCCCAGTCCTGTCAGAGCGCCCCCCTCAGCCCAGAATGACCACACACACCCTCTCAGCTCAACACCTCGCATTAGGTTGTTATTTTTTTTTACTTTAAGTGAGATTTCATCATACATGTGATGCTGTTGAAACAGATTAATTGCCATTTCTACTGTCTCTTAGGGCACTGGTCAAAAGTAGTGCACTGCAGTGGATTCGGAAAGTATTCAGACCCCTTCCCTTTTTCCACATTTTGTTAAGTTACAGCCTTATTCTTAAAATTAAATGTTTTCCTCATCAATCTACACAGAATACCCCATAATGACAAAGCGAAAACAGGTTTTCAGAAATTTTTGCAAATGAAAAAAAACAAACAATGGAAATATCTTATTTAAATAAGTATTCAGACCCTTTGCTATGAGACCCGAAATTGAGCTCAGGTGCATCCTGTTTCCATTGATCATCCTTGAGATGTTTCTACAACTTGATTAGATTCCACCTGTGGTAAATTCAATTGATTGGACATGACTTGGAAAGGCAAACACCCGTCTATATAAGGTCCCAACGTTGTCAGTGTATGTCAGAGCAAAAACCAAGCCATGAGGTCGAAGGAATTGTCCGTAGAACTCCAAGACAGGATTGTGTCGAGGCACAGATCTGGGGAAGGGTACCAAAAAATGTCTGCAGCATTGAAGGTCCCCAAGAACACAGTGGCCTCCATCATTCTTAAATGGATGAAGTTTGGAACCACCAAGACTCTTCCTAGAGCTGGCCGCCTGGCCAAACTGAGCAATCAGGGGAGAAGGGCCTTGGTCAGGGAGGTGACCAAGAACCCGATGGTCAGAGTTCCTCTGTGGAGATGGGAGAACCTTCCAGGAGGACAACCATCTCTACATCACTCCACCAATCAGGCCTTTATGGTAGAGTGGCCAGACGGAAGCCACTCCTCAGTAAAAGGCACATGACAGCTGTGGGGATGTTTTTCAATGGCAGGGACTGGGAGACTAGTCAAGATCGAGGTGTTGAACAGAGCAAAGGGCAGAGCGATCCTTGATGAAAACCTTGCTCCAGAGCGCACAGGACCTTAGACTGGGGTGAAGGTTCACCTTCCGACAGGACAGCGACCCTAAGCACACAGACAAGAAATGCAGGAGTGGCTTCGGGACAAGTCTCTGAATGTCCTTGAGTGTCCCAGCCAGAGCCCGGACTTGAACACGATCCAACATCTCTGGAGAGACCTGAAAATAGCTGTGCAGCAACGCTCCCCATCTAACCTGACAGAGCTTGAGAGGATCTGCAGAGAAGAATGGTAGAAACCCCCCAAATACAGGTGTGCCAAGCTTGTAGCGTCATACCCTAGAAGACTCAAAGCTGTAAGCGCTGCCAAACAAAGTACTGAGTAAAGGGTCTGAATACTTATGTGAATGTTTTTGCTTTGTCATGATGGGGTATTGTGTGTAGATTGATGAGGGGAAAAACAATTGAATCAATTTTAGAATAAGGCTGTAATGTAACAAAATGTGGAAAAAGTCAAGGGGTCTGAATACTTTCCAAATGTACTGTATATAGGGAATAGGGTCCCATTGTCTTTCTTTCACCGTTTTGATTTTGTAATGTTCCTTTGGATGCTTCTCCTCTCCCAGGTCTGCTCAGCGAAGGAGGGATGGTGGTAGAGAGAGGAAGAGGGGCTCCGAGCAGGAGGAGGAGGAGAGGGCTCCGAGGTCAACTCCTAGAAGATCAGCTTCTGTACCTCGACAGCCTCTAAGACTTGAACTGGATATCAGTGAGTTATGGGTTGTATTCCAAATGGTACCCTATTCCCTATAGGGCATTGCTCAAAAGTAGTGCACTTTATAGGGAATAGGGTGCCATTTGGGACTCGCCTGGGACACTCATTGCACTTTACATACATACATACAGTACACTCCACAATACACTTCACAATATACTTCACAGTAGACAATACAATACACTTCTCAATACACTTCACAATACACTTCCCATTACACTTCAACTATACACTTCACAACACACTTCACTATACACTTCACAATACATTCGTCATTCACTAGAATGCTATTTTTGCTGGGTACCCTAGGTATAAGTAATCTGGCAAAATATTGATTTTGTTTGTTTTATCTCCAGCGACAGATTCGGAGCATGCCCAGTTCACACCCAGACCTCGGTCCTCCAGACGTATCCCAGAGTCCCTTGCATCACGTGGCAGAGCAGAGACAGTCAGGAACAGAGGAGCCCACACCAGTAAGAACGACTTCTGTTTGAATATAATAATATATGCCAATTAGCAGACGCGTTTATCCCAAGTGAATGTACATACATTTTACCTACAGGTGGTCCCGGGAATCAAACCCACTATCCTGGCGTTGCAAGCGCCATACTCTATCAACTGAGCTACACTAGGCTACATGCTGATATGAATGTAAAATATAGTATTTTAATCTGTATTGTATTTTGATTGCAGGGCAGCATGTCAGTATGTCTGTAGGTGGATGTGGGTATATTGGTGATGAACCTGACTGTAGAGGGAGGCAGGCCCCTGTGTGTCTACAGTGTGCTCCACAGACACACACCAATGGACACTCTACACGTAAGAGCTTCTCTCTCAGGCTACGTACCAAATGGCATTCTATTCCCTATATAGTGTACTACGCATACGGCTTTGCTCAAAAGTAGTACAATACATAGGGAATAGGGTGCCATCTAGGACGCATTCTCAGTCTGTGGTGTAATGGTGGTTTGTGTGTCACAGTGACAGTCAATACTGTGTCGTCTCCACTCCTTTCTGCTCAATCTTTATTCTTCCTTGTCTTTTCTTCTGACTGACAGAACAAGAAGAGGGTGGTGGTGACACTGAGGCTATCCACGGTCACACTGGGCTTCATTCTTGTCACTGTCCTATGTGTGGGAGGTCTGAGACATATGGGAACACAAGCAGGGAATACGGTGAGCACAGACCTTAACATAAAGTACTCCTATAACTATCTACTGTACACTCGTCATTCCCTCCGGTATGGCGCCGGAGGGAATGGTGTCCGTTTTACGGGCTCCTGAGAAATTGTGCTCTTCGGTGTATTTTTGGGCGCTAATCGTACCTTTTTTTGTACATAATGTTTCCGCCATCGTTTCCTATGACCGAATAGAGCTTCTGGACATCTGAACAGCTACCACTATTTGGATGAGGACTTCTACTTCAATGAGTCGGAGGCGAAAGACATATTGATTATCGCGGACCAGGCCCAAATTCCCAAGAAGGAGGAGACGGCGTTATAGAGGCCAACGTGCGGGATTGCTGACAAGACTTCGTTGGAGAGTGGATAAATCGCCTCTACCCTCCGTTCTATTGGCGAACGTGCAATCACTGGAGAATAAACTGGATGAGCTCCGTTCGAGACTATCCTATCAACTTGATAACCAACAACTGTAATATCCTATGTTTCTCCGAGTCGTGGCTGAACAAGGACATGTATAATATACATCTAGCTGGTTTTTCTATGCATCGGCAGGACAGAACGGCTGCGTCGGGGAAGCTCAGAGGAGGGGGTGTGTGTCTCTTTGTTAACAACAACTAGTGCGCAATCTCTAATATTAAGGAAGTCTCAAGGTTCTGCTCGCCTGAGTTAGAATACCTCATGATAAGCTGTAGACCACACTATTTACCAAGAGAGTTTTCATCTATGTTTTTCGTAGCTGTCTATTTACCACCACAAACCGATGCTGGCACTAAGACCGCACTCAACGAGCTGTATAAGGCCATAAGCAAATAAGAAAATGCTCACCCCAGAGGCAGTGCTCCTAGTGGCCGGTGACTTCAATGCAGGAAAACTGAAATCTATTTTACCTAATTTCTACCAGCATGTCACCTGTGCAACTAGAGGCGAAAAAATTTGAGATCACCTTTACTCCACACACAGAGACGCATACACAGCTCTCCCTCTCCCTCCATTTGGCAAATCTGACCATAGCTCTATCCTCCTGATTCATCCGATGCAAATCTGACCAAATAACTCCTGCTCCCTCTGAACCAATAGCCCCCTTAACCTGGTGGCCTCCTCTCCTAACCTGCAGATCCGCCCTGTCGCTGCCTCCTGCTGCCTCGTCGTCCACACCGTGTGCCCCCCCCCAATTTTTTTTCTTGGGGTTGCCTCTCGGGTCTCCGTCGTCGGCACTGTTGGCGCCGTTTCATCTCTCCTACCTGGGCATCCTCCTTCATCGCCTTCCGGTAGCGGACGGCCTCCTCCTCCGTGATTCTCCCCCAACCGAGGAGGACATCTACTAACGTAACCTCCTGTTTAATTCCCGGCGTTTGCTCCTGAACACGCTGCTTGGTCCTATTTTGGTGGGATCTTCTGTCACGATCGTTTACGGACGAGAAGGACCAAGGCGCAGCGTGATATGCATTCATGTTTATTAACGACTAAACACACAGCAAAACAACAAACGAAACGTGAAGTCCAAGGTAGCATACAAACAACATACCTTACACGGAACAAGATCCCACAACTAACAGGTGCCAAAAGGCTGCCTAAGTATGGTCCCCAATCAGAGACAACGAGCAACAGCTGCCTCTGATTGGGAACCACACAGGCCAACATAGATCTATACATACTAGATCTAACCATAGACAATAAACATAGCACAACACGACACAGAAAATACACACCCTGACTCAACAGATACGAGTCCTAGAGTCAGGGCGTGACACTCAGACCATGAAAAACAAGATTCTCTGGTCTGATGAAACCAAGACTGAACTCTTTGTCCTGAATGCCAAGCGTCACATCTGGAGGAAACCTGGCACAATCCCTACGTTGAAGCATGGTGGTGGCAGCATCATGCTGTGGAGATGTTTTTCAGCGGCAGGGACTGGGAGACTAGTCAGGATCTAGGGAAAGATGAACAGAGCAAAGTACAGAGAGATCTTTGATGAAAACCTGCTCCTGAGCGCTCAGGACCTCAGACTTGGGCGAAGGTTCATCTTCCAACAGGACAACGACCCTAAGCACACAGCTAAGACAACGCAGGAGTGGCTTCGGGACAAGTCTCTGAATGTCCTTGAGTGACCCAGCCAGAGCCCGGACTTGAACCCGATCGAACATCTCTGGAGAGACCTGAAAATAGCTGTGCAGCGATGTTCCCCATCCAACCTGACAGAGCTTGAGAGGACCTGTAGAGAAGAATGGGAGAAACTCCCCAAATACAGGTGTGCCAAGCTTGTAGCGTCATACCCAAAAAGACTTGAGGCTGTAATCGCTGCCAAAGGTGCTTCAACAAAGTACTGAGTACAGGATCTGAGTACTTATGTAAATGTAATATTTAATTTTTTTAATTTTTAATAAATTTGCAAAAAAATAAAATAACCTATTTTTGCTTTGTCATGATAGGGTATTGTGTGTAGTTTGATGAGGGGAAAAAACAATTTAATCAAGTCAAGGGGTCTGAATACTTTCCGAATGCACTGTAAAAGACTGCTAAATATACATATATATATATACATATATATATATATATATATATATATATATATATATATATATATATATATTTGGGGTTTTTTAGGGGGTATATCAGCTTTAGTATTGCCAATAGATTGTAACTTCCATCAATGTAATTGTCTGCATCACTTCCGCTCCCCCATATATATTTTTTCTGAAATATATATATATATATATATATATATATATATATATATATATATATACATATACATACATACATACATACATACATACATACATACATATATATATATATATATATATATATATATATATATATATATATATATATATATATATACATACATACATACATACACATACATACAGTACCAGTCAAAAGTTTGGACACACCTATTAATTCCAGGGGTTTTCTTTATTTTTTACTGCCAAGAGTGTGCAAAGCTGTCATCAAGGCAAAGGGTGGCTACTTTGAAGAATCTCAAATATAAAATATATTTTGATTTGTTTAACACTTTTTTGGTTACTACATGATTCCATATGGGTTATTTCATAGATTTGATGTCTTCACTATTATTCTACAATGTAGAGAAATGGTAAAAATAAAGAAAATCCCTTGAATGAGTATGTGTGTCCAAACTTTTGACTGGTTCTGTATGTGTACATATCTACCTCAACATTTACATTTTAGCAGACACTCTTATCCAAAGCAACTTGAGTGCAACATTATTTTATTTTTTATTTATTATAATTTTTTTATACTGGACCCCCGTGGAAATTGAACCCACAACCCTGGCATTGCAAACGCCATGCTCTACCAACTGAGCTACATCCCTACAGCATATTTCTTGTGTTATTCTCTTTTTTAATTTTTTTATTGTTGGGACGGCCCATAAGTAAGACATTTCACAGTTAGTCTACACCTGTTGTTTACGAAGCATGACAAATACAATTTTATTTTATTTGATTCACTTCCTGTTTTCTGTTGTGTTGAAACGCGTTGTTATTTTAATTGACAACAAGCCTGTGCTGATTTCTGATTCGCAGACCGGAGGACGGAGAGAGACAGCGGTCCCGCCCACAGAGGCACCCAGCCAATGAGCTCCCCCCACAGAGATGTGAGAGGCGTGTCCTTTGCAGCGCCGCCCCTTCCCATGCTGGGCAGTGTGCCGCTGGTCCAGTGTGTGCCAGTGTGCCCGCCAGTTCTGTGAGTACTCTGCTCTCTCCCTCCCTCTCTCTCGCTCTCTCTCTCTCTTTCTCTCTCTTTTTCTCCAGACATGAAAAAGTAGCCATTAGGTTAATTAATAATTTTGCTACAACCCCCTCTTCATCTGCTGCCAACCCTAATGAAATCTCTCAGAGTTAAGACACAAACTCACCACTTAAGTGGTGACAACACGAGTAAGCAGCACACTTTTGGCCAAAATCCTGACTTGAGGAAATAGGTGCTTACATTTTGCATTAATCCTCTAATGGTTTTATTAGTGTGAATATTTGAATCACACATAAGTATCTGTCATCACACATAAGTATCAGCATTGTTTAACATCCCACTTTCTCCCCCTATGTAGTAAGAGGAGTAGTATGTAAGTGTAGTTAGAATCTGTCCTGTTCCCTGCAGGTACTACTCCAGCCCCGTGATAAAGTTAGCTCCATCCCACCGCCAGCCAATCTACATGTCTCTGAGTGGGGGTGTGGTCTCTGGGGTCAGGGATCGTGAGCAGGTGAGAGGTGGAGCTGGCCGTTCCCTGTCTGCTGACCAGCGCTCTCTGAGCAGCTCTCTGAACCATGCCATCGAGGCAGCCAGGGGGATGAGGGAGACCTCCCGACGCATGGCCCGCTCCATCGCCACTGGACTGCACCACCAGGAGGCGCTGTCACAGTCCTGCATGTACTGATGGACCAGACCAGACGTACACGAGGGTCGTATTTATTAGGCAACAAACAACAGTGGCTCAGCACTGATAGTAAGGTAGGGTCTACACACGGTACTTTCTACAGGTTATAGGTTACTTTGTACAGTACATGTTATGGCTTTAGATCAAAGTTTGAGCGGCTAGTGGTCTACTCCCGAGTGGCGCAGTGGTCTAAGGCACTACATCGCAGTGCTAGCTGTGCCACTAGAGCTCCTGGTTCAAATCCAGGCTCTGTCATAGCCGGCCGCGACCGGGAGACCCATGGGGCGGCGCACAAGTCATCCAGGGTAGGGGAGGGAATGGCCAGCAGGGATGTAGCTCAGTTGGTAGAGCATGGCGTTTGCAACGCCAGGGTTGTGGGTTCGATTCCCACGGGGGGCCAGTATGAAAAATACAAAAATAAAAAAGAATGTATGCACTCACTTACTGTAAGTCGCTCTGGGTAAGAGCGTCTGCTAAATGACTTAAATGTATATTGCAATCTCAGGTATCATATAGAAAAAAACACAAGTTAATCTCTTACTCATAAAATGCACAAGAATCTGAATGATTTATATATGAATGATTTACGTTTCAAAATAACTGACATATGCACGTTGTTTGTTTAGTTTGCTTTGAAACCTGGAATATTTTTTTTTTCATTTGAACAATGACTGTGACAAAGATAAAATAAATTGCTGCTATGGATCTTCAGATGAGGAGATTAACTATTCACACATTGATTTCTTAGTTTTATTACCCTAATCTATTAATTCTAAATTGTTTGTTTTGTATTTTGTTCTTGATCAGTTGTGTATTGTGTGTAATAATTAGTTAATAAGGTTAATAACTGGTGTCAGTGTTATCATAGTGTAGTTAACTTGTACCCATCAGGAAAATATTTTTTCAGAAAAATAAGCAAAACAAATGTATAGATGGTCTTAATAGAGTTTGTGTTTAAGACAAAAATACGATTTCAGAAATACACATTTCTAGGATTTCAGAAATGCAGATTTGGAAAAATCTAGATCCTGATATCTTTTGTACTTTTGTACTGTGATTGATTATTACATTATTTTTTTACCAACATTTTTATTTCCTCTTTGAAGCCAAATAAATGTTGATGTTGAAACAGATTATCTTTATAGTGTCACATTCTTGAAACAGTTTTCTATATTTCTCTGGTAATACTGAGTACATTATGCACCTGTCTCTAATGGTTTCCAAAGTTGTACTAATAGTTGTTATTAAGTAAGGCTGACTAATAGTTGTTATTAAGTAAGGCTGATATCGCTTATAACCAGCTTGTTACAGTGAGGGAAAAAAAGTATTTGATCCCTGCTGATTTTGTATGTTTGCCCAATGACAAAGACATGATCAGTCTATAATTTTAATGGTAGGTTTATTTGAACAGTGAGAGACAGAATAACAACAAAAAATCCAGAAAAACGCATGTCAAAAATGTTATAAATTGATTTGCATTTTAATGAGGGAAATAAATATTGGACCCCTCTGCAAAACATGACTTAGTACTTGGTGGCAAAACCCTTGTTGGCAATCACAGAGGTCAGACATTTCTTGTAGTTGGCCACCAGGTTTGCACACATCTCAGGAGGGATTTTGTTCCACTCCTCTTTGCAGATCTTCTCCAAGTCATTAAGGTTTTATAGGCTGACGTTTGGCAACTCGAACCTTCAGCTCCCTCCACAGATTTTCTATGGGATTAAGGTATGGAGACTGGCTAGGCCACTCCAGGACCTTAATGTGCTTCTTCTTGAGCCACTCCTTTGTTGCCTTGGCCGTGTGTTTTGGGTCATTGTCATGCTGGAATACCCATCAACGACCCATTTTCAATGCACTGGCTGAGGGAAGGAGGTTATCACCCAAGATTTGACGGTACATGGCCCCGTCCATCGTCCCCCAAAGCATAATGTTTCCACCTCCATGTTTGACGGTGGGGATGGTGTTCTTGGGGTCATAGGCAGCATTCCTCCTTCTCCAAACACGGCGAGTTGAGTTGATGCCAAAGAGCTCGATTTTGGTCCCATCTGACCACAACACTTTCACCCAGTTCTCCTCTGAATTTTTTGAATCATTCAGATGTTCATTGGCAAACTTCAGACGGCCCTGTATATGTGCTTTCTTAAGCAGGGGGACCTTGCGGGCGCTGCAGGATTTCAGTCCTTCACGGCGTAGTGTGTTACCAATTGTTTTCTTGGTGACTATAGTCCCAGCTGCCTTGAGATCATTGACAAGATCCTCCCGGGTAGTTCTGGGCTGATTCCTCACTGTTCTCATGGTCATTGCAACTCCACGAGGTGAGATCTTGCATGGAGCCCCAGGCAGAGGGAGATTGACAGTCTTTTGTGTTTCTTCCATTTGCGAATAATCGCACCAACTGTTGTCACCTTCTCACCAAGCTGCTTGGCGATGGTCTTGTAGCCCATTGTGTAGGTCTACAACTTGTCCCTGACATCCTTGGAGAGCTCTTTGGTCTTGGCCATGGTGGAGAGTTTGGAATCTGATTGATTGATTGCTTCTGTGGACAGGTGTATTTTATACAGGTAACAAACTGAGATTAGGAGCACTCCCTTTAAGAGTGTGCTCCTAATCTCAGCTCGTTACCTGTATAAAAGACACCTGGGAGCCAGAAATCTTTCTGATTGAGAGGGGGTCAAATACTTATTTCCCTCATTAAAATGCAAATCAATTTCTAACATTTTTAACATGCGTTTTTCTGGATTTTCTTTATGTTATTCTGTCTCTCACTGTTCAAATAAACCTACCATTAAAATTATAAACTGATAATTTCTTTGTCAGTGGGCAAACGTACAAAATCAGCAGGGGATCAAATACTTTTTTCCCTCACTGCAAGTATGGATGAGTCACCTGGGTGTCATACTGTCAGAGACCCGTACACACTGAAGTTGTATAACTGATGTATAATGCATTTGACACAACCCTTTTGATACAACGCAGACTTTCTCTGTACAAAAATAATTACACAAGTGTTGTGGAGACACCGCACAACTCTGTTGTATCACAAAAATATAATTTGTATCAAAACCAACGTGTAAAATGTATTGTACATCAGTTATACAACCTGAGTATGTACAGGGCCAGAGATATTCTGCAGGGTCTTAACTGAAAAAATGTGAACTATGAGCCTGAAATGAGTGTCAACTCACAGATACAGCACAGATACACCACAGTGAAGAATAGCATAATTGCTACGGTATCTTACAATGTAGCTAAGAATGTGCTGAGTCTTTTGTCCTTGTAATGGAAGCCAATTTATTAGACAGCCTTAGTACATTGGTACACATTAAGTATACTTTTGTTTGTGCTTCAACACTCGCAAACATAGAATCCCAATAAGTTAAACCGGTTTAGGATAGACTTATGTTTCATTTATTAATATTTTTTCTCTCTGATAAATAACTTTGATATAAATTAATTGAATAGACAGAGAACCCTTTACAACACCAACTGATTATAGAAAAAATAAAAAGTGTTTGCATCACAGAAAACGCATAGTGCAATCAATTTACAACCTGTTTTGCCAGGAAATAGAGAGAGAAAAAATGAGAAATAAAACGTTATAAATATTGGGGTTACATTTTCTTTGCAAAGCCATTCACCATTGGAAGAGTTAACATTGCACCAGAAGATAAAACTAACGGACAGACAAACAAAATATAGATATTAGTTATTTTCCCAGTTGACCACTACAGCTACAGCTAAAACATCACAAACACATGTGGCTTCACATTGACATTTTTTTAAAGGAAATATTTTACTACTTGACAGTCAGAAACATCACCAGTCAACAGTGAGACACTAAACATCAACATATGGCATATACACAACACACTACTCAGTGCATGACCCGGCTAAACATTTTGATACTAACCAATGATAAGACTTACAACGTGACAGGATACAATACTGAAATACAAATCGGCCCTTTATGATTATTCTTTAAACATCTGCAAGCAATGGCCTTTTGACAATAAAATGTGAAATCTCTCCAGAGAAAAGGAAAAGGATGTGGCGAGTAAATACTTCCAGTCTTATGGCTGGAGGAAGGATGCTTCTACCATTCTGTAGCTATTTACAGAGTTCCGTTTTTTTCTATCCTCAGACCTAGGGTCAGTTTGGCTGTTTGTTACTGTCTAACTCACAGACAGCACTGTGATTAAATGATCTCTTGGGTTGCTTGGTCTCAGTATTGCCATACTAAAGAATATACAGTAACAGTCCACACAATGTTCAGGCATGCTACCAGGGATGGAAATTAAGCTAGCCCGCTAGCCCCTGGCTAGTACTTTTCAGACTGGTCTAGTAGAAAATGTGCCCAACTAGCCCACCGGCTAGTGAAATGTTGTATTTTCAAATATCGCATGGCAAAGATTTTGGACTAGTAGAAATTGCAGTCTACTAGCCCATCTGGCCAGTGCCCAAAATCCTTAGGTTCCATCCCTGTATGCAACTGATACAAATGTCTTGACCAGCTAAGATTCTCCCCCCTAATAGGACTGGGATGAGTTATATT
Source organism: Coregonus lavaretus (assembly GCF_964263955.1). Taxonomy (NCBI): domain Eukaryota; kingdom Metazoa; phylum Chordata; class Actinopteri; order Salmoniformes; family Salmonidae; genus Coregonus; species Coregonus lavaretus. Next base: position 55,519,358 of record NC_139991.1, on the reverse strand, counting down.
GCATGTTGAGTGATATGATCTTAATGCATTGACCTGTCTAGTGCCAACCAACTCCAGTAAGGCATCCCTCGTCCACCCACTACCAATAAAATTCACACCAATAAGATAAACTGAGGGAACAAACAGAGAAAACCTCTACATTTTACACATTCTAGCAGGTTTCATAGCATACAATATTACATTTGGTTCTTTCAGTTTCAAATGGCCTTAGTTGATAATTAAACCTTTTTTAAATAAGTTCCATTATTTGCATCCATTGTAAAACATGAGAATACTTGCAACATTATTTTATTTATGTTTCAACATATATTTTTTTCATCAATGCTATCATTGTTTTGTATTTTTCATCTTCTCGTGCAAGATGCTTATACAATTCATGTAGGATTTTGGGAGGGTGACTGGGGGATGTGTAGGGGAGAGGAAAGGATAGATAAATGGGGCTGGGTGATTTTAGCTTGCTGGTTCCTCATCTGGTTTGTTCATGGTCTTGAGCTGTTCCAGGAGGGCGGTGGGGGTGAAGACGTGGGTCGATCCTAGAGAGTAGGACAGATACGCAGTAGAGGAAGCACATAGACAGAGCACTGTATTAGAGCTGCCCAAACATAAGCCAGCTAGGAAAATGTGTTTTCAGCTCTTGCTATGAATGCTTAGATGAAAGCACTGTATTCTTGAGAAAGAAATGTTGGAAATAAGATAAACATATATGTACTACTAAACAACTTGAAATCATAGTCAGTAGTCAGCATTTGGAGAATGTATTGGTTATCATTATTGGTTATCATACGATGTGTTGGCTATTCACACGTTTTAGAGATCCTAGAAGATTGGTGGGGTAATGCACTGCCTGCCAAAAATGCACATGCAATTGGATCGGTCGTGATTGGACAATGATGTACTGACATCACAGAGCTTGCAGGATTCTGTGAGCTGCAAAGCACTGGTGGTAGAACCTGTGACCACACCTATAGGAGAGTGCAGCGAATCAGGTGTAAGCGTGTGCATGTGACCTAAGAAGCTTTTATCACAGTGCATGCAAACATCAGTCTAATAGCAATATGAAAAATCTGGTCAAAACACTGCAAAAAAGAAAAGCAGATTTCAGTCCAGCCATTCTCTGATTGGATGACATCAGGGAAGTAATTTTGCTTGTGAATGAAAACGTGAAATTGAAAGCTAAACATAACAGCACCACCAAAATATGAATGAGCTGACTTTTTCATAGCTGAAGACACATTTCGGACACAGTATAACTCAGGTATAGGATTGGAGTCAACCAAACCTTTGTCCATCTAGTTTATCACTTTGTCACTAAGTTGTTGAGTGTGTCGATGGCTTACCCTCCACCTTGGACAAACCAATGCCTTCATTAAGCAAACCGCTGGACCAAGGTTTTGATTTACTCCCTACCCCTACTCAACAGTTTAATCAGTAGTATTGTTATTCTTCATCGGTTTGTTTCTGAAGCAAAGCTGCATGTTTCTGTCATATTGGCTCACCAAGGAAGACGCATTGGCTTACCTGTTGCTAGGTAGAATTCAATTAAAGCTCAATATATCTAATTGGTCCTGTCAGTTAGGCCTTTCTAGCTGTGGCATGACAGCCAATCAGGAGGACTGGTTTATCCTAGCATCAATAGGCACAGGCAGAGACAGGAGAGGAAGAGGCGAGTCCATCTTAAGTTGGGTCACCATGGTGATGCAGACATCGTGGGTGTAAGGGGGGGTGGGGTGGGGTGAGGTGGGGTGGGGGTGAGCACTAGTCACAGATCAACTTTGGACTGGCCTTGCCTGGTTCTCTCCTGTCTCTCAGCGTCTGAAACACACAGCTTTGCAGGCCTCTGGCCAGAAACACAACACTTTGATCCATGTTGCTCCCCAACGCTCACTACATGGGTAGGATTATATCCAAATACCAGATAACAGAAACAAACAGTTTTTTTTAATAAACAATGGTCATTTTGTTCTGGAAGTGTTGAATGTGGCAGTATGTGATAAAGAGTCCATACTGCACGGTGATCGATATTTACTAAGAAAACACCAAAACCAAAAGTTGTTTGAAAAGGATATAGCTTTAGCAGATGAGCAAGAACGAAATGGATGCCCTTTGCTAATGTGTTGAGGGAAACTCACTTAGGAGACAGCTTTAAAGGGATAGTGCGAGATTCTGGCAATTAAGCCGTTTTTCTACTTACCCAGAGTCAAATGAACTTGTGGATACCGCTAGCGTACCTGTTGACTTCCAGTCGTTGCGCTAACACTAGTTAGCATTGGCTTGCGAAACTACCTCTAACTTCCTTCATACTGGACACAGAGACATAAAAATGGTATCCACTAGTTCATTTGACTCTGGGTAAGTAGATGCTTTTTAATTCATTGCCAGAATCTCGCACTATCCCTTTAACAAAGTGTGCAAAAAAATCTTTGACAATGTGGGGAAAATCTTACTTACTTAATTAGCCAAAATCCCAAAATTAGGCAGTGATGTGGTAATTGATAATATTGGTGTTTGAAAAGTAGACCTGTATACATTCCTATGATATGTGCTTTTACATTTCTGTCTCTATGTCCCAAAACCCATATTGGTCTACTATTGGTTGACTATGCTGTATGGGCAACATATGGTGTTGCTAGGGGGAGAATATGGAGCTGTATGCGAAAGAAAGTGAGGGGGGCAATCCTGAAGGGTTTTTATGATGTGTCGCATCTTTTCTAGGTGCTAAAGCATATCGAGTGAACATCGCTACATTCCCAGTGTCAGTGTCTGCAGAGAAACAGAGTGTCCGAGGGAGTGGAGATAGCAGTAGGGACAAACTTTAGTGTTCTCTGCAGATGACTCCTGGGCCATGTAAGCATGCATGTGATGTCTGGTGGACTGAGAGAGCGTGAGGTGGAGGAGAGGGGGAGAAAGTTGGAAGATTGAAAAAATAAAAAAGAGAACAAAAAAATGAGAATCCTTTCTTGAAATCCAACATCAACTCAAGGACCTATCCGGTAAGAAACCACTAAATCAAGGTGATTGTCTTGAAAGGTGTTAATTATAAAAAATATATTAGACCATAATAATAAAGTAGAAAAATATGGATCTTGGAGGTAGATTAAATCTGCGCCAAAAAATGATTAATTCTGGGAGGCGGGGTATGAAACAGGTTTGAGACGGCCCTGAGGGCAGAGAGGGCGATTTAATCCACCCAGCTGAGATGATGTGGGGGTGGAGAGGGGCAGCAGGGATGGAGTCAGGACGCCTGTAGCATGGCCAGCTCACACAGGCTTCACTACCTGAAGTCCCAACAGACATATACTGCAACACATGCCCATTCTATCTGTCAGCAGCATGGTAAGGCCAATCACTATTGGCTGTGGGGTCACCAATCACACGGTATCACACTGTATCACACTGTGATTGGGTGTTGCCCTGCAGGTGGTGGAGCCTGAGGTAACTGGGAAATGCAGTGAGCCAGGGGCCAGACAGCCATCCCTGAGGGTAGGGGGGCGGAGTTCAAACAGTACTGAGTGTAGTAAGAGGAGTACGGAGGGGAAAAAAGCCCTTGTGCTGTGGGGGTTCAGAAAGGGCTTCTTTGCGCGGCAGCCTTTACTTTGTCAGAGTGTGATTTCTCTCTCCCTCCCTCCCTCTCTCTGTCTGTCTCACTCGTCTGAGCCTGCGTCTGGCTCCTCAAAGGACACCCTAGTGGACTCTCGGAAGTCAGGGTGCTGCAGGTCCGTTAAGAATTTGATGGGGGTGATGGTGTGGGTGGAACCTGTGGAGGAACAGAGGGCGCTTCACGCTCATTTCTCATCACATGCCACGCCCCCCATGCCACTTTCTCTCTTCGGACACTTTCTCTGCCATCTCGAAAAGAAGGGGTTAAACAAGCCACTGCACAGCACCACCCACATACTGTCCATACACACACGCCCCCCCCCCCCCCCCACACACACACACACACACACACACAGACAGACATAAAACCCAGATACACAGAAAAAGACAGGGTGTAGCTGCAATTCAAAGACAACAGTGTTTTAGACAGAACAAGAATCCAAAAGCAAAAGCATAGCACAGCAAAAACAGTAGACGAGACACTCCCTCCCTTAAGACAAGGACTGGCTGACTAGACAGACAACATTCAATGAACAGGGAACACGTCACCCAAAAGGGGTTTAAAAATATCACAGGTGGTATCTTAGATAAGTGTTCATCAGAAACATCACGTTTTCCTCCATCTAAGTAGCTAGATCTTCTTTATTTCATTTATCCTTTATTTAACTAGGCAAGTCAGTTACAGAACACATTCTTATTTACAATGACGGCCTACACCGGCCAAACCCGAATGACGCTGGGCCAATTGTGCGCCGCCCTATGGGACTCCCAATCACGGCCGGTTGTGATACAGCCTGGAATCGAACCAGGGGGTCTGTAGTGACACCTCAAGCACTGAGATGTAGTGCCTTAGACCGCTGCGCCACTCGGGAGCACTAAGCCTAGCACTAACAAAATTAGTGTTGATTGCTTCAATAGGCACACTAATCTTTACTGACTGGGATTCATGGTGTGGGTGTATGGGAGTCAGAAAGCGAATTGAGGTCAACTATGTTGGTGTGTGGATGAGTCAAGGTTTTAATGAAGTACGGTCAAGTGCGGTAGGCTCTCAAAAGAGAGAAAGATTATCCAGATGACTTCTCTGCTTCGTCCTTCTTTATTCACTTGTGGTCAACATAGTGGGAACAGAATACAGTTGCACTGGCACTGACATATGTATTCGTGTTCTGCTATGCTAACCACAATGAATGGGGACATAACAGAAGTAGCTAGTGTACGAGAGTCACTCAGTTAGTGAAGGACGCCCATTTCCCAATCTATGTCCTAGCCCCCATCCCTAGGCACTTTGTGTAGATCTTGAAAATAATTGTGTAGATATAAGCCATTCCACCTAGCCTATCAGAGGGCATGGTGGACATATTACCATATTGTGGCTACCTATCCAGACTTTTCAGACAGACAAGTGCCCAGAGGGAGGGGCTATGTGTCCATTTGAAACAAATCTGCATTCTTGCATGAATTAAAGGAATCTGTGTGTTAATGTACCAGTAACATCAGTCTATGTCCATGACTCTAAGTCTAAGTGTATTTTGTCTTTCGACTGTTCTAATGTCACACTCCCTACGGGGGAGTCCCTCGTATCCCCCCCTCGGCCTGCGCCCAGTGGCGCACCCCGGTGTCAGACTCACCAATGATGGCCTCCCACTTCCCATTGGCCTGCGTGACCTCGTAGGCAGAGCGCATCTCGCTGAAGGACACGCCTCCGATGATGAAGACCATGACGCGTGGCCCGGTGCGGTACTCGCCTGGGGTCTTATTCTTGTGCCAGTGGCCATACCGGGCACTGCCAGGGAGGGAGAAGCACAATCACAAGGGTGGCATATCACAGTGTTACTCTACTGAACTATTTCACCACCGCTGTACTGAGTTAGGAATGTGTCTATCTAACTAGGAAGAGGTAATAGGGCAGAGGTAGGGTCCTTCTATGGGTCTGTCTCCAACTGAGTCAATAACACACAACGCCGCATTCCAGGCTGAATACATTGCAGACACGTGCCAGGATTACATTTACATTTTAGTTATTTAGCAGATGCTCTTATCCAGAGTGATTTACAGTTAGTGCATTCATCTTAAGATAGCTAGGGGGGAGTCAAGTGCAAGTGTTGTTTCAGGAAAGTGTTTTTATTATTATTTAACTGGATAGGTGTTTAACGTATCAGAAAACCACATTATATTATATAGCAATCTGATGTCTAGCATCTGTAATGTAGTCGTTCTGGAATGCGACCAGTGTGTGTGAGCGTGTTTGGCTGTGGCATGGATGTGCGAGGCGTGTAGTGAAATGTGCTCATGTAACTGAGCCTGCCTTTGGATTCTCAGAGCTTCTTTCCCAATAAGTCAATAACATTGGAGCGGGGAATGAATGGTGGATGGTGATGGAGGTGGCTCACATTCTCAGCAGCACAGATCTGATGTCAAATCAATGCGCACACAATGAAGGTCTAGAGGGGAGAGGGATATGTATAGCACTTTGTGTCATCTGCTGATGTAAGAAAGGCTTTATAAATAAATGTGATTAATTGATTGATTGATTGATTGATTGATTGATTGATTGATTGATTGATTGATTGATATGTAGGGGTCAATGTGTCAGCACCACCACCATTCCTCTCTCCCTATGGTAGGAGTGTGTCCCAAATGGCACCCTATTCCTTATTTTGTGCACTACGTTTGAACAGAGCCCTCTGTTGCAGTACTGTATGTTTCTTTAAATGCCCCCTTCTCCGTAACAGAATATTTGTTTGGTTTCACTGCTCTTAGTCCCACCCTTTTCTCTTCTACAGCCAATCAGAGCATTGATCTCCCTTCCCCCTCAGAGCTCAAATTACTATTGATCTATGACCCTCCATGCTTTGTAATCTCTATAGCGCTACTATACTGCAATACATTCCAGAGACTATACTGCAATACATTCCAGTGTGTGTGTGTGTGTGTGTGTGTGCGTGTGTGTGTGTGTGTGTGTGTACCTGACTGCAGTGCTGCTGAAGGAGGCAGAGGAGCGGGTAGAGATGTAGGGGTAGTGCTTGGTGTCCAGCTTATCTTCAATAACATCCTACAGGGATGACAAGGAGAGAGGCAGAACAAGAGAACGGTCAGCAAATACACACTAAAGACAAACTGGGATGGCCTGAAACACACACACACACACACACACACACACACAGAGACTATGTGAATGTCCAGTAACTGACCTCCATGATGTCTTTGACCAGTGGTGTCCAGCGGGACAGCTGATAGGTCTGCGCACTCACACGTTCCTTCCTGTCCAGCTTCTTCCCCCTGCGGAGGGTGGACTAGAAGAGGGAGGAGGAACATGAGGTGAAAAAGAACATAGGGATAGAGAGACGTTATTCATCAGATTGTTTAAGTGTTTAATTAAAACTCAAATGAAAGGAATAATATAGTAGGAATGTAGAAGAGAGCGCGTGACAGAGAGAGAGAGAGAGAGAGAGAGAGAGAGAGAGAGAGAGAGAGAGAGAGAGAGAGAGAGAGACAGAGTATGGGCAGGAGAGAGATATGGTGTGTAGTAGGTGTTGAAAAGGTGCCGGTGCATCTGTGCCCTTGACTGCAGCTCCAGGAGGGACAGAAGAGGAGGCCGGACAGACAGAAGGTGGAAGTGCTGACTCACATCTGTGATGATGGGCACGCCCAGGTGGGCCATGTTGGTGATGATCTCACTGTCCTCAGGAGGGATCTGAGCGTGCTGGATGAGCTTGTTCAGGTTCTCCTCCGTGATTCCTACCCAACAATACACCACAGGTTGTTAAGCTCTTACCATTAAACCATCATTTATACCCTTTGTATGCTACGCAAAATGGCGATCCTGCATAGTTGAATGAATTACAAATTGCGTCGCTGCACACATTTGCATATTGATACGCAACTACTGCCAATTTGCGCAGCTTGCATTGCGTTTGTACGTAGGGTTTAAATTAACCTTCAGGAATAAACAGGAAAAGCTGATCCTAGATCAGCTGTTAGGGTTAATGTTGTGGTTGAGGCTAGGGTTAAGGTTGAAGCAGGATGTAGACATTAAGCTAGGGTTAGAGTTAGGGTTTTGGTTTAGGCTAGGGTTAAGGTTTAAGCAGGATATGGACATTAACCTAGGGTTAGAGTTAGGGTTGTGGTTGAGGCTAGGTTTGAACTAGGATGAAGCTAGGGTTAGGGTGAAAGGTTAAAGGTCAAGCATCTCTCAATCTCACCGTTCTTGAGGAAGATGTAGAGGAGGATGATGCGGATCTTGTCGTGGGTGGTGACATTGGCATCCAGCAGGATGGGCACGATGGCCCTCATGGGGTCCTTGATCTTCTCCCCCTCAGCATCTGTACCCATGGCCAGGTCCTACATGCCAGAGACAGACAAGAGATTAGTGATACATCTTAAATAGCACCCTATTCCCTATATAGTGCCCTATATAAGTAAGTAAGTAAGTAAGTAGAGTCAGAATGTCTTATAGGAGCAGGAACCTATCTCCTGTTTCTGTAGCGTGAGGCAACTTGATGTGCAAGTACACTCCCTGTACAGGACACTAGTCTATTGCAGGGCCTTACCCCCAATCTATCTCCTTAATGCTGAGTGCCAAGCAGAGGACGCATCGGATCCTATTTTTTACAGTCTTTGGTATGACTTGGTTGGGGATCGAACTCCCAACATCAGGGCGGACACTAACCACTGAGTTGGTTATAGTGCCCTAGAATGAGTTGCTTCTCTCATCCTCTCCCCTCCCTCCCTCCCTCCTCCTTTGCTCCTCTCCTTTACCTGCTCCACACGACACAACTTGTCCACTGTGCCCTGGTAGTGCTTCATGCAGTCCTCAGCCAGCTGCAGGTGAGTGGAGTACTGAGACACACAGAGAGACAGGGTCAGTATACACACACACACACACGTCACATGCACACACATACACACACACACACACGCACACACACTCTAACCTTGCTCAGCTCCTTCTGGTACTGGGGCATCTTCTTCAGCATCTGAGAGAGGTCCCTCATGGTGGTCTGTTGGAACGCACAACATGGTCACGTTCTCTCTCCACTCAGCCATAGAAACGTACTGACAAAGAGCATTACCAGACAGCGAGGCTTTCTGAAAGCATCTCTCCCTCCATACCTTCTCTCCAGCAGTGTTCATCCTCTTGCTAGCAGAAAAGTCCTTCAGTTGGCGTGTCACCTCCCTGATGGCAGTTAGAGAAGATAGATAGCATAAGAGAACTAGTAAGTAGTAGAGCTCAACTTTGTTATGACTTTATTGAGTCCGTATCAACCAGTGGCAGTGACATGGACGAGAGAGACAGAGACAGAGACAGAGACACAGAGAGAGAGAGAGAGAGAGAGAGAGAGAGATAAACAGGTGTGTGACTTACGTGGACACCTCAGCGATATGTTTGTGTCTGAGCCCCACCCACAGGTCATCATCCTCATGCAGCAGGACCTCCTTCTGAGAAGTGTCTCCCATCCCAGGGGAATCATATCTGATGCACAGACAGACAGACAGACAGACAGACAGACAGACAGACAGACAGACAGACAGACAGACAGACAGACAGACAGACAGACAGACAGACAGACAGACAGACAGACAGACAGACAGACAGACAGACAGACAGACATGAATGGACAGTCAGACAGATAGACAGGGGGAGAGATAAAGATCAATTGGGTCCATACATAAAAACAGGCAAAAGCACTCCATGTATATTTACTGTAATCAACTTCACATTACATCTGCAACAACATTATGTGTTACTTTTCTACACTACAGAAACTCCAGCACATAGGATTTACAGCACAGCCAAGTATTTCAACACAAAACCAAGAATGCAGGTTAGATTCCAAAGCTATTCTTCAAACCTGGCACAGATGATTGAGTCCTGAATGTGTGTGGATGTGAAAGGTCCTCTGATCAAAGTCTCTAGTGATCTAAAATACCACAGATGATTACCTCGTAGTGAACGTTTTGTGCGCGCTACAGCAGCCCTCCCTGAACTGATTATGTTCTTCTATTTACAGTAGTTACACAAACACACACACGTACCTGTAGACGTCGTTTTCTATGGGCAGCAGGTCGTAGCCCATGGCCTGGAAGGTGAGCTCATGCAGGACGGGGGAGACGGGGTCAAAAGCCCTGTCCAGGATGATCAGCTGAGAACGAGCCTTATCAGGACCCTGCAGAGAGAGTAGGATGGAGAGATGGAGGGATGGAGAGACGGAGGAGAGGAGGGGTAGAGGAGATAGGTGCAGATTCACTCTGTGTCCTGATAGCTCCTATATGAAAGATGTATGTAGTATAAATAATAATAATAGTAAGTAGTAATTGAAAGACACTTACAAAGTGCCACAGTGAGTGCAAGGTGTGATCTTTTGTAGCATGGTGCTTGTTTAAGTAGCACACGATAACAGTACATTTCAGTTTAGTATCTTCTTCTATGTTTTCATATTTTCACTGCTAAAACATTTCCTTCTGCCTCTCACTTTGTTATCTAATGAGCACTCTCCCCTCTTTCCCTCGTTCCATCCCTCCCTCACCTCTCCCATGGTGGGGTCATCAGCCTTGTAGGCATCCAGTTTGTCCTGCAACAGCTGGGCCAGGGTGGCATTGTCTTTGTACTCCCTGATAGAGAGTGACAGACAGACAGACAGACAGACAGACAGACAGACAGACAGACATACAGAGAAAGAGGACAGATAGACAGAGACAGATGAGTTTAACAGTAGAGTGAGAGAATATAGTTACTGAGTCTGCCCAAGAATTCATAAGGATGGGATCTAACATTATGTTTCTATCCCATTTACTGAGAATATTAGCCCCACCTCCCTCCTGTCAATGAGAGGTTACCTCCCAAATGGCACCCTATCATCTACATAGTGTACTACTTTTGACCAGTGCCACACTATATAGGAATAGGGTGACATTTGTGTCCCTACTGTCCCTATTGTCTCAGTGGCGACCCCCTGTGGCTCACCCTCGATATCTGACAGCGGGGTACTCCTTCAGAGTGGCACACAGGGTGGCCAGCTGGTCTGCCAGCCTCTCCATCACTGGGTTCTTCAGCTGGGTCTTATGGGGGCTGTAGAAACTCTGGAAGGCATCCGGGTTGTCCAAAGAGTACACCTGCACACACACACACAATCAAATTGGATCAATCAAATGTTATTTGTATAGTGCTTTATGTAAGCAGAGCAGACATTGACAGGGAAAATAGCATCATTCTCTAGCCAACTGCATTGTTGATTAGCTCAGTTTTATAGAAGCTATTTATTATGCACACTACCAAGCTTCTCACAGTTGTGGTATGGGAGTTACTGCCCTAAAAATCTACATTGTAGAAAAATAAATACATCTAACTTTGTCTTGAAAGGTGTATCATACCGAAATGTCGACCACAATAAATGTGCAGAGGTAAAATGTATGTGTGTGTGGGTGTTATAATTTTTCTACAAAGCTTAGTTCTATACCATGTAGATCCACAGTTTCACAGTATATTATGTTCTAAGGATGGTGATGGTGTAATCATTTGATAGCAACAACAGAGTATTTTCTATCTAGGTTTCCTGTTTTGTACTACTGGCCTGCTCTGGGTCTTTCTGAGGGCAAACTCAGGCCTCCTAGCATGTATGTGTGTATGAGCTGATATTCAGTGACAGTGCCTTGACTGTGGCCTTTCCTTCCTGCCTTTGTCTCTGCTGCAGTCCTCTCTTCTCCTCTCATCCCCCCACCCTTCATCACATTCACTGTCTGTCTCTCTCACTGTATCTCCTCTCTCACTGTATCTCCTCTCTTCTGTCCTTCCTCTCTTCTCTCCTTTGCCATTACTCTACCATCCCCCCCCCCCCCCCCCCCCCCCCGCGGCCCCAACTGCCCAAGGTCACATGACCACCCTTCTGCTGTGCATATGGGTCCCTCTCATCGCCCCGCTCCTATTGGCTGCCATATGGTGTGTGGAGGCAGAGGGAGCCAATGAGGTGGGGTCTGTAGGTGGGCTTGTGAGGCAGCATTTCGCCAGGAGCAAAAACCTATGGCTCTGAAATAATCATCCGAGACAGGATGAGCAAAGCATTGTGGGCCGGGCAGGCAGCATCGTCAGTCAGCCAGAGAGCTATGAGTAGTTCTGGAGCAGTCTATCAGTAAACAGTCCTCAGGTCACTGGTGACTCACACAGTCAGTCTGCATCCCAAATGGCACCCTATTCCCGATATAGTGGGCCCTGGTCAAAAGTAGTGCACTATAAAGGGAATAGTGTGCCATTTAGGGTGCAGCCTCCGTCAGCCTACTGTGGTGGCAAAGCTGCCATGGCCCTGGGGATATAGGTACCTAGCTGGCTGGATTTGTCTTTCTATCTTCTCTCTCCCTCTCTTTTTTGTTTTCATTCTGCCTCTCTCCCTTTTCTTTGTATCCATGTGTCCTTTCCTTGCTCTCTATCCATCTATCTATTAGGGCTGGGAATTGCCAGGGAGCTCACGATACGATATTATCACGATACTTAGGTGCCGATACTATATGTATTGGCATTCTCACGATGTGAGAATTTGTGAGATTTGTGATACTGTGATTTCATTGCAATTTGACGTTACAAACATATTGTTCACCATATGTCTGCTGCAGAAGGACAAGAGAGAGCCATGTGAAGAGTTTTTGATCAGTCATGGAAATAAAAGTGCTGAAAACAAATTGGCTCCCTATTTAAAAAGAAGGTATAGAACAACCAATGAAAGAAAGATACTGGCATTTTGGTGCAGGTACAGTCAAGTAGCACTAAAGTAATATTGTGATATTGTCAAAACGATACGACATATCATAAAAAGTAATGTCCCAATATGTAACTTCGCTGATATCCCTCCATACCTATTTCTGTCTGTCTCCACCTCTTTCCGACCCTCTCTCCTCACCTTCAGCATTTCACAATCTCTCTCTCCCTCCTACCTTTCTCCATCTCAATCGATCTCTCTGGCTATTCTAGGATCACTCTATCTCTGTATCTTGCGGTTGTATTTTTTCTACTATTTAAATTCTGCATTGTTGGGAAGGGCCCATAAGTAAACATTTCACTATTAGTCTACACCTGTTCTTTACGAAGCATGTGACAAATAAAATCTGATTTGATTTTCTGTGCCTGGCTCTTTCTGGATTGATCAATCTCCCTCCATCTCAATATCTCTCTGTCTCCCTCCCTCTGTTTCTCTCCCTCCCTCTGTTTGGTACCTGTGATTCATAGGGCAGGAAGGCGATGTTGATCTCGGTCAGGGTCTTGATGGATTTGGAGGCACGGCTCTTCACTAACTCGTTGAACAGTGGGTCGGGGCAGGCTGAAACAGGGAGAGGTTGATATGAGTGTCTGTGCTGCTTCTGTGTGGCTCATTTGGTAGAGCATGGCACTTGCAACATCAGGATTGGGGGGTTCGATTCCCACTGGGGCCACCCATATGTAAATGTATGCACACATTACTGTAAGAGGCTTTGGATAAGCGCATCTGCTAAATGGCATTTACTACATTGTATTAAAATATGGGCCTGTATATTGAAAACTCTTGTTTCATAGGATGATGTTGGTGAAATTAGGAGCGATTTTCTATTTTGGATGTCTAGATCAACTCTAGTTTTGTAATAAACTGAACGGTGAAAAAAAGTGTTTTCTTTGGTTACACATGATTCCTTCCATGAAATCCTTTTACCAACATCACAGCCCTCTCCACTAAGAATTAATGGCTGTGGTTGCATTCAATGAGCTGTGTAGTGAATCTGCAGAGCACTCAAGGTGTAGTGGAGAGGCTTCTCAGGTATCTACTCACAGTCAGTGAAGAAGACGTGGGCTGCTTTGTATTTGGCTGAATGGGGGTCTTTGAAGTCTCCAATCAGGGTCTGCACAGACTAGAAAAAGAGAAGGACACAAGATAGTGAGGTGTGTGTGTGTGTGTGTGTGTGTGTGTGTGTGTGTGTGTGTGTGTGTGTGTGTGTGTGTGTGTGTGTGTGTGTGTGTGTGTGTGTGTGTGTGTGTGTGTACCTTGTCAGTGGGGGTAATCAGGTAAATGGCCTCCAGGGTGGGAAGAGGCTCTCGCCGCTTGTTTATGTCCTCCACAACTAGAGAGAGAGAAAAAGAGGGGGAGAAAAAGAGGGGGAGAAAAAGAGGGGGAGAAAAAGAGAGAGCAGAAACAGAAACAGAAACAGAAACAGAAGGGAGACAGAGGGAGAGATGTGGTTATATCATGTTTGCTGATGGCTGAGTCATGCTTGCCAAATGGTAGCTACAGTCAGAGATGAAGAGGCGAAGCGAGAGGGTTCACTCTCATCACAATCTGTCCACAATAAGTAGACCGATTAGCAGACCGATAAGCAGACTGCCTGCCTTCCCGCCTTTGGAACAACAACTCCCATTAAGGTGGAGACAATCTGGTCATTATATACAGTATATTTGCTGCAGTGCAGTATAACAATGGAGGCTGATGAGATTCAAAAACAGAGCAAAGTGCTTACTGGTGATGCCATCTGACATGATGTCTGTCATCTTGCAGCAAGAGGACAGCATCCTCATGCTCAGCTGGTCCACAATCAGCGCCTGAGACCAGGAAGAGAAACCAATGAGAAACCAGGGAGAGTGAGATACACGAAAGAGTTCGTCAGAGGTTTCGGAAAACAGTTAAGGCTCTCTAACCATGTTAACTTTTTTCATCGGTAGCACTGGTGCACCCAACTTGTAAAAGTTAGAAGCACCTGACCAAACAGTATTCAGGAGCACCAAAAAAAGAGATTGATTCAAATTAATTTACAGTGAGGGAAAAAAGTATTTGATCCCCTGCTGATTTTGTATGTTTGCCCACTGACAAAGACATTATCAGTCTATAATTTAATGGTAGGTTTATTTGAACAGAGAGAGACAGAATAACAACAAAAAAATCCAGAAAAACGCATGTCAAAAATGTTATAAATTGATTTGCATTTTAATGAGGGAAATAAGTATTTGACCCCTCTGCAAAACATGACTTAGTACTTGGTGGCAAAACCCTTGTTGGCAATCACAGAGGTCAGACGTTTCTTGTAGTTGGCCACCAGGTTTGCACACATCTCAGGAGGGATTTTGTCCCACTCCTCTTTGCAGATCTTCTCCAAGTCATTAAGGTTTCGAGGCTGACGTTTGGCAACTCGAACCTTCAGCTCCCTCCACAGATTTTCTATGGGATTAAGGTCTGGAGACTGGCTAGGCCACTCCAGGACCTTAATGTGCTTCTTCTTGAGCCACTTCTTTGTTGCCTTGGCCGTGTGTTTTGGGTTGTCATGCTGGAATACCCATCCACGACCCATTTTCAATGCCCTGGTTGAGGGAAGGAGGTTCTCACCCAAGATTTGACGGTACATGGCCCCGTCCATCGTCCCATTGATGCGGTGAAGTTGTCCTGTCCCCTTAGCAGAACCCCCCCCCCCAAAGCATAATGTTTCCACCTCCACGTTTGATGGTGGGGATGGTGTTCTTGGGGTCATAGGCAGCACTCCTCCTCCTCCAAACACGGCGAGTTGAGTTGATGGCAAAGAGCTCGATTTTGGTCTCATCTGACCACAACACTTTCACCCAGTTCTCCTCTGAATCATTCAGATGTTCATTGGCAAACTTCAGAGGGGCCTGTATATGTGCTTTCTTGAGCAGGGGGACCTTGCGGGCGCTGCAGGATTTCAGTCCTTCACGGCGTAGTGTGTTACCAATTGTTTTCTTGGTGACTATGGTCCCAGCTGCCTTGAGATCATTGACAAGATCCTCCCGTGTAGTTCTGGGCTGATTCCTCACCGTTCTCATGATCATTGCAACTCCACGAGGTGAGATCTTGCATGGAGCCCCAGGCCGAGGGAGATTGACAGTTCTTTTGTGTTTCTTCCATTTGCGAATAATCGCACCAACTGTTCTCACCTTCTCACCAAGCTGCTTGGCGATGGTCTTTTAGCCCATTCCAGCCTTGTGTAGGTCTACAATCTTTTCCCTGACATCCTTGGAGAGCTCTTTGGTCTTGGCCATGGTGGAGAGTTTGGAATCTGATTGATTGATTGCTTCTGTGGACAGGTGTCTTTTATACAGGTAACAAACTGAGATTAGGAGCACTCCCTTTAAGAGTGTGCTCCTAATCTCAGCTCGTTACCTGTATAAAAGACACCTGGGAGCCAGAAATCTTTCTGATTGAGAGGGGGTCAAATACTTTTTTCCCTCATTAAAATGCAAATCAATTAATAAAAATGTTTACATGCGTTTTTTCTGGATTTATTTGTTGTTATTCTGTCTCTCACTGTTCAAATAAACCTACCATTAAAATTACAGACTGATCATTTCTTTGTCAATGGGCAAACGTACAAAATCAGCAGGGGATCAAATACTTTTTTCCCCTCACTGTATACACATACATATACATACATATACAGTGGGGAGAACAAGTATTTGATATACTGCCGATTTTGCAGGTTTTCCTACTTACAAAGCATGTAGAGGTCTGTAATTTTTATCATAGGTACACTTCAACTGTGAGAGACGGAATCTAAAACAAAAATCCATAAAATCACATTGTATGATTTTTAAGTAATTAATTTGCATTTTATTGCATGACATAAGTATTTGATCCCCTACCAACCAGTAAGAATTCCGGCTCTCACAGACCTGTTAGTTTTTCTTTAAGAAGCCCTCCTGTTCTCCACTCATTACCTGTATTAACTGCACCTGTTTGAACTCATTACCTGTATAAAAGACACTTGTCTACACACTCAATCAAACAGACTCCAACCTCTCCACAATGGCCAAGACCAGAGAGCTGTGTAAGAACATCAGGGTTAAAATTGTAGACCTGCACAAGGCTGGGATGGGCTACAGGACAATAGGCAAGCAGCTTGGTGAGAAGGCAACAACTGTTGGCGCAATTATTAGAAAATGGAAGAAGTTCAAGATGACGGTCAATCACCCTCGGTCTGGGGCTCCATGCAAGATCTCACCTCGTGGGGCATCAATGATCATGAGGAAGGTGAGGGATCAGCCCAGAACTACACGGCAGGACCTGGTCAATGACCTGAAGAGAGCTGGGACCACAGTCTCAAAGAAAACCATTAGTAACACACTACGCCGTCATGGATTAAAATCCTGCAGCGCACGCAAGGTCCCCCTGCTCAAGCCAGCGCATGTCCAGGCCCGTCTGAAGTTTGCCAATGACCATCTGGATGATCCAGAGGAGGAATGGGAGAAGGTCATGTGATCTGATGAGACAAAAATATAGTTTTTTGGTCTAAACTCCACTTGCCGTGTTTGGAGGAAGAAGAAGGATGAGTAAAACCCCAAGAACACCATCCCAACCGTGAAGCATGGAGGTAGAAACATCATTCTTTGGGGATGCTTTTCTGCAAAGGGGACAGGACGACTGCACCGTATTGAGGGGAGGATGGATGGGGCCATGTATCGCGAGATCTTGGCCAACAACCTCCTTCCCTCAGTAAGAGCATTGAAGATGGGTCGTGGCTGGGTCTTCCAGCATGACAACGACCCGAAACACACAGCCAGGGCAACTAAGGAGTGGCTCCGTAAGAAGCATCTCAAGGTCCTGGAGAGGCCTAGCCAGTCTCCAGACCTGAACCCAATAGAAAATCTTTGGAGGGAGCTGAAAGTCCGTATTGCCCAGCGACAGCCCCGAAACCTGAAGGATCTGGAGAAGGTCTGTATGGAGGAGTGGGCCAAAATCCCTGCTGCAGTGTGTGCAAACCTGGTCAAGACCTACAGGAAACGTTTGATCTCTGTAATTGCAAACAAAGGTTTCTGTACCAAATATTAAGTTCTGCTTTTCTGATGTATCAAATACTTATGTCATGCAATAAAATGCAAATTAATTACTTAAAAATCATACAATGTGATTTTCTGGATTTTTGTTTTAGATTCCATCTCTCACAGTTGAAGTGTACCTATGATAAAAATGACAGACCTCTACATGCTTTGTAAGTAGGAAAACCTGCAAAATCGGCAGTGTATCAAATACTTGTTCTCCCCACTGTATATACATATCCTTTAAAAAATATATTTTCCCTTTATTACTTTCCAACTCTACCACCCCTTCCCTAATTGGAGTAAACTAGTGAACAACAATGCTTAGGCCTCTACTTCCAATTATACATACTATATACATTTTCTGGACACAGTCAATTTTACAATAATTCAATTTAGTTTGTTTTTACTCCTGAACTTCCTCTACCCTCAACCTCTCCGATCATTTTCATGACGTCCATCCGGTTTGCTTCTATATGCCATATCTTTCTAACTGTGCTCTTTCACAAAAGCTCTCAACCTATAACCTATATACTTATTATGGACATAGTATGCTTTACATTAGTTATCTTGTTGTTATTAGTTGTTGTTAGTTGTTATTAGTCCCATCCTTCAACTCCATTCAACACCTCCCATCTATCTCTTAACACCATCCATATTGGATTTCTATTTGCCATATATCTTTCAACTGTACTGTGATGTTTCACAAAAGTTCTGAAGATTGTAAATTGAAAATAAACATTTTTGCTAATAGTATTATTATATTATTGATCGATTGACTATGACTTTTCAGATCACCCAGTAGTGCTATCTGCAGGGTTAGCTCCAGGTAAATATTGCAATCCTTCAGCCATTCCTGGACCTGTGTCCAAAAACAAGCTACAAATGGACAGTACCAAAACAAATGATCTAATGATTCTGTCTCTTCACAGCAAAATCTGCAGAGCTGGGAAGATTGTATCCTCCATATAAATAACATTCTATTGGTAGCAATAATTTTGTATAATAATTTAAATTGAACAATTCTAAGTTTTGAATCCGGCGTCGTTTTGCGTATCAGTTCATAAACACTATGCCATGGAATCGGTACGTCAAAAATCTCTTCCCAACTATTTTGCAATCTATATGGGACGGCTGTCGATCCTTTGGTCTTTAAATTAAACTGGTATACTTTTTTATTTATCACAATTTTCTTTAGCCAATTATGTTCTTTAATGCAGGGCCGACAGACACGTTTCTGGAATTGCAACCAATTTTCTATGGCTTGTTTTAGAAATAGTGATATTTGGGAGATGATTTCCTTTTCAAATAACTGAAAGTGAGATGTTGTAATCTGAATAAAGGGAAAAAGGCCATTCTTGAACATTGGGTGAGACAATCTTACTAATTTGCTAGAGAACCAGTTCGGATTTAAGTATAACTTTTGTATGACTGAAACTTTTAGTGATAGGTCTAATGCTTTAATATTTAATAATTTATGTCCTCCGAATTCATATTCATTATATAAATAGGCCTGTTTAATTTTGTCTGGCTTACCATTCCAAATTAAATTGAATATTTTTTCTCATATAATTGAAAAACTGTTCACTAGGCGTAGGCAAGACCATAAGCAAATAGGTAAACTTGGATAATACTAAAGAGTTAATCAGAGTGAGTTTTCCACAAATTGACAGGTATTTACCTTTCCATGGTAGCAAGATATGATCTATTTTTGCTAACTTTCTATTAAAATGTATTGGAGTGAGATCATTTATTTCATTTGGGATATGTATTCCGAGTATATCCACATCACCATCAGACCATTCTATTTGTAAACTACATGGTAATGTAAAAATTGTAATTTTTTGTGATCCAATACGTAATATAGTACATTTATCATCATTTGGTTGTAATCCAGAGAGGTTAGAAAATGTATCTAGATCCTCTATTTATTTTACTAGGCAAGTCAGTTAAGAAAAAATTCTTATTTACAATGACGGCCTACACTGGCCAAACCCAGACAACGCTGGGCCCCTATGGGACTCCCAATCACAGCCGGTTGTGATACAGCCTGGAATCGAACCAGGGCGTCTGTAGTGACACCTCAAGCACTGAGATGCAGTGCCTTAGACCACTGCGCCACTCAGGAGCCCTCTATGAGGCTGTGGAGGGATTCAAGTTGTGGATTTAAAAGAAAACATGAATCATCAGCGTACAATGACACCTTTGTTTTTAAGCCCTGGATTTCTAATCCCTTGATATTATTGTTGGATCTGATTTTAATAGCTAACATTTCGATGGCCATAATAAATAGATATGCCAATAGTGGACAGCCTTGTTTCACTCCTCTTGACAGTTTAAAACTTTCAGAGAAATAGCCATTATTTACTATTTTACACCTAGGGTTACTATACATGATTTTAACCCATTTGATAAGATATTCTCCAAAATTGAAATGCTCCAGGCATTTATATATAAACCCCAGTCATACTTTATCAAATGCCTTTTCAAAGTCTGCTATGAATAGCAGGCCTGGTTTCCCAGATTTTTCATAGTGTTCTATTGTTTCCAGTACTGGCCTTATATTATCTCCAATGTATTGTCCATGTAAAAAAAACCTGTCTGATTAGAATTAATAATGTCCAACAATACTTTTTTTATTCTATGCGCTATACATTTTGCTAGAACAGTCTCTCTTGCACTTTGACAATGATTTTACATGAGGCCTAATTCACATGATATGCCTAAAATTCTTCTATCCAATAGGCTAATAAATAATCACATTTTTCCTTTCGATTATTTAATTAGCATATATAATGTTATTTCAAGTTATTGCTTTGGAGCACATGCAAAAGCAATTTTGAGTTGTTGAACGGGAGTGACAAAATGTATTACAATTGAATTTGAATGAACGGAATGAGGAGGATGAAGAAGAAGAGGGTGATTGAATTTAGAACAATAGTGTAAGAATTGCTACTCCTCTGTCCCGCGCACACACTCAAAAAAATGCATTTTTTTTTGTTTCTACTTTGTCAGAAGAAGCTGTAACTGGACCGTAGCCTGTTACTTACTAAAACTGTTGTTACACTGTATTCTTAAAATATATGTGTTGACTGAATATATGCAAGTGATGTCTGCTAAATTAACAAGTTGATGACGAAGCCATAAAGCCTCGGCTACCAAGCACACATAAATACAAAATTTTAAATATTTTAACATATTTTCCAGACCTGAGCTATTTAATGTATGTGTTTTATTTATTACATTTACTTGTGGAATGTTACCGAATAGATAACAACAATAGAAAGAATAATCTGGTGGCATTGGTAGAGAGTCAGGCTGAGAATGGAGTGAAAGTGCACTGTACTATAAGTACCCAACAAGGCTGTGGGCCAGGTGTAAATGGTTTAGCAGCCTTTCTAATAAATTGGAATACAAAAGAAGCCATCCACCCTTGATGGGCTATCAGCAGGACACTACACTCTTGCCAAGTTTAGCGACTTTACATTTATTAATAGTTGTTTGCGAGGCATGTCACTTCAACCATCTCTTTGCATAGCCCACTACATGCACTGTTTTCTAACCACATCTGGATGGATCAATAACGAATTACTATGGGAATAAATATCACTGAATGACAAAAATATTGGAGTAAAGTAGGCTAATGCAATTGAAGGCATCAAATTGTTGCATACTGAAACACCCAAAGTCATCCCATTGTAATAATAGGATTTGAAACAATAGCCTACCCGTGTGTGGTCAACTATTTCAGCACCGTTTCACGCTGCTTTGAGACCAACATTGGGACTGGTCTTGATAAATCAATCAGATTTTTGAATCTCCGTTTGGATATTGCTTATCCTACAAATAAGCAGTGGAAATGTTAGGATTATTTTGCTCTTCATTCGCTGTCGCTTAGTAGCCTAGGACTACTCCCGACCGGTCACGTTGTACAATGCCATCTTAACCCTAACAGAAACCCTGAGGCCTACATAGGCTACTGTAAAATGCATTTGTTTTCTTGGAATAGAAACACCATAATGTTAATCAATTTCATTAATATACATTTCTAACAATATAAACAGCACAACAAATACAATAATAATTTACAAACAAATTATAATCAATCCCATATAGTCTGTTCTAACAGAAAAAATGAAATTAACTTGTTCATTTAGCAGACATCACATGCTTATATTCCCCAGCCCTTTACAATATGAATATGGTGGACTATAACAGAATACAATAGAAAGGATATTTTCCCCAAATTGGTATTTGCTGATTGTCATCAGTAGGCATGGAGCTGTGAAAACCTATTTTGAAAGAGAGACTATCTGTAAAACATTTTGTGTTCTTTGGCAAAACTAGGTTAATAAAAAATCTTGGAATATGCTCTTTCGGATAGGGTATAGCAATCAAAATGTCTAGCCCGCATGGACCTCTGTAGGATTATTTGGAAAAGTAAGCAAGTGCCAACAAGCTTCATAAAGACACCCTCAAAGATGCCCTCTGGTGGTCAAACTAGCATCAACGGCAACAATGGCTGACAGCAAAATACTATGACGTCATGCACTCCAACATGCCATAACATTGCGCAGCATCCCGCAAGCTGTATGATGCAACTTTTAAATGAGGACCCACTGTACTTTTGTGAATGTCTGAACATTGGATCCAAAAATAAACTGGTCACATTCAGGACATAACTTTGTAAGGACTGTATTTGTGCAAAATGTTTCTGTGAAAAAACTGTGTAACCAGCTCAAACGCTGACTGTTGTGTCAATCGAAACTGGCCATTCTAAATGTTCTAATCACACCAGTTGAGAGTACACTGCATGGACCACAGTAGAATGATCACACCCGTTTGTTGGTAAGTGTCAAAGGGTAATAAAAAAAGAAAGAAACACAAGGTAGACTACAAAACTAAACTCTCACCTTCCATTCCCCCTTCTTCTTCACCTTCTTGATGACATCATTCATAATCTCTGTGAAAGAGAAGAGAGGAGAAGCACAGGTCAGAACATTATTTTCTTCTTCACTCTCTGTGCATCTGTCCAATTTCAGTCGATAGAATTCTATTTTTGTTATTTTCAATGTCAAAACCCCTCGCATGTAGATTTGAGTGTACAGTACAGGTTCATAATATACAGTAATTTTCTATTTCTGATTTAATTTCCTTGACACTCTCACACTCATGCATCTGGGAACAAGGCCATGAGAAGAGTCATTCCTCTATGGAGGATCCACACACGAATGCACACGAATGCACACACGTACGCATGCACGCACACACACTCCTTTCCCTGCACCAACTTCATGACAACTTACACAGCCCTTTGCTTGCTCCTAAGCACTAACCCTGTCAGGAATCTATCAGCATCCTGCTGTGCCAAACACACCTAAGTCAGGCTGTGTGCCCAAACAGACACACACACACGCTTGTGAGACAAGTGACGAGTGAGAATATGTTGAGAATGTCAGTAGGGCCAGGTGAATAGTACATCCCTGCAGTGAGCTCCACTCCCAGATCAACCTCAGCGAACACTGAATCTTATATATGGTTCTATTGGACTGCATTGCTGTGCTCTTGACAGCCTGTCTCATAGCTGTCATGTATAATTGCTGGTCATCGGATCCCTTTCAGAATACATCAGCATGCTGGCAAGGGTTCTGTTCTATATTAAGTGAATGGGTTATGTGTTCATGTGTGTGAGTGTGTGTGTGTAGTCATGCATGCATTGCCGACCGTAATGAAATACTCACATCATTATGAGCATATGGCTCATACTGAGGGTATACGCTCTATTTGTTAGAGTTCATGTGTATGTGACTCTGGGTATGACTGTGGGTACAATTCGGCAGGTAGCCTAAAGGTTAAGAGCGTTGGACCAATTCCCGAAAGGTCTCTGGTTCAAATCCCAGAGCTGACTGGATGAAAAATCTGTCAACGTGCCCTTGAGGAAGGCATTTAACCCTAAATGTTCCAGCGTCGCCGTCAATAATGGCTGATCCCTGGCCGTGACCCCACTCTCCAAGGGTGTCTCAGGGGGAGTGGGATATGCAAAAAGCTAATTTCCAATTTGTGTGTATAATACACAGTTGTACGTGTGAAATAGGACAAATGTAAGCATCTACATTGTCTGTTCTACTAGGTCCATACCTATAGGTATGTATAGTGCCTTCAGAAAGTATACATACCCTTGACTTATTCCACATTTGTTGCGTTACAGCCTGAATTCAAAATGGATTAAATATCATTTTTTTCTCACCCATCTACACGCAATACCCCTTAATGACAAAGTGAAAACATGTTTTTTAAAATCTTTGCAAATATATTGAAAATGAAATACTCATTTACATACAGTTGAAGTCGGAAGTTTACATACACTTAGGTTGGAGTCATTAAAACTCGTTTTTCAACCACTCCACAAATTTCTTGTTAACAAACTATAGTTTTGGCAAGTCGGTTAGGACATCTACTTTGTGCATGACACAAGTAATTTTTCCAACAATTGTTTACAGACAGATTATTTCACTTATAATTCACTGTATCACAATTCCAGTGGGTCAGAAGTTTACATACACTAAGTTGACTGTGCCTTTAAACAGCTTGGAAAATTCCAGAAAATGATGTCATGGCTTTAGAAGCTTCTGATAGGCTAATTGACATCATTTGAGTCAATTGGAAGTGTACCTGTGGATGTATTTCAAGGCCTACCTTCAAACTCAGTGCCTCTTTGCTTGACATCATGGGAAAATCTAAAGAAATCAGCCAAGACCTCAGAAAAAGAATTGTAGACCTCACAAGTCTGGGTCATCCTTGGGAGCAATTTCCAAATGCCTGAAGGTATCACGTTCATCTGTACAAACAATAGTACGTAAGTATAAACACCATGGGACCACACAGCCGTCATACCGCTCAGGAAGGAGATGCGTTCTGTCTCCTAGAGATGAGCGTACTTTGGTGCGAAAAGTGGAAATCAATCCCAGAACAACAGCAAAGGACCATGTGAAGATGCTGGAGGAAACAGGTACAAAAGTATCTATATCCACAGTGTAACGAGTCCAATATACATTTACATTTTAGTCATTTAGCAGACGCTCTTATCCAGAGCGACTTACAGTTAGTGAGTGCATACATTTTTTTATTTTTTTTATACTGGAATCGAACCCACAACCCTGGCGTTGCAAATGCCATGCTCTACCAACTGAGCTACATCCCTGCCGGCCATTCCCTCCCCTACCCTGGACGACACTGGGCCAATTGTGCGCCGCCCCATGGGTCTCCCGGTCGCGGCCGGCTACGACAGAGCCTGGATTCGAACCAGGATCTCTAGTGGCACAGCTAGCACTGCAATGCAGTGCCTTAGACCACTGCGCCACTCGGGAGGACGTAACCTGAAAGGTCGCTCAGCAAGGAAGAAGCCACTGCTCCAAAACCGCCATAAAAAAGACAGACTACGGTTTGCAACTGCACATGGGGACAAAGATCGTACTTTTTGGAGAAATGCCCTTTGGTCTGATGAAACAAAAACTGTTTGGCCATAATGACCATCGTTATGTTTGGAGGAAAAAGGGGGGCCTAGCAAGCCGAATAACACCATCCCAACCGTGAAGCACGGGGGTGGCAGCATCATGCTGTGGGGGTGCTTGGCTGCAGGAGGGACTCGTGCACTTCACAAAAGAAATGGCATCATGAGGAAGGAAAATTATGTGGATATATTGAAACAACATCTCAAGACATCAGTCAGGAAGTTAAAGCTTGGTCGCAAATGGGTCTTCCAAATGGACAATGACTCCAAGCATACTTCCAAAGTTGTGGCAAAATGGCTTAAGGACAACAACGTCAAGCTATTGGAGTGGCCATCACAAAGCCCTGACCTCAATTCTATAGAAAATATGTGGGCAGAACTGAAATTAGCGTGTGCGAGAAAGGAGGCCTACAAACCTGACTCAGTTACACCAGCTCTGTAAGGAGGAATGGGCCAAAATTCACCCAACTTATTGTGGGAAGCTTGTGGAAGGCTACCCGAAAACGTTTGACCCAAGTTAAACAATTTAAAGGCAATGCTACCAAATACTAATTGAGTGTATGTAAACTTCTGACCCACTGGGAATGTAATGAAAGAAATAAAAGCTGAAATAAATTATTCTCTCTACTATTATTCTGACATTTCACATTCTTAAAATAAAGTGGTGATCCTAACTGACCTAAGAAAGGGAATTTTTACTAGGATTAAATGTCAGGAATTGTGAAAAACTGAGTTTAAATGTATTTGGCTAAGGTATATGTAAACTTCCGACTTCAACTGTAAGTATTCACAACCCTGAGTCAATACTTTGTAAGAGCACCTTTGGCGGCGATTACAGCTTTGAGTTGTCTTGGGTATGTCTATATCGGCTTTGCACATATGGATTTGGGGACTTTATTCCATTCTTCCTTGCAGATTTTCTCAAGCTCTGTTAAGTTAGATGGGGAGCGGCAGTGAACAGCAATCTTGAAGTCTTTCCACAGATTTTCAATGGGATTCATGTCTGGGCTTTGGCTGGGCCACTCAAGGACTTTGACATTCTTGTTCTGAAGCCATTCCAGCATTGCTTTGGCTGTATGCTTGGGGTCATTGTCCTTTTGGAAAGTAAATATTTGCCCCAGTCTAAGGTCATTTGCACTCTGAAGCAGGTTATCATCAAGGATTTGCCTGTATTTGGCTCAATTCATTGTTCCCTCTATCCTTACCACTCTCCCAGTCCCTGCTGCTGAAAAGCATCCCCATAGCATGATGCTGCCACCACCATGCTTCACTGTATGGATGGTGTTAGACGGGTGATGAGCTGTGCCTGGTTTTCTCCAGACATAGCGCTTTGTGTTCAGGCCAAAGAGTTCCATTTTTGTCTCATCAGACCACAGCATATTTTGCCTTATGCTCTGAGTCTTTCACTTGCCTTTTTGCAAACTCCAGGCACTGTAATGTGCCTTTTCCTCAGGAGTGGCTTCCATCTGGCCACTCTCCCATAAAGCCCAGATTGGTGAAGTGCTGTAGAGACTGTTGTCCTTCTGGCAGGTTCTCCCATCTCAGCCAAGGAACTGTAGTTCTGTCAGAGTTGGGTTCTTGGTCACCTCCTTGACCAAGGTCCTTCTTGCCCAGTTGCCCAGTTTGGTTGGACGGCCAGCTCTAGCTTCAATTTCGCAATGATGGAGACGACTGTGCTCTTGGAAACTTTCAACACTCTAGAAATAGTTTTATACCCTTCCCCAGATATATGCCTCATCACAATTCTATCTCAGAGATCTACGGACAGTTCCTTGGACTTCATGGTATAGTTTCTGCTCTGACATGCACAGTCAACTGTGGGACCTTATATAGACAGGTGTGTTTCTTTCTAAATCATGTCCAAATAATTTAATTGGCCACAGCTGGACTCCAATCAAGTTGTAGTGACATCTCAAGGATGATCAAAGGAAATTGGATGCACCTGAGCTCAATTTAGAGTGTCATACCAAAGGGGTGTGACTACTTATGTAAATGTGATATTTCTGTATTTCATTTTCAATACATTTACACACATTTCTAAAAACATGTTTTTACTTAGTCATTATGGGTTATTCTGTGTAGATGGGTGAGACTGTATAAAACATTTGTATCCATTTTGAATTCAGGCTTTAACACAATTTTTTTTTGAATAAGTCAAGGGGCATGAATACTTTCTAAATGCACTGTATTGCACAGCATTTTCTTTCATATTTATGTTATGTGCCAAGTGCTTTTTGTGATTTACAAACGTGCCCACAGTATCAGATAAAGCAGTCATTTGACATGGAGCTAAAAGCCACAAGAGACTAGCAAATCCGCAATGCTACTCAGATCACTGCCTGTGTATTAAATGCTGCCACTGGAGGGAATGTCTCTGAAAGCATCATGTCTACTCTATCTTACACTGTAGCTAGCAAAATGGAGGGCTGCCTCCATCGATGAGTCAAAATGCATCATGACACACAGCTCGTCTATTGCCTTCTCATGCAATTCCATTCCAGAATGGACTGAATCTAACCATAACAGGTAAATAAAGAATCAAATGTATTGTCCAATAGAGAAGACAAATTCTTGGCAGATGCAGAATTCATTCTCTGAACTTAAAAAAACTACAAATCAATTATTTTTGGTTGACTCCCATTGGCTCTAGTTCTCCTCTGCTGCAGTATGAATAGACTAATCCCATTGGGCGTCTGTGGATCAGGCCAAGGCAGGGCCATGTGTGTGTGTGGCGGAGCCATTATTAGCCTGATCGCTGTGGATGGCCATCTGGCTGCAGTATTGGGATAAATCCATTTAGGATGACTTTCTTTAACATTTTGCGGTATCACCATATAAAAAACGCTAAGCCCTTTGGCACAGTAGTGCCCAACATCTGGGCGTACACAGAGATACAGATGGATTATCACAGATTAAACAGGCTGTGTGTGTGAATGGGCCACGTGGAGACTACAGGGCCATTCAGAGAATGAGGGGGATTTGTTGGGTAATTGCTGCCGATAGTCATTTGTAGGGACAACATTCACATGATGATTAAAGGGATAGTTCACCCAATTTACTAAATGATATATTGGTTTCCTTATACCCTGTACGCAATCTAAGGACAAAGTCATTTGGGTGGACTATCCGTTTAAGTACAGACCACTCAAAGCCAGGGGGTTAGGTCTGTACATAAAAGCAGCACTCCAACCGTAGATGCACTGATGTCATCATAATGTGACCTCGGTAGGGAAATAATCTGATCTTGCAGTCTTTGTGGAGAATGGCGGAGAGTGAATCCAGAGTGAATCCTTGATTCAGCTCTTGTCTAGTTCCAGCTCTTTTTAGGCTATGCCACAAGAAACTATGTCAGCAAACAGGATGACAGAACTGTAGGAGCACAGGGGATATCCTTCTCTCACTTTCCCTTTTCCTCTGTCCTGTGTGGTTCTATTTGCCCTCCTATCTTCCCCCTCTCTCTCCCTCATACAGAAACACAAACTGCCAGTCCACATGACTGCACATAGACATAAGATTAAGTTAGAACCAAAATGGCCGTTTTTTCAAGGGCATGTACATGTATACTCTCTCTGAATCCCTTCTCCTGAGCTGAGGGTATGTGTATGTAAATGACAAAGAAACTGAGAGATAGCCAAAAGACAAACATCAAGATGAACAAAGCACATAGGAGGAAGTGGAAGTGGAGGCTGTTCTGGGATTGTTCTGGTTCTTCCTTGACCCCTGTGTGGCATAACAATGCAGTCCCATAGCAGGCAGTCTAAGAGGGGGGAAGGAACCTGAACAAACACAGGGGAGCAGCTGTGTGAACTAGCAGAGTAGAGAGGCTCACCGTCTCATACAGCCACACACAGGAGTCTCCTTCAGATAGGCCTGGTCAGTCTGGCATATGCTACCAAACATAAATAGTAGAGTAATACAGTATGCATGTCTCAGTGTTTGTGTCGGTCTGTGTCTGTGACCAGACCAGTTTAAGCGCTTGTCCATTGTGGGATGGGATGGGTTGGAACCAGAGCTCTTTCTAGGTGAATCAGGCATAGCTGTCCTCAGCCTGATCCGTGTGTCACTGTAAATACGAAATCAATTTGACATCTCAGAGTTGTTCAAATTAGGGGGATACATCACCCTCACCTGAATCTTGATACTGACATTTGTCTTCCAAAGTAGAGCAGAGAGAATTGGAATGGGTTAGACACATACAGATGTTCCCCAACCATTCATCTCACACAGGAAGGCAGTGCTCTGTGTTCACAGCATACTCAACAGCTGTCGATTTAGCAGCCTAGCTTTAGCATCAACAATAACATCAACCCATACCACACTGCTAGGCTAGCATTAGCATCAACCCATACCATAATGCTAGGCTCCAGCAGGAGTCACTCAACACACTCTTCATACAGATAACCAACACAGCGTAACAAACCCAACAGGATATCAGACAACTTTCCTTTCTACTTCCATATGTTTTGGTATCAAACATGATCCTCCATCAAAATATATATCATTGTGGTAAAACATAGTATGCTATTGCTTCTAAGCAGTATAGTAAGTTGAAGCAGTATAATCATTCATAGACAGACCGAGGCATTGCATGTTTTTTCTCAGCCTTTATTGTAGGTCATAAGTGTGCTTAGCACAGGATAAACCCTTTATCCACACAGGAACAATTAGTCTCAATGAGAGGCTGGCTGGCTGTTTGTTGTGTCATTGATGTGTATTGGTTATGTCATGGTTGTGTATTATGTCTCCCACTCCTGCAGAATCCTCAACATTGACCCCAACAAACACACAGCTTTCGCTGCTCAACACTGAGATTTTCCCCCTTTACCTTCCTATTCTCCCTTTGGGGTCGGCGCCTACGATTGCGTGACCCATTTTCTCTGTATATCAGCATTAGTCCCCAGGGAATCTCTGTATATCAGCATTAGTCCCCAGGGAATCTCTGTATATCAGCATTAGTCCCCAGGGAATCTCTGTATATCAGCATTAGTCCCCAGGGAATCTCTGTATATCAGCATTAGTCCCCAGGGAATCTCTGTATATCAGCATTAGTCCCCAGGGAATCTCTGTATATCAGCATTAGTCCCCAGGGAATGTAACAACCCTGCTCTTAAAGAGACTGCGGCCATTTTAGAAGGACACAGCCCCTCCCATTTTCCCTCTCATCATCAGAACCACACTCTAGTCCTGTATGGCACACAGCAGAGACTCTTAATTGTCTCAGTTAAAACGATTAGGAGCTTGACTGGTTTGGTCCTGGCTGACATTTTGGATGGCTCTTGAAAAGACAAGAAGAGAATAGAATAGACACATTTGGTAAAATAGTAATATTTGGTTAAATTATGCCCTGTTCATATTTCATTAAGAATACTAAACACAGTTATAACATCTATGTAATAGTGTGGATACGAAACAAATAAAAAACAGAGGAGAATGGATTCTAAGATGTAGATATTGACTACTGCGCTCCCTGGTATGATCCTCAGTAACAGAAGGAGCCGAGTATCTCAGAGTGCCCTTCCACAGATCTAGCCAATAACAGGCAGCCATGAGTCGGCAGTACCTCAGTCAGCTCTGTGAGGCCAGCCTGCCGTTACGCAACCTCTTGTCTCTCACAGCGTCACCGCAGAACAGATCCCAGATCACCTGAGAGACATCTCAGGAGAACTGAATAGGAATAACAAACAAGCAGCGACTACTACCGTCCCCATCCCAGACTGGGTCAAAGGTTGTGTTGACAGAGGCTGGCTGCAGGTCATGCCCACTCTTTCAGAGCAGGAAATGGATGGATGTGAGTGTGACCCTTTGCTGTAGCCACACCCAGTGGGAAAGGGACAGGGCATTGTGAGAGGAAAAATAATAGAGGTCTGATTCTAACAAACACAGATAAGATGAAGACCCTGAACAATCCCTCACAAAGATATCTTACTCTTAATATGTTGTCTGCCACAATAATCTCTCCTGGTGTGTCTGGGAGTTATATTCCATATTTTTCTTCATTTTCCTATAACAGTGTAATGATAGACTAGAGCAGGGTCGGGCAACATGCGAGCCTATTCAATCTAGCCCGGTGGAGGTTTGAGTATTTAAAAAAGACATCATAAATCCACCTGCAGATACATTTCCCTCTATGTTTGAGTTCATTTTGCCCCTTATTTGAAAGCCATATCTACTGACTGCAGTCAAGTGTAACGTTAAAGCAATTTACAAAATGCCTAGTCTAGTGCTGAAAATGGCTGGCAGTAAAAAACGTCAATGGAGAAGAAAGTGATGCATTGCAATGCCGCAGGCTGCCACGTCCTGGCAAGATCAGTTAGAACAAGGTTTCTCTCTCTCTCTGTCTGAAGTCTGAGTGGAGTGTGTGTGCTTGCGTGCGTATCTGTCTGGGGTCTGAGCGAGAAGGGGAGTGGGGCTGTGATAGGTGAAGGAGCTCTGCAATCTCATGAGGTCTGAGGTATGAGGGTTTAATGACTCTGCACATTACCATCTAGATTAAATCCCTTCCCATAAAGCAATAATACAACTTGCTACATCACTTCTCCTCTATCACTCGCTCTCCTCCTCTTCCGTCTGTCATTCTCCATCTCTCCCACTGGCACCCTAATCTGCATTCTGTGATGTTCTTCCTTTCTTTCTTCCGCAGGAATGACAGTATTGGCCGATGCTACTTGGCCCCGCTACAGCAAGCCTCTTGATGGTCTCTGGTACATCAATGTTTCTGTGTTAAGTATGATAATACATTTAATTTGTATAGCGCTTTTCACTACAGAGAAATCTCAAAGCTAAATACAAGTATGTCTTTGCTATGTGTGAGTGAGGTCTGCTGGAGAGTTGAGTGGGAGGAAGGAGGAATAGTCCCTGCCAGCACTGACACAGCAGCACTGCTTTTTAATCAGGGAGAATGGAATTTAATTATTAATGCTCATAATCATGACTATTCTAATCTAGCATATAAAGAGAGCTAGTCTGTGTCTAGAAAGTCATTAGATAACATACTAAATGTTGGGTCTGTCTGTGAGTTTACAGTGGCAGGCTGCGGGCACTGCGTCACACAATGAACCCAGCGAGTGTTTGTGTGAGGCTGGCTAAGTATCCTTGCCAAGGTCAGTGTGTTGTGTGTGTGTGTGTGTGTGTGTGTGTGTGTGTGTGTGTGTGTGTGTGTGTGTGTGTGTGTGTGTGTGTGTGTGTGTGTGTGTGTGTGTGTGTGTGTGTGTGTGTGTGTGTGTGTGTGTGTGTGTGTGTGTGTGTGTGTGTGTGTGTGTGTGTGTGTGTGTGTGTGTGTTGGGCTGGGCTGGGCTGTGCAGCTGATGAGTGTTTGGGCTGGGGTAATGAGATTTACAGTAACTCCCTCTCTCTCCCTATACTGCAAAGCCTGGTCAAGCCTGAAGTCCTACAGGGAGAGGTGAGCCTCCTCCCTCCCTCCTCTCTCCCTGCCTGGTCACCTCTCTGTCCTTCTGATTACCTTTGGAATCACATCTTAGCAAGCCTTGGAAAACCCAGGCTTCTCACGTTCTGTTGGAGATTTGGAAGGATGGAGCTGCAAAATCTTAGAAGCAGTCATAGCCCACATGGGGATGTGTGGTGCTTTTTAAACAAACTGAGTGATGCCCACTGTAAACTATTAAAACCACACACTCAAGCAGCAGGGACAATGTAGTGGGATAAATACTATGAGTCATTGGGTAGGATGCAGTCCCTTGGGTCAGTTTGGCTACTGTGTCTCTCTCTGGCACGTGTCACACTGGATTTACAGTCATGATCACATTACTCCCGGTTTCCTCCTCTGCACTGTCAGGCTAGTCTCTTCTCACAGCCCCTGTACTGTCAAGCTACCTACACAAGCCTCATATCACACCCTGTAGACCTCAGTCTGAATGTAAGACAGGGCCGTTGTGATAATGCTGAAATGCATTTTTTAGGCTACATATTTCCAACAAGTAAAAGATCAATCAGTCTCTTTATTAACACAGCCTCATATAATTAGACATGACAGAATTGAGAGCAAGATGTGTGACATCCTTCTAGTGTGACATCCTTCTCCATATAAAAGTAAAACATAAATGTCAACTGTATTACATTTTAGTCATTTAGCAGACACTCTTATCCAGAGGGACTTACAGTAGTGAGTGCATACATTTTCATACTGTATGAAGCACAGATGAGACTGTAGCCCACAGTGTTTTTAATATGGGCACAGACAGTTCCCTAGCCCCTCCAATACCACTGATTCACTATTGTGGCCATAAAAAAATAGAGAAAAAAGAGGTGGCTTTATGTGGCAGAATGCTGCTGAAAAAATACATTATTTTGTTGAATGAAAAATATAGGCTACCATAGTAAGCATTATCAATGATTTTAAAATGAATTCATTTTAAGGGCAAGTAATGCAACTAGAATCACGTGATCCCTCTCATTTCATTTAGGGGTGTAGGCAGCCTACAAATGAATGTCAAAAACCCATTTACACATCTATGGACTTTGTTCTTTGATTCCTACTGCTAGCCCGATTTTGTAGTCTGCTGCTTCATGGAATTGATGCTCACAATCGTGAAGGCAGAGGGAGAGAGAGAGATAAACGCTATACGCTGCCCATCCCCCTTCAACAGAGGCTGCTACTGCGTGTGCTGCAGAGGACCCGTGGTGTCGCGCTTCTTACTGCGTACATTCCCGTTGTAAAACAATCCGAGCCAATCTCCTCACCATCATCCCAGTTAAATAGCGCGCAGGTGCTCGATGCATCCCTCCCTGCCTTTATCGACATGGAGAGGTGGGTCATCACACAATGTTTACTTTAGACTTAATTCTGCAAATTAGTTATTCAATTTACATTGAAAGCCTGTGTCCGGCTTTTATTTCACAAATAGTTCATGTATAAATTATAGTTTTATTGTCACATACACAAGTACAGTGAAATGCATAACTCACAAGCCCTACCCAACAACAGTGCAGTATTCAATATAAATAAGTATAACTAATAGGGGGAAAAAACACACAAAAGAACGATAAGTAAGAAATAATTTAGTCCCGTGTAGCTCAGTTGGTAGAGCATGGCGGTTGCAACGCCAGGGTTGTGGGTTCGATTCCCACGGGGGACTAGTATGAAAATGTATGCACTCACTACTGTAAATTGCTCTGGATAAGAGCTTCTGCTAAATTACCTAAATAAGAGAGGAAGCTATATACAGGGTCAGAGCCAGTATCAAATGTATAATGTGCAGGGATACTGGAGTTTTTGAGGTAGATATGTACATGTAGGCAGGGGCAGATTGCCATCTGGTAAATGTCAGATGGGTTGGACAATTTTTTAGTTGGGTGGGCTGGTCGAAATTGACACACACACACAAAAATGTTTTTTATATAAAAATAAAACAATGAAAAAGGTGACATGGCCGGCAGCCCATGGTCCTGTTAAGATTATTTTTTAAAGATTTTTGCCAATTTCTCTGTTATACGAATCTACAGTACCTACTTATTTTTAGCTACTTTGCAACTACTTAGCATGTTAACTAACCCTTTCCCTAACCTTAACCGTTTTACCTATCTCTTAACCTTAACCCCCAACCCTAACTCATAGCCTAGCTAATGTTAGCCACCAAGCTAACATTAGCATTAGCCACCTAGCTCATATTAGCCACAACAAATTGGAATTTTAACATATCATAGGTATTGCAAATGTGTAACATATTATACTAATTGCAATTCGTAACATATCATACGAATTGTAATTCATAACATATCATATGAAATGGATGATGGACATCCACAAATGAATACATAACATACCAAATGTAACATATCATACTAATTTGAATGTCCCGGATTTCCGTTTACTATGTTATGTCTGCCCCTGAGTCCAGGTTGGTATTTGGGTAGGCTAACCAGATCAATAGGCTATCTCTTGAGAATCAAGCTGTTGGGTTCGTTTATTGAATATTTTTTTGCATATCTAATTGCACTACCATTACTGAAGTAATCGATTTATATACCTCATTGATCAAAGTGACATGGGTATTCCAAAGCTTCGGTTATCTCTGGTCTGACGGCTTCAGCCTTGTAGGCTATGCCTACACATCCATAATAACCTCTGGATATAAGTCCGTTGCTGTTGATTACGATAAGAACATGTTTTATTATATGATAAGGTATATTTGGTGAGCCTTTAGGTCCAGGACAATTCCTCACCCCGTCATAAATCTGGTTTGTGTTTAAGATGCGCACACTTATGATGCGGGGATTGACTCATAACCCACAGTCCCAGTTTTTTGCCTATATCCACAGGGCAGGCGGGTTTAGGGTCATGAAATATCAATTTATGGATAAAAATCCATAAATGTATAATTCTTGTCAATTTATATCTATAGGCTACATTGAGGTTTTTCTTTTATTATTTTAGGCTATCTGGCATTCGTGCGTAAGCCAAAACTTT
This sequence comes from Coregonus lavaretus, assembly GCF_964263955.1. NCBI lineage: Eukaryota > Metazoa > Chordata > Actinopteri > Salmoniformes > Salmonidae > Coregonus > Coregonus lavaretus. The sequence continues at coordinate 55,484,057 of NC_139991.1, read as the reverse complement.
TCGCCTACACGCCAGTTGCCAAATGCTTTTGTGAAAGGGCAGAAAAAGTTAACGTCGATCCACGGAGACAAAGAGGACAATGTCGGAGTTTAATTCAATAAGAGAGAAGCTGCGAAATGGAGAGTTGAAAATAAAGAGAAGGCAGTGCCATTAAAAATAATGTTTGGGAAATATTTGGTGAAGTGGTAAAAGAGCATGATAACAGTGCCGGGTATGTTTGTGTGATGATTGTGAGGCACTATACACATTTGACAGTCACAAGACAAGGACTTCAAATAGGCATATGGCACGTCAATGGAACTGTAGCCTACTGTTCAGATGGGTTAAATGAAAACTGAAATCTGGATAACGACTGTAGGTCTATAATCTCTCACATAGCCTTAATATTAACTCCTGCAGAATTAATCATTTCTTGCAGTATAGTGATACACCAAATGTAGGCACATTTTATAACTTGGGAACAGCAGTGGAGAAATACGATTTATTTATTTCAGCATCTTGAGCGAATGCGAATGCGTTAGATAGGCTACCGTCTGTAGTGGTGCTATCTTTATCAGCATCATAAAAGCTGATAATAGTATTTCAACCAATAAAATATGCATCCAAGCCGAACTGAAATGTTATCAGAAACATGTTGAGTCATTTTCACAGAGAATACTTGACCGATGTCAACTAGATTGAAGCATTCATTCTATCGATGTATGACATTATTCTGGTGAGCAGAGGTTTATTTAGTCTAATGACAGAAGAAAAGCTGCATGTATCTAATTAGAGACAAGTTGACTAACAAATAGCCACCAAAATGTCGGAAATTATAAGCAGAAACACATCCAAATCAGGCAAAAAAAAAATCGTTCCGCCATTCTCTTACTGTAGCCTACTGCGCATTTTCTATATTAGCGGATAAGGGTCGTGTGCCGCCCTCATATTTTCACTTTATAACATATAGTCGGACGGTTGCGGATGGGTTAACAATTGCGGGCGTGTGCGGGTGAACAAACAGCTGACCCGCGCGCCACTAGTCCACACAATTTGTCAGTTGATTTGTGATGCTACACTCTTTTTAAAAAAGGTTCTGGATTGAACCAAAATGTGTTCTAAACTTGCTTCATATATGACACCCATAAAGGTTCTATATAGAACCGAAATTGGTTCCATATAGAACCCTATATGGAACCCAATGGTTCTATATGAACCCATTTTGGTTCAGCGAAGAATAACCTAAAAAAGGATTCTATATAGAACTTTTAGTGGTTCAATAGGCTATTTGAAGTAAGCAATATAAGTGTACAGAATATTTCGTTTGAACAGAGAGATGTCCCAAAACCCCCTACCTGGCTATGGCCTACAACATCCATGGACCTCAACCTTCAGGGAATTGGGCAATAGGCCTAGTGACAGCTCTGTCTGAAAACAACCATCGATGCTTATTTTAAAACCATACACCGATGCTGTTTCATTAGGCTTCAACTTCTACTTATACTGCGCAAATTATGCTTGTAGATCGTGGGCAAGTAGGCCTGTGTGCCAAGGCACATTGCCTCCTATTATATGCGGATGAAAGCACCGCAAAATCCGTATTCGGAAAGGTGTGTTAACATACGGAATGCGGATTTTTTTTTTCTGTGTTTTTACTGTCTACTTTATTCCTCTCCTCCATATAGAGGACAGCTCACCCTCCGCCATTACTCTAATACTGCAGACCAAGACTATCATGATGCTCAACCTTCATTTTCTTGTTTGAACCGTTCATGCTGAAGGATGATGTTCATCGCAGCTTATTGCACTGGTGATCCATCATAGGGGTGAGGCATTGCTGAAACACGGGAATCTCATAAACGCTCTAGACTCAGCGCTAAAAGGTGGAGAATATTCATTTACGATCCATCTAATCATCAATGACATTAAATTATATAATTGTTATCGGCCTACAACGTTCTAGTGTGGCGGTATACATTGTGCCTAAATAAAAAAATCACTTGCCTGGAATAGCATATGGTTTTAGACGCTATGTAATGTCACCCCACTGCCGAACAGTTTGTATTTTAATTTCACATTCGGAGTATGGGCGTATCTGTGTCTTCTCGACCAAAGCATCTTCTTATGCAGAGTTCGATTTTTCATAATTGATCATTGGCCGCTCAGATTGAACCAAACTCAGATTATAGCCTATTCCGTCGAAATTGTAATGCGCATCAGCATCTCTGTAACAGAGAAATGGCACATCTATAGGTCCCTGGCTCATGCTATACGTCCATGGCTCATGCACATCACCACTCTGTCCGAGAAAAACGCACAGTGCATCCCATCGATGTGTATCAATGGATGTTCAATCCATATAAAATGGTCAATAGGCTAAATATTAAAAGGTATTCTTACTTTCACCGACCACCGCCTTGAGTCCTATGGGTGCCATGATGCTCTTGTGTGTTTGACCGTATTCTCAATCTCTCCCTTTGACTCCCTCTTTCTCCCTCGCAGTATTCCCCTCGTTTCTCTGCTCGACCGAATGTGCACACCTCACATCGCTGCAGAGCTTCGAATGGAGACGTCACTGCTTATCCCCCCGCCCCCATATCAGTGGCTACATTAGCCAATTATATTTATACCAATTTCATTATTATAAGTTTCAGTGGCGACCTGTCATTCAGGGCAGGTGGGGCAGAGCCACATTGTTGCCTGTTTTGCATGTTATGTTGGCATTAATAAGTGTCACATATCAGTTTGCAAACAATGTAAAAAATAATAATTGAATTAATACAGCTGCATACAAACATGGTCTCTTCTTTGCTTTCTTGAGTAAGGCAGCTCCAAAATGCAGGTGTTTCAGCCTAGCTCAGTGCTTTTTGTGGTGGTGGGGCAGCCAGCGGAAAATACGGAGTGTAGGAGTTGGTAATGTTCTCTAGTTGCGCTGTGATTGGCTCAGCGTTCTGTCACTCATGGGGACACTATGTCACTGCAAAATCTACAGGGAGAGCTCGAAAATTTAAGCCCCTTGGGTGCTGCCACAGAGTTACATTAGAAGTGCCCATCCAAGAAGGCTCAAGGCCATTGGCAACAGATAAAATGATATAAAATCCTGTTATTTCTACCGTAGCTTTGATTGGACTGATCATGTCAACATCATATTTTCATAATCTTAGTTAGCAAGCTAGACAAGCAGTCATCATCATGAATCACGTCGACAATCTACTGGCAAATCCTATTAAATCCTTGTCATATGAAGACAAATTATAGATAAATGTATCGGTGCTCATCGGCCATAAACATTACACAACAAGTTGGAAATCGCAAATTCAACAATGAGTGGTTTGGAAGGAATCAGTGGCTAACTGCAAGCATTGCAAAGCAATCACTAGCCTGCTATTCAGTGGAGTGGGTTTGTGGTCCAAGCCTGGGTGTAAGGGTCTATTTTCCAAGCTTAAAAGGATAAACATTCACATGCCATGGGCCAGAAAAGGTTGAATACATTGGCCATGCTTTCAATCCAGCATGATTTCTGCCGCGTTCAAAACAACTGGAAACTCGTAACTGGGAAATCTCAGACTTCAATGAGTTCAAGACAACTGGGAACTCTGACAAAAAACGAGCTCCGACTGGGAAAATACGTTTTGAACGGTCATCCAACTCGGAATTCCAAGTCGGGAACTCTGGCCTCTTTCTAGAGCTCCGACCTGAAGATAACTGACGTCATGATTCGACCTTGTTTTTGTCAGAGTTCCCAGTTGTCTTGAAAGCACCATAAATCCAGAGAATGCCAGACTTTGATGCCAAAGTTTGATGACAAAATTTGCCCACAAGGACCGCCACGCCACCTTCCTGTACAAGTGAGCACAGCACAACAAGGTGAGTCCAAAAATGTATTGTATGCTGCTGCATAAAATATGTAATATGCCAGGGAGATACGTATACTGTAGCGAAGAAAGTAATACTAAGTGTATGTTGTGTAGTAAGCTGTTAGTAGCCCATGTGCCTCACCCTAATAATTTGGTCCCTTTCCCCCTCATAACTTAGCCTACTGTTCTGACTTGGTGGTGCACATGTAGCCTATAGCCTGTTTTAGAGAAATGCAATCATCGAATATTGTAAGAGCTTTCATTGTCTGCTTATATGCCCCCTTTATTTATCCTACAGTTCTGACTTGGTGTACAGTTTTGGTCAAAAGATTTGAGAATGACACAAGGATTGGTCTTCACAAAGTTCGATGCTTCAGTGTTATGAGATATTTTTGTCAGATGTTACTATGGTATACTGAAGTATAATTACAATCATTCCATAAGTGTCAAATGCTTTTATTGACAATTACATTAAGTTTATGCAAAGAGTCAAGATTTGCAGTGTTGACCCTTCTTTTTCAAGACCTCTGCAATCTGCCCTGGCATGCTGTCAATTAACTTCTGGGCCACATCCTGACTGATGGCAGCCCATTCTTGCATAATCAATGCTTGGAGTTTGTCAGAATTTGTGGGTTTTTGTTTGTCCACCCGCCTCTTGAGGATCGACCACAAGTTCTCAATGGGATTAAGGTCTGGGGAGTTTCCTGGCCATGGACCCAAAATGTCGATGTTTTGTTCCCCGAGCCACTTAGTTATCACTTTTTCCTTATGGCAAGGTGCTCCATCATGCTGGAAAAGGCATTGGTCGTCACCAAACTGTTCTTGGATAGTTGGGAGAAGTTGCTCTCGGAGGATGTGTTGGTACCATTCTTTATTCATGGCTGTGTTCTTAGGCAAAATTGTGAGTGAGCCCACTCCCTTGGCTGAGAAGCAACCCCACACATGAATGGTCTCAGGATGCTTTACTGTTGGCATGACACAGGACTGATGGTAGCGCTCACCTTGTCTTCTCCGGAGAAGGTGTTTTCCGGATGCCCCAAACAATCGGAAAAGGGATTCATCAGAGAAAATGACTTTACCCCAGTCCTCAGCAGTCCAATCCCTGTACCTTTTGCAGAATATCAGTCTGTCCCTGATGTTTTTCCTGGAGAGAAGTGGCTTCTTTGCTGCCCTTCTTGACACCAGGCCATCCTCCAAAAGTCTTCGCCTCACTGTGCGTGCAGATGCACTCGCACCTGCCTGCTGCCATTCCTGAGCAAGCTATGCACTGGTGGTGCCCTGATCCCGCAGCTGAATCAACTTTAGGAGACGGCCCTGGCGCTTGCTGGACTTTCTTGGGCGCCCTGACGCCTTCTTCACAACAATTGAACCTCTCTCCTTGAAGTTCTTGATGATCCGATAGATGGTTGATTTAGTAGCAATCTTACTAGCAGCAATATGCTTGCCTGTGAAGCCCTTTTTGTGCAAAGCAATGATGACGGCACGTGTTTCCTTGCAGGTAACCATGGTTAACAGAGGAAGAACAATGATTTCAAGCACCACCCTCCTTTTAAAGCTTCCAGTCTGTTATTCTAACTCAATCAGCATGACAGAGTGATCTCCAGCCTTGTCCTCGTCAACACTCTCACCTGTGTTAACGAGAGAATCACTGACATGATGGCAGCTGGTCCTTTTGTGGCAGGGCTGAAATACAGTGGAAATGTTTTTGGGGGATTAAGTTCATTTTCATGGCAAAGAGGGACTTTGCAATTAATTGCAATTCATCTGATCACTCTTCATGACATTCTGGAGTATATGCAAATTGCCATCATCAAAACTGAGGCAGCAGACTTTGTGAAAATTAGTATTTGTGTCATTCTCAAAACGTTTGACACATTTTTTACATTTAGCAGACGCTCTTATCCAGAGCGAATTACAGTTAGTGAGTGCACACATTTTTCATACTGGCCCCCAGTGGGAATCGAACCCACAACCCTGGCATTGCAAGCGCCATGCCCTACCAACTGAGCTACAGGAGGTCACGACTGTACAGGGAGAATACTGTAAGAACAGTCCCATGTTTAGAATTATGTCGCTGTACATTTAAAAAGTGCTGAACAAAAATGTGTTTAAACAAATCAGTCATTTCAGCTAGGTTTTTAAAAAAAAATTAGGCTGAATTAACTGTTTCGCTGCCAGACAAGGCTCCGCTGATAGCCAGTTGTAGCAGTGGTTAGGATTCACTCCATGGTGCTGAAAATAAAGCTCTGCTGTTGGGAGAGCGTTATGTTGGCCCTAACAGTTTGTGGGCACCATTTGTCACAGTTATAGTGCAACTAATGTATTGTTTAGTGTAGTGTTGTGGCTTTGTTGGCATGCATCTCACTTTTTTGTTTGTTTTTGTTTGCCACACCAAGATTGACATGCTAAAATCACCACGGATACGTTTAAGTTACTAATGAATTCCTTATGTAGTTCATCTCTGTCGAAATATGTGAAAAAACACAACTGTAGGCCATTTTAATTGCCAATTTGCATCTGTGTTTTGTTGATAGGCCCATAGTAACTTTAGAAATGTCTAGTACATTTGTAGTGCAATTATGTTATGTAGCTTATACGAATCACCGACGCGTTTTAATAGTCTGTAGCGTTTATTTATTTATTATTATTGGTCAAAAATCTTCAGCCAAAATTGGATGAAAATGGTCCGTGGTGGTCCTTTCACTTTTGCCAACTTTGATGGTCCACACGGTGGCAGTATACCTCCTCGTTTGAGCAGTCTCATCCCCATCCCTCTAGCTCATCATCCTCTCACTAAACATGGCATTGTTTCCTGTCAAAGATTACTTTCTTACAAAAACAGAATTTAAACATTTGACAAAAACTTTACAGAATAACATCATCACACATTACATGATAGATGGCTGTAGTGTAGCCTAGGCTATATTAGTGTTGAAAAACGATTATTAGCCTACTTCAATAATGAAGTAGAAATTTGGTCTAGATATAACTTCTGTAAATCACTAAAATGTATTTTACGCACTCCACAGTGGTAATTGTAGACCCAGAAGATTACTTTGAAAGCCACACCCATGAGGCTGAACACGATGGAGTGATGATTTTGAGAGGGTGTGTCTTGTCAGAATGAACTAATTTAGCCCACTTTCTAACTTTTCATTTGAGTTTTCTCACAATCCAGGAAAGGTACAACAGGACACGCTCTTCCACAACTTTTTGTCGACCCAGATATTCTGGCGGATAAGCGACCAACTTGCTTTTGAAACATTGAATGTGGGGTCGTTTCGGGGAAAGGGGAAGTCATACGCAGTAGGCTTGTGTATTTCTTCCTCTCTTAGGTTCAGATACTGTATTTGATATTGGCCAATGCGCCTTTCTTGCCCCTTCTCTTGGGGTTTGTTGGTTAACCAGCGGGGTTGTAGCGATGGGGGATGTCATTTCCACTCACCTGGACGAGGGCAAGCGAGAGATGATTACCGGTAAGATCCTCCTTCTCATGACAATTCATGTGGAAATAAAATTGACTTTCCTCTAATTTCCATCTGGAATTGCTGCTTAATATATTTGCATAAAATGTGAAGAGGGATACAAGACAATTCATTTAAAAGTACATGGGCTCCTTATCCACTTTTCTCTATTCCCGCACAGGAAATTTACTCGACCGTCAGCGTCCCTCGAAAGTTGCAAGTTTTAAAATGTACATTGTTGCAATAAATTAGAACGCTACATAATGTAAAGTTGCCTCGCATAAGACTCAGTTGAATTACATTATAAACGGACAAACTCTCCCTACTTGAATCAAGCCCAATGTTAAAGCCCTTATCTCAGAGATGATAATAGCTATAGATTGTTTCACTAAATAATGTGATTTAACCAAATATTTTTGGTATCCATTACTGGGAGTTACAGGTTAGGTAGCCCAATATTGGACTAAAGGAGCCTAACGTTAATCCTTTGTCCAAGGATATTACTTGTTCTGTTTAAAGGGTGAATTGGCTCTGGAAGACAAAACTGCCAAACACTCCATCTAAACGTGAATCGATTCTCCATTGTGGTATGGTTCTAGAACCATAAATCCCTCTACTTTCATATCACAAAATAATTTCACAAATGCATAACACACTTACTGTTTTAACCATTTTTAACAGCCGACAGTATTTTTCAGTGACAACATGTTTGTGGCGTCACTTCCATTTACACACAGGTGTATGGAGAAGCAGATAGCTAATTAGCACAGGTAGGCCACTCTGTCTTCCGACTGTTTTCCGTAAACAAGCAGTGGTGGAAAAAGTACTCAATTGTCATACTTGAGTAAAAGTAAAGATACAGGGCCTCCCGAATGGCGCAGTGCTTGAGGTGTCACTACACCCGGCCGTGACCGTGATACACATGAGGCGGCGCACAATTGGCCCAGCGTCGTCCGGGTTAGGGGAGGGTTTGGCCGGCTGGGATGTCCTTGTCCCATCATGCTCTAGCTACTCCTTGTGGCGGGCCAGCCGCCTGCAAGCTGACTTCGCTGTTTCCTCCGGCACATTGGGAGTTGCAGAGATGGGACAAGACACTAACTACCAATTGGATATCACAACATTTTAGAAAAAGGGGTGTAAAAAAAAACTCAATGTAAAAAAAAATCACTCAAGTAAAAGTGAAAGTCGCCCAGTAAAATACTACTTGAGTAAAAGTATTTGGTTTAAAAAATACTTATGTATATTTTAGCAATTACATTTACTTTTGATACTTAAGTATTATAAGTATAAATAGTAAAACATTCCTTATATTAAGCAAACCAGACAGCACCATTAATTTTTATTTTTATGGATAGCCACTTCAACACTCAGACATAATTTACAAATGAAACGTGTTTAGTGAGTCCACCAGATCAGAAGAAGTAGGGATGACCAGGGATGTTCTCCTGATAAGCATTCAAAATGTAACGAGTACTTTTGGGGGTCAGGGAAAATGCATGGAGTAAAAAGTACCTTATTTTCTTTAGGAATGTAATGAAGTAAAAGCTGTCAAATATAAATAGTAAAGTACAGATATCCCCAAAAACTACTTAAGTAGTACTTTCAAGTATTTTTACCTAACTACTTTACACCACTGTAAACAAGCGCTGTAACATGGAAATATGGCCTTGTTTTTTTAAACATTATTTCTTGCTGATATGAAAGATAAGGTCCTTATGCTTCCAAAACCTTACCGCACTCCCCCATATAGAAGACGCCTTCATCCAATGACTCTTTTGTGTAATGTAATGGAACTGAGAGTCATGATCAAGGGCTACAGGTTAGGTACTGTTTGGTGTATAGCACAGATAATTTTCAACCAACCTTAACTTTGCAATATTTAAAATGGATTTATTTTAATAATGGAGCGTTTTCTAAATACAAATGCACCACCTGCAAATGGACATTTTAGAAGATGCATGTTTGGCCGACTCAAGAACAAAAATAGTGTCGCCAAGGTAAGGTTTGTCGTAAATGTTCTGTGCTACACCTAACAGTACCTAATTGGTAGAGTGCTGCAGAGATGGTTGTTTTCACTGTCAGAGTGACCATCGGGTTCTTGGACACCTCCCTGACCAAGGCCCTTCTCCTCCGATTGCCCAGTTTGGCTGGGCGGCCAGCTCTAGGAAGAGTCTTGGTGGTTCCAAACTTTTTCCATTTAAGAATGATGGAGGCCACTGTGTGCTTGGGGACCTTTTAATGCTGCAGAAATGTTTTGGTATCCTTCCCCAGATCTGTGCCTCGACGCAATCCTGTCTCGGAGCTCTACGGACAATTCCTTTGACCTCATGGCTTGGTATTTTCTCTGACATGCACTGTCAATTGTGGGACCTTATATAGACAGGTGTGTGTGTGTGCCTTTCCAAATAATGTCCAATCAATTGAATTAACCACAGCTGGACTCCAATCAAGTTGTAGAAACATCTGAAGGATGATCAATGGAAACAGGATGCACCTGAGCTCATTTATGAGTCTCATAGTAAGGGGTCTGAATTTTATTTTTTATTTCACCTTTATTTAACCAGGTAAGCCAGTTGAGAACACGTTCTCATTTACAACTGCGACCTGGCCAAGATAAAGCAAAGCAGTGCGGTAAAAACAACAACAACACAGAGTTACATATGGAATAAACAAAACGTACAGTCAATAACACAATAGAAAATCTATATACAGTGTGTGCAAATGTAGTAAGTTATGGAGGTAAGGCAATAAATAGGCCATAGTGCAAAATAATTACAATTATAATTTAGTATTAACACTGGAGTGATAGATGTGCAGAAGATGATGTGCAAATAGAGATACTGGGGTGCAAATGAGCAAAATAAATAACAATGTAAATAACAATATGGGGATGAGGTAGTTGGGTGGGCTAATTACAGATGGGCTGTGTACAGGTACAGTGATCGGTAAGCTGCTCTGACAACTGATGCTTAAAGATAGTGAGGGAGATAAGTGTCTCCAGCTTCAGAGATTTTTGCAGTTTGTTCCAGTCATTTGCAGCAGAGAACTAGAAGGAATGGCGGCTAAAGGATGTGTTGGCTTTGGGGATGACCAGTGAGATATACCTGCTGGAACGCATACTACGGGTGGGTGTTGCTATGGTGACCAATGAGCTAAGATAAGGCAGGGATTTGCCTAGAAGTGAATACTTAAGGTATTTTTTTTATTTATCTTTTAAATTTGCAGAAAATTCTAAACCTGTTCTTGTTTTGTCATCAATTTTATAATAAGGTTGTAATGTAACAAAATGTGGAAAAAGTCAAGGGGTCTGAATACTTTGCGAATGCACTCTATACAAAACCTTGCAGAGAGCGTATCCAACTGACAATCTCTTAGAAAAAAATAGAAACTATTGGAACCAAGACTTAAAAAGAACTGATTGTTGGCACAAGATGGAGGCAAAGTTGGCGCATAACTAATGAAATTATTCTATAAAGGCCTGACGTGGGCGGAGATAGAAAGATGTCTGTCAGAAGTATTACAATATAAACTTGTTATCCGTCTGTCTGCATATTTCAAGACATTGCATATGGGGGTGTAGTGAGATACCCAATGGGTTGGAAGATTCTCTTCTCATCACTCGGATGCTAAACACTTGGAAATCAACCAATCCACCATCATTAACACAATGGAAAATCAAATTATACATTTACATTTTAGTCATTTAGCAGACACTCTTATCCAGAGCGACTTACAGTTAGTGAGTGCATACATTTTCATACTGGCCCCCCGTGGGAAACGAACCCACATCCCTGGCGTTGCAAGCGCCATGCTCTACCAACTGAGCTACACTGAGATACAATTTAAGGCCAAGTGGCAAACAATAATGCATGCATCAGGGATGAGGGTGTGATCATGCGGGTCTGGGCAAATGAGATGTAGTCATTGTTTGTGTGTGTCTGTAAATTGTTGTTTGTGTGTATGGAGTGGAGAAAGAAAATGAAGAAAAACTAAAAATGTAATAAACTCAGCAAAAGAGAAAAGTCCCATTTTCAGGACCCTGTCTTTCATAGATAATTCGTAAAAATCCAAATAACTTCACAGATCTTCATTGTAATGCGTTAAACACTGTTTCCCATGCTTGTTCAATGAACCATAAACAATTAATGAACATGCACCTGTGGAACGGTCGTTAAGACGCTTACAGACGGTAGGCAATTAAGGTCACAGTTATGAAAACTTAGGAGACTAAAGACGCCTTTCTACTGACTCTGAAAAACACCAAAAGAAAGATGCCCAGGGTCCCTGCTCATAAGCGTGAACGTGCCTTAGGCATGCTGCAAGGAGGCATGAGGACTGCAGATGTGGCCAGGGCAATAAATTGCAATGTCCGTACTGTGAGATGCATAAGACAGTGCTACAGGGAGACAGGACGAACAGCTGATCGTCCTCACAGTGGCAGACCACGTGTAACAACACCTGCACAGGATCGGTACATCTGAACATCACACCTGCGGGACAGGTACAGGATGGCAACAACAACTGCCCGAGTTACACCAGGAACACACAATCCCTCCATCAGTGCTCAGACTGTCCACAATAGGCTGAGAGAGGCTAGACTGAGGGCTTGTAGGCCTGTTGTAAGGCAGGTCCTTACCAGACAACAACGTCGTCTATGGGCACAAACCCACCGTCGCTGGACCAGACAGGACTGGCAAAAAGTGCTCTTCACTGACGAGTCGTGGTTTTGCCTCACCAGGGGTGATGGTCAGATTCGTGTTTATCGTCGAAGGAATGAGCGTTACACCGAGGCCTGTACTCTGGAGCGGGATCGTTTTGGAGGTGTAGGGTCCGTCATGGTCTGGGGCGGTGTGTCACAGCATCATCGGACTGAGCTTGTAGTCATTGCAGGCAATCTCAACGCTGTGCGTTACAGGGAAGACATCCTCCTCCCTCATGTGGTACCCTTCCTGCAGGCTCATCCTGACATGACCCTCTAGCATGACATTGCCACCAGCCATACTGCTCGTTCTGTGCGTGATTTCCTGCAAGACAGGAATGTCAGTGTTCTGCCATGGCCAGCGATTAGCCAGGATCTCAATCCCATTGAGCACGTCTGGGACCTGTTGGATCGGAGGATGAGGGCTAGGGCCATTCTCCCCCAGAAATGTTCAGGAACTTACAGGTGCCTTGGTGGAAGAGTGGGGTAACATCTCACAGCAAGAACTGGCAAATCTGGTGCAGTCCATGAGGAGGAGATGCACTGCAGTACTTAATGCAGCTGGTAGCCACACCAAATACTGACTGTTAATTTTGACCCCCCCCATTGTTCAGGGACACATTATCCCGTTTCTGTTAGTCACGTCTGTGGAACTTGTTCAGTTTATATCTCAGTTGTTGAATCTTATGTTCATACAAATATTTACACGGTAAGTTTGCTGACAACAAACGCAGTTGACAGTGAGAGGACGTTTCTTTTTTTGCTGAGTTTATATATTTTTTTTTATGACTGTCTAGCCAGTGTATTATGAAAGCTAGCTAGATTTTTGTTTAGATAAACAAATGTAGTTCGCTAGGTAACGTTAGCTGCGTTACCTCAGCTCGACTTCTTTTCTGCTGCGCTGACGTCTGATCGGAAGGGGAAAATCGGTGGAATAGCATCACTTTTCAACGTTCGACCTGGCAACACCATGAGTTGAGACTTCAGGTCTGTTTCGAAATCCGTTGGCTAAAGGTGCTGGCTACAAACACAGACATTTTTATATTTCTCCATGGGAGTATTCACATCAACTGGATCCACCTCCACCGGGGCGGTACTACATCCTGAAATCGCTATGAATTCTGGATATTGTGGTTTGCTTACAACCAGGAAATGTAGATGGCCCGTTTCTACCAGTGAAATGCAGAAATGCTCGTATACATTCTCAATTTTCATGACCCATGATATGTTAATAACCTATTAATGTGCATATATAGTGAAATAGAGCAGCAGTGACTTTTCCCTTTACGTTTCTCATATGTCACATGCACTTAGGTATTGAAGGCTTTTTAAAGACTTCATCATTACGAGTGTACAAGATAAAGAAAAATTGGGCATCGCACAACAGAACACTTATTGGAACGGCTAGCCCGTGTCGGTCTGGTGTGGGCTAGCCCGTGTCGGGCTGGTGTGGGCTAGCCCGTGTCGGGCTGGTGTGGGCTAGCCCGTGTCGGGCTGGTGTGGGCTAGCCCGTGTCGGGCTGGTGTGAAAACCCACATGGAGCCAATGGGATCATGTTTACTGGGGTGTGTTTCACTGAACGATTCCTCAATTCAATCATGTTGAATTTATTATATGAGTTTGCTTGGGTGAAGTAAGGTTTGATCAAGCAACTTGAATTTTCCATGGCTTGCCACTCTGTCTGGGGTTCCAACCTCAGAATCCAGGATATGTGATTGTGTGTGTGTGTGTGGTTGTGGCTGGAAACACTGTATGCCACTTTCCCCCCAGACTCACCCTCACAGGGCTCCAGACTAATATTTTCCCCTGGTGGCACTGGTGCCACTAAGTTTTTCAGTTGCTGCCACCAGCCCATGATTTGGTCACCCCACGCCGTCCCATAATATAAACATTTTTGTATCATCGTATGAAGTAATTCAGTGCTTTATTAAAATGTGTAATAGACTACTGAGAATGTATTCAAGAAATACATTGTTTCATGTTGTGATTCAAGTTTTAATGTCACAAGCACAAGTACAGTGAAATGCCTTTCTTGCAATCTCAAAACCCCAAAATGCAATACTCAATAACAATGTAATACTATAATAAAATCACACTAAATATGAAGGTAAACAGAAAGGGGGATACCTAGTCGGTTGTACAACTGAATGCATTCAACTGAAATGTGTCTTCCGCATTTAACCCAACCCCTCTGAATCAGAACTAAGTAAGTAAGCATACAGGGTCAGTTCCAATACAATATTTGCAATGTGCAGGGATACTGGAGTGATGGAGGTAGATATGTAGGGGCAGGGGCGCAACTTTGGTTTTAGAAGTGGGGGGACATAACTTTTAGATATAAGGTTAACTCTGTCGGTGTAGCTATTTAAAAAAATATATACATATATATACATACATACATACAGTGGGGAGAACAAGTATTTGATACACTGCCGATTTTGCAGGTTTTCCTACTTACAAAGCATGTAGAGGTCTGTCATTTTTATCATAGGTACACTTCAACTATGAGAGACGGAATCTAAAACAAAAATCCAGAAAATCACATTGTATGATTTTTAAGTAATTAATTTGCATTTTATTGCATGACAAAAGTATTTGATCACCTACAGTGGGGGGAAAAAGTATTTAGTCAGCCACCAATTGTGGAAGTTCTCCCACTTAAAAAGATGAGCGAGGCCTGTAGTTTTCATCATAGGTACACATCAACTATGACAAACAAATTGAGAGAAAAAAAATCCAGAAAATCACATTGTAGGATTTGTAATGAATATATTTGCAAAATATGGTGGAAAATAAGTATTTGGTCACCTACAAACAAGCAAGATTTCTGGCTCTCACAGACCTGTAACTTTTTATTTAAGAGGCTCCTCTGTCCTCCACTCGTTGCCTGTATTAATGGCACCTGTTTGAACTTGTTATCAGTATAAAATACACCTGTCCACAACCTCAAACAGTCACACTCCAAACTCCACTATGGCCAAGACCAAAGAGCTGTCAAAGGACACCAGAAACAAAATTGTAGACCTGCACCAGGCTGGGAAGACTGAATCTGCAATAGGTAAGCAGCTTGGTTTGAAGAAATCAACTGTGGGAGCAATTATTAGGAAATGGAAGACATACAAGACCACTGATAATCTCCCTCGATCTGGGGCTCCACGCAAGATCTCACCCCGTGGGGTCAAAATGATCACAAGAAAAAATTAATAAATAAAAAATCCCAGAACCACACGGGGGGACCTAGTGAATGACCTGCAGAGAGCTGGGACCAAAGTAACAAAGCCTACCATCAGTAACACACTACGCCGCCAGGGACTCAAATCCTGCAGTGCCAGACGTGTCCCCCTGCTTAAGCCAGTACATGTCCAGGCCCGTCTGAAGTTTGCTAGAGTCCATTTGGATGATCCAGAAGAGGATTGGGAGAATGTCATATGGTCAGATGAAACCAAAATAGAAGTTTCGTCGTGTTTGGAGGACAAAGAATGCTGAGTTGCATCCAAAGAACACCATACCTACTGTGAAGCATGGGGGTGGAAACATCATGCTTTGGGGCTGTTTTTCTGCAAAGGGACCAGGACGACTGATCCGTGTAAAGGAAAGAATGAATGGAGCCATGTATCGTGAGATTTTGAGTGAAAACCTCCTTCCATCAGCAAGGGCATTGAAGATGAAACGTGGCTGGGTCTTTCAGCATGACAATGATCCCAAACACACCGCCCGGGCAACGAAGGAGTGGCTTCGTAAGAAGCATTTCAAGGTCCTGGAGTGGCCTAGCCAGTCTCCAGATCTCAACCCCATAGAAAATCTTTGGAGGGAGTTGAAAGTCTGTGTTTCCCAGCGACAGCCCCAAAACATCACTACTCTAGAGGAGATCTGCATGGAGGAATGGGCCAAAATACCAGCAACAGTGTGTGAAAACTTTGAAGACTTACAGAAAACGTTTGACCTGTGTCATTACCAACAAAGGGTATATAACAACGTATTGAGAAACTTTTGTTATTGACCAAATACTTATTTTCCACCATAATTTGTAAATAAATTCATTAAAAATCCTACAATGTGATTTTCTGGATTATTTTTTCTCATTTTGTCTGTCATAGTTGACGTGTACCTATGATGAAAATTACAGGCATCTCTCATCTTTTTAAGTGGGAGAACTTGCACAATTGGTGGCTGACTAAATACTTTTTTCCCCCCACTGTATATACCTTTTATGGACACAGTCAATTTTACAATAATTATATTGTTTTTTTTTCTCCTGAACTTCTTCTACTCTCAACCTCTCCGATCATTTTCATGTGTAGCTATTTTGTTAGCTATTTATCAGTCTTATTGCTTGGGGATAGACGCTTATCAAGAGCCTGTTGGTGCCAGAGTTGATGCACCGGTACTGCTTGCCATGCGGAAGCAGAGAGAATAGTCTATGGCTTGGGTGGTTGGAGTCTTTTACGATTTTCCCAGCCTTCCTACCGGGCCTTTCTAATGTTCAACCTTATCCAGTGATTGTCATTCATTTTGGGTTGACAATTAGGCTGTTTCTATTTAACATTTTAAAATAGGGCTCTATAATTTTCATGTTTTCCAATAGAGCTGAATTTGCCTGCATCTTAATGTGCACGAATATCATAGGCTAATTTATAGTGGAAACTCAAAACACATTAGCTAGATCGCTAACTCTAAATATAATACTTACTGTTAGTAGCCATTAGTGATGGGAAGTTCGGCTCAAAAGATGGACTCCTTCCACTCATTTCGTTCATTTGAGTCAGTAATGGCCAGAGGACACAGGACCCCCTAACGGCAAACGATGAACTGAAAACTCGAAAGAGTCATGATTCTACGAGCCTCTTGTTCACCATAGGGGGTTTATTGTAGCTGTGATTTGTGACTGAGACTTGTAAACGTGTGCTTGAACTAATGTACATTTGTTGATTTGCTAGGCATATAAATACAGTCCCTTCAGAAAGTATTCACATTTTCCACATTTTGTTGTGTTAGTCTAAATTTAAAATGGATTCAATCTGTTTTTGTCACTGGCCTACACACAATACCCCATAATGTCCAAGTGGAATTATGTTTACAAATGTAATAAAAAATAAAAAGCTGAAATGTCTATAGTCAGTAAGTATTCAAGCACTTTGTTATGGCAAGCCTAAATAAGTTTAGGAGTTAAAATGTGCTTAACAAGTCACATAATATGTTGCATGGACTCACTGTGTGCATTAATAGTTTTAATATGTTTTTTTTAATGACTACCTCATTTCTGTACCCCACACATATCATTATCTGTAAGGTCCCTCAGTCGAGCAGTGAATTTCAAACACAGATTCAACCACAAAGACCAGGGAGGTTTTCCAATGCCTTGCAAAGAAGGGCACATATTGGTAAATGGGTTAAAATAAAAAGCAGACATTTGAATATCCCTTTGAGCATGGTGAAGTTATTAATTACACTTTGGATGGTGTATCAATACACCCAGTCACTACAAAGATACAGGCGTCCTTCCTAACTCAGTTGCCGGAGAGGAAGGAAACCGCTCAGGGATTTCACCATGAGGCTAATGGTGACTAAAACAGTTAAAGCATTTAATGGCTGTGATAGGAGAAAACAACTGAAGATAGATCAACAACATTGTAGTTATTCTGCAATACTAACCTAATTGACAATTAAAAGAAGGAAGCCTGTACAGAATAAAACATACCAAAACTGTTTGCAACAAGGCACTAAAGTAATACTAAAAAAAATGTGGCAAAGCAATTACCTTTTTGTCCTGAATACAAAGTGTTATGTTTGGGGCAAATCCAATACAACACATTACTGAGTACCACTGTCCGTATTTTCAAGCGTAGTGGTGGCGGCATCATGTTATGGGTATGCTTGTAATCGTTAAGGACTGGGAAGTGCACAGGCAAAATCCTAGAGGAAAACCTGGTTGTCTGCTTTCCACCAGACACTGGGGGTGAATTTACCTTTCAGCAGGACAATAACCTAAAACACAAGGCCAAATCTACACTGGAGTTGCTTACCAAGGAGCCGGTAAATGTTTGTGAGTAGCCAAGTTAGTTTAGACTAAGAGATTTCTGTATTTCATTTTCAAGACATTTGCAAAAATGTCTAAAAACATGTTTTCAATTTGTCGTCATGGGGTATTGTGTGTAGATGGGTGAGGAAAAAGTACAATTAATCAATTTTGAATTCAGACTAACATGTGGAATAAGTCAAGGGTATGAATACTTTCTGAAGGCACTTTAAGTATTTTTCTTGATACATTTGAAACGAGGTCTAGTTGCAAACGGACTGGATTGTGAACGACTCTTGCTTGAATGCCGTGAGGGTGATAAGCACAATGTCGTTCACGAACTGCAGCACCTCAAACGATTAATTCTCGAGTTTGAGTTTGTTGAGCAGAGTGGTGTATATGTTTTGGTTCTATAAAGCTGTGTCCATCATACCAGTCAATAATCAATTAATTGCATTCATTCTTGCACCATGCGCTCAATTATCAGTTCTAAACATTTATTTTTCTTCTCTATGCTCTATCTATTTTCCTGTGCGCATATGACCGATAGTTGGTGGTCGGAGCATGTCTCTGGAGCCGCTGAGCCGGAGGGGCGTGTATTAATCCTGCTGTAGGACTCATTGCGGCCATCACTATCAGGTCAAACAATTGACTAGTCACTCAGAAAAAACGAATCACGACTCTCGAGTCAGTAAAAAGAGTAGTTCAAAAAGAATGAATCGTTTGCAAACTGCAGTTCACTTAATGTCCTACCGCCCAATGAGGCCTAGGTAATCGCAATTGCCAATGCACATTTTGCGCGCTCTGTGTCTCCAAAGCTATATCAAATATCTTGGTTGTAAAATAGTTGCTATTGAGCTGAGAAATAAAAACTATACCTACAGAAAGCTGATAACCTCATTTCTTCAACTGTGACAACAGAATAGCAGTTTTTTTTCCCCACAATAGGATTTTTAAATATTATACAAAAAAAATTATCCCAGAGCATTTTTGTTCCCTGGGAAAGATAGTGGTTCGCTCGACACAGCAGCAGGCCCCAGCGAAATGGGTACAGGGGCAGGCAGACACTTTCATTACAGGAATCATGAGGATAATGTACTTTACTGTTTGACCAAATCATTATTATGGATAAGAGCAATACTTTTTTTTTTTGTCAAACGGCAGCCAAGCATCGATCATCATGTCACCAGAATAAGACCCTCGATTAAGGCGCATCAAGCTCATCACAGTGCACTTTCACCACCCTGTGAAATTCATCGTAACTTATTTTATCTGTAGCCTAATAAACTGCATGATTTCCCGAGTCGTAATGGGAGGACCACACAACATATCATCACATGACTCGAAGTTTACTTCGATATTATGGTTATTATATCATGGATATGAAGGTTATTATTAGGGCTGACCCCATTTAGTCGACTGGTCGATTTGTTTGGTCGATAGGCTGTTGGTCAAACAATATATTTTTTTAGTCGAGCAGTGGCAAATATATAAAAGAAAATGTAATGGTGCAAGAGACCCCTGTCTGATTCACGCCTGTCTGAGTGGACTAAGCCATTGCGGAGGCCGTGGGGATGGCACACCAGTATCACCAGTAGTACATTTACCCTTAATTACCATCATTTATCATCTACTATGTTTGTTTGGTTAAGGTAATTTCTGTTAATTTATTATTATTATTATTATTACTACTATTAGTCTAACCATTGTCGTTGTAGGAGTGGACACGTTGTTTGCAGAGCGCACAACCTAGGCTACACTTTTGAGGAACACTTTTTGGTTTATTTGATTCCATTTACAAGTTGTCAATTTATTCCTTGACAGGAGCGCTCCAAACAAGACAATCTTGAGTAAGGACACACACCTGATTATGCATAGAACTAGGACTAGTCTACCTGGCCTGCACACAAATGTAGGCTTATAAATGTGCCCATTTGGGAATCTGATACTATTTCTGATTGTCTTAACTCACCATCACTGCGGAGCTTCTCAAAGTAATTTTTTCTTTGCCTCAAAAAGCAAGGAAACAAAGTCTGTTTTTACTATAGTTCCTCAACGTAGCCTATTTGAAAGATATTTCCAGCTCTCTCCCTTTTTATAACCACTCTGCGTGAAAGGGGGGAAAAAATGTCATGCTCTGATCTGGTGGAAATGTCATAAAATAGGCCAACCTGATTTACTTCTTATCCCTTGTGCAAATAGCCTACAGCTGTCTGTCTGTCCGGAGCTCACTGGCATGGTAAACTCTGTGGGCCTAGAATATTTTATACAATGTTGCAAGTTTGCTAGCACTTAGGTTCAGGCCAGACCCAAGTTAGTATTTGATACAATGTTTCAAGTTCCTTGCAGACAGGCCATGCATAGCCAATGTGATTTATATGATATTAATTTTTTATCCGGATATTTTCAACCTGCGGGCTGCAATGTTTTTATTTGTTGGCTTTATGTAGGCTATTTTTACGTATTGGCAATGGCAATAGAAGTTACTTTTAGATTTGTATCGTTTTCATTTAGAAATAGAATTTAGATTAACTACATGACATTGATTTTGAGATATGAAGACTTTATTTTAAATTAAACTGTTCCACAAAAAAATATGAAAATCATAACTGGCACGCAGATCTGTAGAAATGGTACGATAATTTGGCACTCCAAATGGAAAAGGTTGCCGACCGCTGGTGTAGCCTATTACCGGCAACTTCAGGAGCATAATGGCAGAATCTGCAAAGGCCAGCAGCAGCGGGAGGAGGAGGGCTGGGTCGGGAACAGGTTTTTACTTCCGGTTAGGCTATATTGATCCCTGGCTCCCTCTTTAGTAATTTGTGTCTTAATTTTTAATTACAGTGCTTAAAGCATCAGACAAAGTAGACATATTTTTTTTAGTTGATTTTACTCGAACATAGGGTGTGTCTATATATGGAAAAATACACATTTTAAAATTTCAACCAATCGATTGGTTGAAAGAACAGATTACTTTCGGTCAAGAAAGATTTTTTTTTTTTTTTGTCGATGACAAAGTTATTATATATACTGAGTGTACAAAACAAGAATGATCAAACACCCAAAGGACATCCAGCCAACTTGACACAACTGTGGGAAGCATTGGAGTCAACATGGGCCAGGATCCCTGTGGAATGCTTTTGACACCATGTAGAGTCCATGCCCCGTTGAATTGAGGCTGTTCTGAGGGTAAAAGGGGGTGCAACTCAATATTGGAAAGGTTCCTAATGTTTTTTACACTAATTGTATATTTTTGGAAAACCTTTTTTTTTTTTGTTATAATGCTATTCTACACATTTTGTCATGAGGCTAAGAGAAAATGTTGCGGTTTTTAAAGCTGATTTCCTGCAATTCTACAGGTTTTGCCATGGGTCAGAGAGCAAAATGTGCTGTTTTGTAGCTCATCTCAAGCTATTCTACACTTTTTGCCATGAGGCTGAGAGAGAATTTTGACTTCCAGGGGGCCCAAATAAATAAATGTGGGTTGAGAGCCCCTGGAGGTCGAGGGGCCCCGGGGCACATGCCCTGCATGCCTGTTCAGTACTCTGTCCCTTTGTAGCTTCTAAAGATGTCTAAAGCTGCAGATTTAGAAGGAAAGAGAGAAGTGAGTGTGTGTACAGAAGAAAAAGCAGGTTGGAACACGCCTTGGGATTAATGAGCAGAAAGTCAGTTTGGTTCTCACACACTGCCCTATTTTATTTCCTCCCTCTCTCTCTCTCTTGCTCTTTCACAATGCATTTATTTGATGTTGTTTTGGCCTAAAAATCCTATTTAACACATTTTTCATTCTCTCTATACAACTTTCTTTCATATTTCTATTGTTTCATCTTATACCTTTTGTCTATTTCACAGACACGACCCAACCCACTGCATAAGGTGAGAGCAGTGTGTGTGCGTGTGTCTGCACACATGTTTGTGCCTGTGGGAGGAGTGGTTAGTCAGCTCTTTTCCTTTGGGAGTATACTGTTTGGAGTAGTTGGCTATACTGGTCGATGTCACCACATTTGCTGTCAAGGCATATTTTCACCAGCTGAACTCCTCTTTGACATACACATTTCTGTTTTCTTTCCAACTCCTAGTTAATCAGGTGTCTGTGAACCTCTTGAACCTAGTCCATCACTCCTTCATCCCTTAATACGTTACATTATACAATACAGTATGGTTCAGTAGGCCTAGCCTACATCCCAGTGTGACAGTGTACCATTCAAGCTACAGGATGTCTGCTGATTCTTGGAGTTTTCCAGTCAAAGTGTGGTTTTCCAGCTGTTTAGACGGTCTACACAGTCTGCACCCAATGGAAACAGGAAGGGAAATGATCAATGCACTGACTACTGTACTCTCACTCACTCTTTCTGCCTTTCTTTCGTTCTTTCTGCCTTTCGTTCTTTCGTTCTTTCTTTCGTTCTTTCGTTCTTTCTTTCTTTCGTTCTTTCGTTCTTTCTTTCTTTCTCTCTCTAACACAGGCTAGAAGTAGGTGGGTGTGCTGTCAGTCTCTAATCCCCGGCACTGGGACTGCCTGCTCCTTTGGATTGTATTTGGGATGACAGGGCACTAAGTAGACACACACACACACACACTTTCCTAACTTAGCCATTAAGTGCAATCAAATCTCCATCAGTTTAGTTTGCTGAAGACTGTCCATCAAGCCATGCCTTCATTCCAGTGGGGAAGTGTGTAATTTGACCTAACTCTCCCTGTGGCCAGTCTGCATGCTTTGGCACACTAACCCAGCCTGTGGAAAGTGCAGTATGTGAATGAAATAGCAACTCCAGCCTCTGGTTGTGAATGGGAATATCTCTGGTCCTCAGAGAACACACATGGGTGTCTAGTGGATTGTTCTCAGTCAGAGGTCACAGGCACAGTACAGAGGATGTGTGGGAAATAATGGCTCACAGATGTAGCAGGAGATATCTGGTACCCTCATGATGACTCAAACAACATCCAAGCCCTGCTGGCCTGTTTCCACTGCTATACAAATACACACTGAGGGTGGTGTCATGATGAATTAGACCAGCATGGAATATATTATACAGGTGGAACTGAGGGAATGCCCTTTGTAGTATCTATTATGTCTAGATCCTTCTCAGTATTATTTGTTTTGGTTCTGAAACCCAGGATTGAACCAAGTATGTTTTTTATACAGTGCATTACAATACACAGTGTGTGTGAACGTGTGTTTGAGTGTTACTTTGAGATTACTTCTCTCAGTCTCTGTCCCCTCTTTCTTATCTTGTTGCCAGGTCTTTCCTTCCTGCCCTCCTACTCAAATGCTGTTCTCTCTTTTCTGTGGCGCCTCTACCATAAACATCTCACAGACTACAGTGTCATGTCAGAGTTGAGCTAAGAACATGGAGCCACCACAAGCTAAGCCTGTGGACTATAAGGGATCTTTAGGAAAAGTGCCACATTTAGGAAAAGTACTACCGGTATCTTTAGGAAAGGTCCTACCAAAAATGACTCGTTTTTTATAATAAAGAAGATAGTCTTTATTGCTGGTTAGACCATGGTATTTTACCATTCAACATCCTGATGCTTGAATCTCCATATAGTCTGTCGTGTGCTACAAATTCACTTGGTACAATGTTATTCAAGGCTTTAATGTCCCTTTACTGTAGCAATCTTCATTATCTGTTCCAATTTATAATTCATTTATTGTACTACCTTTTTTATAAACTGAGTGTAAAAAACATTAGGAACTCTTTCCATAACATAGACTGACTAGGTGAATCCAGGTGAAATATATGATCCCTTATTGATATCACTTGTTACATTGACTTAAATCAGTGTAGATGAAGGGGAGGAGACAGGTTAAACAATTGAGACATGGATTTTGTGTGTGCCATTTAGAAGGTGAATGGGCAAGACAAAACATTGAAGTACCTTTTGAATCGGGTATGGTAGTAGGTGCCAGGCACACCGGTTTGAGTGTGTCAAGAACTGCAACGCTGCTGGGTTTTTCACGCTCAACAGTTTCCTGTGTGTATCCACCACCCAACGGACATCCAGCCAACTTAACACAACTGTGTGAAGTATTGGAGTCAACATGGGCCAGCCTCCCTGTGGGGGATAGGGGGGGGGGCTGATAGAAAGGTGGTAAAAATACTGGACGGTTAATGCCCTCTTTTCCACAGTCTTTCTCTGCTTTTCCTGTCTGAGTACGGTCAAGTCCACCTTTCGTTACGAGTCACCCTATAGCCCCTCCACAAGCCTGTCATCCATGCCCCCTTCGGTAGTCTCACAGCTTCTCTTCTCGACCAAGTCCTCTGTGATCTGATGAGTCACATTACTGATGTGTCATGCTCTGGTTCTGCTGCCAGCTGAAGTTTCTGGGACTGTGTGGGCTAGCTGTGCTCTCTCTCTCCCCCACTCTTTCTCTCCCACATTCTCTCCCGCTCTCGCTTTTTTCTCTCTCGCTCTTTCTCTTTGTCTCTGTCTGTGGCTGTTTTTCTGTGACTGTCTAGCCTGTTATCTCTCTCTCACTCACTCACTCACTCACTGTGTTTTGTAACATTGACATGTCTGTTTTGATGTTTGAGTAACTTGGCACCTGTTGTCATTTACTTTACATAATGGGTTATTCCCATTATTAGTTTGTTTACAGACTGTGTTGTGAATTTGTTACTCTCTAACTGTAAGTTCTAACTGTCATCTATATCTCTGTCCACAGCTCGTACCAGGCAGGTGACGGAGGAGTTTGGTCATGTGTACGAGCAGCAGTATGCAGTGGCCCTCTTCAACAGTGTCCGCTTTGAGATGGAGGGGGGAGGAGGGCC
The DNA here is from genome assembly GCF_964263955.1 of Coregonus lavaretus. Lineage (NCBI taxonomy): Eukaryota > Metazoa > Chordata > Actinopteri > Salmoniformes > Salmonidae > Coregonus > Coregonus lavaretus. The sequence goes on along the minus strand of NC_139991.1, from coordinate 55,459,269 downwards.
CCAGCCACAGCTCCTGCACCGCAAGGCAAGAGGCTGACCTGGAGACGACTGTCTGTCGCACTCCTTCACCCCTCTGTTGCTGTTTTTGTGTCTTCCTGCGTTCTTCTCTCGCTCAATCTGTCCCTCTTCTGTTTAAAAAAATATATATACAGTACCAGTCAAAAGTTTGGACACACCTACTCATTCAAGGGTTTTTCTTATTTTTTTACATTGTAGAATAGTAGTTAAGACATCAAAACTATAAAATAACACATCATGGAATCATGTAGTAACCAAAAAAGTGTTAAACAAATTAAAATGTATTCAAATAGCCATCCTTTGCTATTTTGAGAGAATGCCAAAAGTGTGCAAAGCTGTCATCAATTCAAAGGGTGGCTATTTGAAGAATCTCAATGTAAAATAAATGTTGATTTGTTTAACATTCCATGTGTGTTATTTCATAGTTTTAATGTCTTCACTATTATTCTACAATGTAGAAAATAGTAAAAATAAAGAAAAACCCTTGAATGAGTAGGTGTGTCCAAACATTTGACTGGTTGTGTGTGTGTATTTATACACTACCGTTAAAAACTGGCAGCTTCATTAAATAGTACCCGCAAAACACCAGTCTCAACGTCAACAGTGAAGAGGCGACTCCGGGATGCTGACCTAGGCAGAGTTGCAAAGAAAAAGTCCAGTGTCTGTTCTTTTGTCCATCTTAATCTTTTCTTTTTATTGGCCAGTCTGAGATATGGCTCTGCCTAGAAGGTCAGCATCCCGGAGTCACCTCTTCACTGTTTACATTGAGACGGGTGTTTTCCGGGTACTATTTAATGAAACTGCCAGTTGAGGACCTGTGAGGCGTCTGTTTCTCAAACTAGACACTCTAATGTATTTGTCCTCTTGCTCAGTTGTGTACCGGAGCCTCCCACTCCTCTTTCTATTCTGGTTAGAGCCAGTTTGCGCTGTTCTGTGAAGTAGTACACAGCGTTGTACGAGATCTTCAATTTCTTGGCAATTTCTCACATGGAATAGCCTTCATTTCTCAGAACAATAATAGACTGACGAGTTTCAGAAGAAAGTTATTTGTTTCTGGCCATTTTGAGCCTGTAATCGAACCCACAATTGCTGATGCTCCAGATACTCAACTAGTCTCAAGAAGGCCAGATTTATTGCTTCTTTAATCAGCACAACAGTTTTCAGCTGTGCTAACATAATTGCAAAAGGGTTTTTCTAATGATCAATTAGCCTTTTAAAATGATAAACTTGGATTAGCAAACACAACGTACCATTGGAACACAGGATTGATGGTTTCTGATAATGGGCCTCTGTACGCCTATGTAGATATTCCATTACAAATCTGCCGTTTCCAGCTACAATAGCCATTTACAACATTAACAATGTCTACACTGTATTTCTGATCAATTTTATGTTATTTTAATGGACAAAAAAATTGTTTTTCTTTTGAAAAAAAATGCAATTTGTAAGTGACCCCAAACCTTTGAATGGTAGTGTGTATATATTTTTTAACAATACAAAACATACACATACAAATGACACACACAAACACAACCACATCACACCTGCCCAGACCCACCTGCTCACACCCCCATCTCCAGTGCCCACATTACTCTCCGTCACATGGCCTCAAACTGCACCATTTCTTTCCTCTGTCGCCCACGCACTTTCAACATTTAGATAATAAACCATTTTACATTTACAGGATTGGTTTTTAAGTATACTTTTTAAAAGATTATTGATGGGAAAAGTATTGTCCAACCCATCGGGTATCTCACTGCACCCTCGTGAATTTTGTCTCTTTTATAATAAATTCTATACAATAATTTACACTGGATTAAGCGGTCCCTCTTCAGTTTATTCAGTTACTTCATTTTCCTCTCACAGTATTCCCACGCCATCTGCGTCTCTCCTACTCGTCGTCCTCTGCTCCTCATCCTCTCTTTTCATCTCTTTACCTCACCATCCTCCTCGGAGTCTCCCTTAATGTTGTATCTCTGAGTGTTAGGTTGTGAGTGTTTACACTCCAACAGTCAAAACGCTATGGACACAGATAGGAAACGCATACTGTAGTCATCTCCACTGTAATACTGTTGAGTTCTGTGTTAGTCTCCACCATCAAGTCACTGGATGGAATTAGAACAGATTTCACACATGAACAAACTGTGATGGTGCTAAGAATCTTGTGGCTGCTTTCCTTGTCTATTCTCTTCACTACCCAAGTGATACTCTGGGTAGTGACACGCACGCACCGACGCGCACACACACACTTTCATTCACACACGGAAACAGCACAAAACTCTTTCTGATTAAAACACAGGCACTGATAGGCACCACATCTTACCAAGCATTGCCAGTTAGCACCTTCCAAGGACACATAACCTCTCTTCTCCAGCTCCCCTCCACCCCTCTCTCCCCCTCCTTCCTTCCTTCCTCAGCTGGGATTATGCTGTTTGAGTTACAGTATTTGATCTACAACAGGAAATCTAAAAACAAAGTGGTGGTGTAAACAATATACCACACCTGTGTGTTCTCACTTTAGCCATCCAGTCTCAACCGCCACCAGCGGTTGTACAACTGCAAACACCATGGTTGCGTCCCAAATGGCACCCTATATCCTTTATAGTGCACTATGTTTGACCAGACCCTATATAGGGAATAGGGTGCCATTCGGGACGAAGCCCCATCATTGCTGCTTTTGCTGGTACTAACTAACTAGGGCTGGTAATTGCCAGGGACCTCACGATACGATATTATCACGATACTTAGATGCTGATACAATATGACATTGTCCTATGTAATTGCACACTATTCTTGGGGTGCTGAAATCAGTAGTTTTTTGTTCATTTTTTTCATTTTATGTGACGTCGGAGCTCTAGTCTGCCCACACTAGTCGCCGCTCAACTCCATCGTTAATCGTGGAGTTGAGTTTAGTCAGCTAGGTCAGTCATGGAAATGAGTGCTGAAAACATGTTGGCTTACTATTTAAAAAGAAGATGGAGAACAAGCTATAGAATGAAAAATACTTTTGTTTTTGTACAGGTAAAAAAAAAAAGATCTGATAGTGGTAGTGGGGTGGTAGATGCCTAGACTCCCTTATGGTTCAGCTCAGGTGCCTACATAGTACATACACCCTAGACATACATCATTTACAGACCGACCCAGCTCAGACAGATCCAGCTCATGAGCTCCATCAGCAGTAGATTTGAATTTAGAATGGAAAATGAATGTGTTTATGCAACAGTTGTTAGTGCATTGAACCAAATTGTATCGATTCGTTCTCTAATCAAATAAAATCGCACCGAATTGTTTCAAACCAAAACGTATTGTTCCTGTACAGTATCAGAGCCCATGTATCTAGATACGTATCAAATCGTCATGAAAGGGAATGATTCACATCCCTAGTACTAACACTACCATGTAGTACAATAATACAAGTGATAGCAGCTCTAATGCTAACTGTCTGTTGTGTTGTGGTAGGACCCTCTGGAGGACCGCTCCATCTTTTCTGGGGGTCTGTTCCAGTACCTGGAGGAAAACAAGAGATGGAGGAACCGCTTTGTCTTCGTGGCCGACACCTACAACATCAGCTTCTATGAAAACAAAGTGGTGAGGTGGTCGGAAAACTGAAACATCTATTTTTTTGTTGCTAGATTTGTTTTTACTTTCATAATCAGACAGATTTAGATGCCAGCTAGTCTGAATTGTTTGGGTCACAACTTTATCTGTGATTTTATGGTTCTGAACTGTTTGTACATTTTTCACCCTCTTTCCTTGAAACTGCACCCTCACTCTGTACTCTCTGATAGGCTCACGAGAGGGGCTTGCGCCCTAAAGGAACCATAAACTGTGCTGGATACAAAGCTCTGACCTCCATGGAGGAGTATCTTGAACTGATCAACACCAGCCTGCCAGGTGAGAGATATGATTTGGTTACACCTGACTAGCTGATCTGTGTATACTAAACAGCTGATCATGAGTCACTGTTGGATTTTGGTATAACCAGCACTTTCCCCAATGTGAGATCAAGTACTAAAGTACTCAGTGACTAGCTAGGCCATATTCATTAGGGCACACTGTAACAAAACATTTAGCAATGAGTGTTTTCCTATTGGACAAATTCTGGAATTCCTTTCCTGATTCAATATATTTTCTTTGGTTTGGTGCCCTGATGAGGAGGCTATGAACACCTATAAACGTGAATGTTTGTTTGTGTTTTAGGTATAAAGGCCAAGGTGGACAGTGGTCCGTTTGTGAAGTGTGCCACCCAGTTCCCTCTGATCCTGTGGCATCCATACGCCCGCCACCACTACTTCTGTGTGCTGACAGAGAAGGAGCAGAAGAAGTGGCACGCTGTGCTTCAGGACTGTGTCAGACACAGCAACAATGGTGAGGAGCTGTCTGAACACCACACACTGTCATAATAACACACACACAGCATATGTTTTACAATCCTTGTCGGGACCTAAAATTCATTTCCATTCAAAATCCTATTTTCCATATCTTTAACCCTAAACGTAACCCCTAACTCTAATTGTAACCCTATCCCTAATTGTAACTCTAAACCCTAACCTTAAAATAGCCTTTGTCCTCGTGGGGAATGTGTGAAATGCCCCCATGAGGGAGAATTTTTCTTGTTTTACTATCCTTGTGGGGACTGTTGGGGATTTCCGGTAATACAAGCCCCCCCCATTGGTGGTTCTGCATGACAGAGGATTACCCATCTCAGGTAGAGAACAACACAGACTCAGCTCCACCCTGACCAATTACTGCTCTTCTGCCTCACTGCCATTGTTCACAACACAGACCTGTGTGTGTGTGTCACTTTGTGAAAATTTGCACACCATCACAATGAGCTGGTCTTTCAGTGATGGTGAAACGCAGCAGGGCAGGGATGAGTTATTTAAGTTACTGTCTTGGGCAACCTCCCAAATGGCCCCCTATTTACTATGTAGTGTATTATTCTTGTCCAGAGCTCTATGGGCCCTGGTCAAAATTTGTGCACTACATACTGTAGGGAATAGGGTTCCATTTGGGACGCAATTTATTTATGTTATGATGACATGACGGGGTGGTGTGCTGGTCTGGAGCAGTGTCCCTCTTAACTCTGAATCCTGTAGGGCAACTCGGTGTCAAGTTGTGGCCTGACTCTTAAAACCATCAGTCATCTGTACTTGCCACATGCCAGCTTAATACACGTTTGTGTTGGGTGCAGGGTGTTACACATTGGTATTGGATGATGTGAGCCCCCTCCCCCCCTTTCCATGTCAATCGTAAATGTGCTTGTGTGTATTCCTGTACCTCATCCAGCATACACACACACATTTTCAGAGAAACTTGGGGACGTGAGAAATAGCCTTAGGGAGGATTTCACAGGAAGGTGAAACTATAACAGTGATTATTCATTGAATGACAAAGTGGGCCGATGAAATCACATGAACAGACTTGCTGGGATCCCACAGGTTGCAGAAGCAGCTCAACAACAACATGGTGATCACTGCACTGATCCACCGATGGTGCTCCGACATCACGTCATCACCTTCCCATAATGCACTTTAAATAAACACACTCGTATGTCTCGACCACTAACACCCCACGCCCTGGGAGGATCTGACGCGTGTTCACTTGGGATCAAAGCACACATGCATACACACGTGCAGGCACACACGCACACATTAATATGGAGTCGAAAGAAACGCACACTTATTTAGGTGAGGTGCTGGCTAACGGAGTAGAACACTTGAAAAAGAAAAGGAGAGCTGCACACTCTAGGAGCTCAGATGCAATAATTTAATAACCTAATAACCAACATTTCGACAGACAAGCTGTCTTCATCAGGGTATAATGACACGCACATACACACACACGATGACAAGGTGCTGACAGTGTTTGTGTCCATTTTAGACATCAAGCTACAAAATCTTCTCCCCTTGTTGGCCCCTCTCTGGAGCCAATCAGAGTCATGGTACTCCCCCTACCTGTCCAGGCCTGGAGCCAATCAGAGCCATAGTACTCCCCCTACATGTCCAGGCCTGCCAGCTGTCCAGTCACTCCTCTAAAGAAATTCCTGCTGTGAGCTTCCGCTGCAGTAGAGGAGTGAGAGTGCCAATTAACAGTTTAACTGTCTTCTGTCTATTCTGCCCATGGCTGTTAAGAACGCTCAGTTGGCAATAGTTACAACAGACAAATACATTTATGAATGTATTTATTTATGAAGTTGCAATGCTGCATGGTACTACATAGTTTTGAGGGGTATTATTTGGTGGTGATGGTTCTATCAGTGGCCTATAAGGATTGTGTCCTTACTTCCTTGCTCTTGGGTCTGTAGTGTACTAGACTAGCCCCCTATCTCCTACCATCATTCCCTGAGTGTTGTGAGGACTGCCAGACACTATAGCCCCAGTTCCAGGGGCGATTTAATGGTTTGAAGGCGTGACCCTCACCCCCAGTAATAGACAGTGCATTCGGAAAGTATTCAGACCCCTTGACTTTTTCCACATTTTGTTACGTTACAGCCTTATTCTAAAATGGATTAAATACATGTATTTCCTCATCAATCTACATACAATACCCCATAATGACAAAGCGAAAACAGGTTTTTACAAATTCTTGCAAATGTATTAAAAATAAATAATAATACCTTATTTCCATAAGTATTCAGACCCTTTGCTATGAGACTCGAAATTGAGCTCAGGTGCATCCTGTTTCCATTGATCATCCTTGATCCACCTGTGGTAAATTCAACTGATTGGACATGATTTGGAAAGGCACACATGTCTATATAAGGACCCACAGTTGACATTGCATGTCAGAGCAAAAACCAAGCCATGAGATCTAAGGAATTGTCCGTAGAGCTCAGACAGGAGTGTATCGAGGCACAGGTCCGGGGAAGGGTACCAAAAAATGTCTGCAGCATTGGTCTCCAAGAACACAGTGGCCTCCATAATTCTTAAATGGAAGAAGTTTAAAACCACCAAGACTCTTCCTAGAGATGGTCGCCTGGCCAAACTGAGCAATTTGGGGAGAAGGGCCTTGGTCAGGGAGGTGACCAAGAACCCGATGGTCACTCTGAATGAGAGATGTGGAGATGGGAGAACCTTCCAGAAGGACAACCATCTCTGCAGCACTCCACCAATCAGGCCTTTATGGTAGTGGCCAGACGGAAGCCACTCCTTAGGAAAAGGCACATGACAGCCCACTTGGAGTTTGCCAAAAAGCACCTAAAGGACTCAGACCATGAGAAACCAGATTCTCTGGTCTAAAGAAACCAAGATTGAACTCTTTGGCCTGAATGCCAAGCATCACGTCTGGAGGAAACCTGGCACCATCTCTACGGTGAAGCATGGTGGTGGCAGCATCATGCTGTGGGGATGTTTTTCAGCGGCAGGGACTGGGAGACTAGTCAGGATTGAGGGAAAGATGAACGGAGCAAAGTACAGAGAGATCCTTGATGAAAACCTGCTCCAGAGCGCAAAGGACCTCAGACTGGGGAAAAGGTTCATCTTCCAACAGGACAAAGACCCTAAGCACACAGCCAAGACAACGCAGGAGTGGCTTCGGAACAAGTTTCTGAATGTCTGTCACAAGAATTTCTATCTCTAATTAATCAAACTTAATGCTCTGAATAATTCCCAGAGGGTGTAAGGCTCTTGTTTAATCATGAATTAAACAAAGGTCCACAACCAGCAAGAATGATCTGTATGTTTAATCATGGAGAGCTCTGCTGCAAAAAAACACATATACAGCTTTTATACTTCACACAAAGGCACTTTGCTCCGCCCACCTTTAGGAGGCCTTTAACCAGTTTCTCAGTCCCCTTCATCCTGGAATGTTTGTCTCAGCAGTTTCTAACTCACCCCCTCTGTTAGTGGGTTTATAATGATAACCCTAACACAGTTCACACAGTCATCATCAGTATTGGGGTTAACAATTTTAGACATAATCATCATTCCTCTATCAGTCCACCCTTTGACTAAATTTTTACACCCTTAGGATAAATGTATTTACAAGCATGACCAATCTGATCTTCATACGTCAGAACTAATAAACATTTCATTCAATTGCGGTCTTTCAGGGTCAAAGTCCTCGTCATCCACCAAGCCTGGAGGATCGTTTTTCCCACTCCCCTGGTCAGAGTCCGGAGTCGGTCCATCTCTCATCATTTGTTGAGATACTGCATTCACCAATGCCTTACTCACCAATCCTCGGACACAGGGAACAAGACAACAACCACATAATACAAGAATACCCATACAAACGCTGACCGCCCCTAAGATGGTGGCTGCTATGGTTTTCCATTTACCAAACATTTCATCAAACCACCCTATCCACGATGTACTAACTTCTGAGTTCTCAGCTCATTCTTCACTTAGAGCAGTTAATTCTGCAAGAGCTCTGGTGACCGTCCCATCCGGTGTGGTGTTATTAGGGATAAATGTGCAACAATGGCTTACCATTATATAGACACCGTCCCTTTCTGCCTGATCTAGAGCCAACCTCTTTTCCTAAGTCATGAGTGAGATGGCGGATAATTGTTCAGAGATCCCTTTTACTGCATCCCTAGTCTGGCCAATAAATCATTGTTGGTCGTAATAGATATAATTAATCCAATCCACAATTTTGTTTATTGTCACCCACCAAAAGAACGTGGTATTAAATCCTTCCCCTAATTCTTTCATAGCTTGGTATCCATCCGGTACCCCCCTTGATACCCCAATCGCATCCATCTAAATAGGGCTATTCTCCTTCTTGTTAAAACTCCTCCTACGTCTGTTTAACTCTTTCCTTGGTTCCTGGTGACTAATTCTAACTAGCTGAAGCAGTAGAATCAGGGTGCACGTATCTAGCCACCCTTTTGGTATTCTCTGCCTTATACTGCCTTTACTGGCACGCGCCCACCACACATCGGTTACACCACTCTTCTCTTTTACTTCTTAACAATGGTAAGGGCATAGCGTAATTGGTGGTGGATCTTGACATATCAAGACCATTGCCGAGACTATGATGCAGCTCAAGTCACCCCTATTCCCAAAAACCGCCAACCCTCTCCTGTCCTCAGTCTTTCTGCTTGGTACTACCCCATACTCACACCCTGAGAACACACTACAGTGATGATAGGTTGGGGTAGGAGATCTTCGTTAACAGAGGTGATCCCCAGACCCTATTGGTACAGTTCTTCTCTCTAACTCTGCGTGTGTTCAGTGGTGCTTGTATGTGTTCTTACCTTTTTGCAGTGGGTAACGTGGACCCAGGTTGCTCTTTCTGCTATTCTAATGGCAAAGGCAGTTACCAATATAACCTGATAGGGCCCTTCCCAACAGGCCTGCTTCCAGTCTTTCTTCTTTAGGGACTGGATGCTCACCAGTCACCTAGTTAGATAGTGGGTCACCTTCTCCTTTAGTTCACCTGTGGGGCACAAAACCTCTGAAATACCGGTGTGGTTAATAACTACCTTCTCACGTTTTCTGCTAGGGTGCTCTTAATTTCTATTTCTGCCTTCTCCGGTCCTCCTAACTCGGGCATTCTGTATGGTCTACCAAATCCCTTCTCCAATGGCAATAACCCTTCTTCATCTGGAGTTCTCCTGATCGTCATTAATACTATCGGTAGACCTTGTACCCCATTTCTTCCTGCTCTCCTGTGTGTTTTCCTTAACCCCTCTCTAACCATACCGTTCACATCAGTATTCTCTTTCTAGACTGTATCTAAAAAAAATTTTTTTTAAAAAAAAAGTATTTTGTCCTTTCCTTCGTATATTTATTATTTAATCCTACCATCTACTATCATCCCCCCTTTTGACACATAATATTGGTAATATTGGTAATTTATCATCCAATTGCCATCCCTTATTTATTTTTGAGACTGTCCCTTGCTTCTTTATTGCTCCTCCCACTTCCTTTGTCTTTTATGGCGGCTAAATTCGACTTTCATTCAGTTCAGAATCAATAGTAATCCAATCAATCAATACCTTATCTTTTAAAAACACTCATGTTTAGTTCAAACTCTGTTCTACCCCGGCTCTACCGGGCTTGACCTGAAGACTGATGGTTGGACATGACAGGTCCATACTTTAAATCTTTCAAACCTAACACAAACCCCACTTCATGCTGTAATCAATCAAGAAGATAGCAAAGGAGAGACAAAGGTTTTAGCCTGAACTCTGCTCAACCCTGGCAGCTTTTTCCTCTGTTTGAGGAGAGAAGCAAAAGGCTCCCTTCTGCTTTCATTCACTGATAACGTAGGACAGCTGTAGGACAGCCATGGATTCCCACTTCACTTACACACCTCTAAAACATTTAATCTAACCCATTACACATTATTTACTACTGCTCATTCTCTTGTTACAATCTGCAAATGTACCAATAAATTCTCTTACCATCATTACTACCCCCTTTTTTGAACACATGAGTCACAACGTCACTCATGCTTTCAAAAACAAAATACCAACCTTGTTTATTAAACCATAATAAAAATTACATTAAAATGACAACATCTGATAATACCTCAATGTACTTCTATCCTGTAAAGTAATCCAAGATTAGTACAATTGACTAGCAACAGGTATCCCTCATTCAGGGAAAGCTCTCTCTCTCTTCTGTTATTTTATGGTTCAAATCATATTATTACCAAATTATAATCTTTTTCACAGTATTATAAATTACCCTCAACTTGATAAAATAAACTATCTTAAAGTCCTCCTCTCATGCCTTTAGAATTACCAGTGTGGATGATTAATTAACACCAGAAAGTCAAAACAGAGTTCAGAGGCCATTGAATTCATTCAACAAACTATTCCATCCCATAGTATAGTAAACATTACCATCATTCTAAATATTTCATAAATGTTACTTATCCCAAGTGTTCATTAAGTCCTCATGACATTTATTCTCATAAGAAATGATGTATACCCTAAACTCAGTCAAAAACCCAAAAAACTCCATAAAATTCACTGTGTGTGCTCCTTTAAGACCCATCACCTATGAACTGTTGAAAAACCCCTAAATTCAACATAACAACCCTTTATAAACATCATACTAGGTGTGTTGTTTTTTATTTGAAAAACCCAATTGAAAAACAACAACCAAAAATAGCCAGGCCCCACTTAATTTGGTAGTTCACTTTTACGACCTAAATACTGTCTAACTTCACTACTGCTCCCCCTAGCCCTGGGCAACATTCCAATGAGATAAAATGTATAACCAGGAGAAAGAGATTAGTTTGTTAACCTTCAATTACCATCAGTAATCTAAAGATGGTAAGTACACACAACACATGATACAGATATCCCCAGTCCTAACTCATCAATAATCGTTTGTATCAATCTAATTCCTCATAACTAATCCATAAAACCACTCAAAAATGTCATTAATTTGCCAATACAATCACATACTCTGTGTAAGGAAGACATATTTTATCCCAGGCATCCCCTTAACATAATGCTATAGGAGCTTCCATCAATCCTGGAAGACACTATATAATAACACGTTTCATTAAGTTCACTACACCTTCTAATATAACCCTATAACTCCTTTCTATTAATTTAACCATCTCAACCTGTTGCATTGATGTTTTAAAAATATAAACCTATTGTTTAATAACTTCATACTTATAACCAATGTTTATTCAATCCATCATCCTAATAGTCACAACTATATCCCATTGTTCAACGTACCATAAACAGATTATTGTTTTAGAAATCACCAATTATTTTCATACACCACTGGTGTTACCCAACCTATACAATAAAGTAATAACCATTAGAATTTGTCAAAGAAATGCTTTTCATTCAACTATTCAAACTTCTGCTCGATACAGTCAAGCAAGTACAACTCTTTTACCCGGGAACTAGAACCATAAATTATTTTCCTTTGTCCTCAACTTAAATAATTTTCACAGCTCTATCGCAATTTCAGTTCGCTATTCAATTTCTTTAACTGTTCTCTCTGATCTCTCGAAATCATGTAATTAGTACTTGTAACATATTTTCATAGACCGTTCTAGAATACTTCTAAAGCTATCTAATTCAACTTTTCACATTTCTCAATCCACGTAGTAATCTAGGTCCATAGCCCCAATGCGAAAGCTTTACCCACTGTCTCTACCTGGATTCGAACCAGGGACTCTCTACATACATTGCCAGTCACTCCACAAAATCTGCGATCCTTTCAAAGCAACTACTTCCAGTTCAATGAGCAAGTGACGTCACCAAATGAAAACCGCACTAGCTCTCACCTCATTCAACAACACAAAAACTATCTCTCCCTGCACCTATTCCTGTTGAATAAGTGAGTCTTTCTATTTAACCCAAACCACACTACAAATCTTCCATTCAACATCACCAAACCAAATACTCAATAGTATCCGGTTACCACCCATACCAGCCGTTGAATTCACTCATACATACAGATTTCACCTTATGCCATTGAAATGCCCAATAAACCATAATAGTTCAATGGAACCCTCTGTTGGCTCTCTACTATATTATACATTACTTCTATAACCACATTAGTTATGGTCCGATTACCCATTAAACCTTATCACATAATCAAACAACGGTACAACCTTAAACTCATATTCTCTACTTTCTCACCCATGAGGTATGTCTACGTTTGGGTGAGAAAGTTCATACGTATATATTGTTAGAAATGTATAGGTACCTCTCAAATAATCGCTTCGTGGTGTTTTTAGCCAATTCTTAATCGACACATCACTTCTTCAAACTTTTTACCCGTGGAACCAAAAATAGACTGTCATTTCCCGGACACTGCCCTTTCCTTTATCTCTGCAGTCGCGATGGTTATGACCTGTTTTGTTACAGTATTTACACGGGGCCTCACACTCTCTGGCAAAATGACCTTCCTTGTTACAGTTAAAGCACTTCCTCTTATCTCCTCCCCTATTCTGCCTCCCTGATTTATTATAGCTATCTAATCTCTTCAACTCTGTGTTTAAATTCTCTAGTCTTTCCTGACTCTCCAAAAGCCATACTCTCGCTGTGTCTAGCCCATCTGCCTAATCATAGCCTCTAATTTCTCTACTTCGAGATGCCCAATAAATCCATACCTTCTCCCAAATGGATCCATAATAAATATTCCTTTGATCTCTTCCTAACATATATCCCCCGTTAATTCTCGGACCTCTTTAGAATATTTATTTCCCATGATAGAAAAATAAGAAATCCCCCCCGTTTAGTAATAATTCAATCAATAATTATTTTCTTTGGGACTTATTATTAGGTGCGACTTTTGAGCAAATGTTATGATCTGCTTTTGTAATCAACCATTTAAATTATTCAACCCGTAACCCAGAGTTTTTTTAAGACCCCAGTTTCATGAAACGGATGGGACAACCATTTTTTTCTCACGCAACCTATTTTAGTCCCTTCCTTGAAACACATCACATATTTCGATGGATCATTAGGTCTCACACGTATACAACCTTATACTATTTTTTGCTAACACTATCCGCAACCCAGAGGTCGTAACTGCTCTATTTTTATGAAATAGACAGAGTTAGAGCAATTCCCCAGTTGTTTATGACTCTTGACTTATTTAATGTATCTATCTCACACGATGATAATTATCTCCCTTCCTGTTTATATTGTAATCACTGTACCCCATACAATCTCAATATTAACTAGTTTATTTTGGTAATGGCCATTACCTTGAGTCATTTCAGACCCCCTTCCTTCCTTTAAGTTCATGCTTTACCACTCTAGAATATGGCAAGTCTTATGAGATTTTTGTAATTATTCTCTGCCCTTCACAAGAATTACTATTCTTATACAAGTTCAAATCATTTCACCAAAACCATGAATAAAAATTACTGACCTTATCCTTGCAGTTGGGATTTAAATGCTTTTTCAGATCTCGTCAACGTCTTTATCGTTCATAAGGTTCATCACCGGCCTGTTTATAACCTTAACGTCAAAGGCCAGGTCTATTCTATACGGATGTTATCATCCGCCCGTGCACGGTTTTCGGTGTCCTCAGACCAATAAAGACGTATTTTGAGCTCCGCTCGAAGGACCATTTGTCACGAGAATTTCTATCTCTAATTAATCAAACTTAATGCTCTGAATAATTCCCAGAGGGTGTAAGGCTCTGGTTTAATCATGAATTAAACAAAGGTCCACAACCAGCAAGAATGATCTGTATGTTTAATCATGGAGAGCTCTGCCGCCAAAAAACACAGCTTTTATACTTCACACAAAGGCACTTTGCTCCGCCCACCTTTAGGAGGCCTTTAACCAGTTTCTCAGTCCCCTTCATCCTGGAATGTTTGTCTCAGCAGTTTCTAACTCACCCCCTCTGTTAGTGGGTTTATAATGATAACCCTAACACAGTTCACACAGTCATCATCAGTATTGGGGTTAACAATTTTAGTCATAATCATAATTCCTCTATCAATGTCCTTGAGTGGCCCAGCCAGAGCCCGGACTTGAACCTGATCTAACATCTCTGGAGACCTGAAAATAACTGTGCAGTGACACTCCCTATCCAACCTGACAGAGCTTGAGAGGATCTGCAGAGATGAATGGGAGAAACTCCCAAATACAGGTGTGCCAAGCTTGTAGCGTCATACCCAAGAAGACCCGATGCTGTAATCGTTGCCAAAGGTGCTTCAACAAAGGACTGAGTAAAGGGTCTGAATACTTATGTAAATGTGATATTTCCATTTTTTATTTGTAATACATTTGCAAACATTTCTAAACCTGTTTGTGCTTTGTCATTATGTGGTATTGTATGTAGATTGATGAGGGAAAAACAACAATGTAATCCATTTTAGAATATGGCTGTAAAGTAACAAAATGTGGAAAAAGTCAAGGGGTCTGAATACTTTCCGTAGGCACTGTAACTGAACAGCACTTCCCTTTCACCTCTGGGTAGCCGTCCAGTCTCCACACACACTCCTGTTGCCATTAGGCGTACACACACACACACACACACACACACACACACACACACACACACACACACAGACACAGACACAGACACAGACACACCTACCTGTTGCTATTAGGACCAAACGTGCGCATGTGTGTTTACAACATGAATATCATATGCATGTTGTCATATGCTGCAGGTGTACTCCTGTATTGGAGAAGTATACTAAACAAAAATATGAACTTACCATGTAAAGTGTCCCATGTTTCATGAGCTGAAATCAAAGATGCCAGAAATTTTCCAGACACACAAAAAGCTTATTTCTCTCAAATGTTTTGCATAAATTTGTTTACATCCCTGTTAGTGAGCATTTCTCCTTTGCCAAGATAATCCATCCACCTGATAGGTGTGGCATATCAAGAAGCTGATTAAACAGTATGATGATTACACAGGTGCACCTTGTGCTGGAGACAATGAAAGGCCACTCTAAAATGTGCAGTTTTGTCACAGATGTCAAAAGTTTTGAGGGAGCATGTAATTGGCATGCTGACTGCAGGAATGTCCACCAGCACTGTTGCCAGACAATTTAATGTTAATTTCTCTACCATAATCCTCCTCCAACATTGTTTTAGAGAATTTGGCAGTACGTCCAACCGGCCTCACAACCGCAGACCACGTGTAACCACGCCAGCCCAGGACCTCCACAACCGGCTTCTTCACCTGCAGGGTGGTCTAAGACGAGACACACGGACAGCTGATGAAACTGTGGGTTTGCACAACCAAATAATTTCTGTTCAAACTGAAGGCAAATTATTTACGCCTCCTCCCGGACCAGGCCAAAATTCCTGTCATTCGCATGAAGAGGAGACGCCGATACAGGGGGCGCAGATCCGGGTGCTTGGTGAGAAGTAGTTGGCGAGTGGATAATCCACCTTTACCATCCGTCCTACTGGCGAATGTGCAATCACTGGAGAATAAACTGGATGAGCTCTGTTAGAGACTATCCTACCAACGGGACATTAAAAACTGTAATATCTTATGATTCACCGAGTCGTGGCTGAACAAGGACGTGGATAATATACAGTTGGCTGCGTTTTCCGTGCATCGGCAAGACAGAACAGCAGCCTCCAGTAAGATCAGGTGTGGTGGTGTGTGTCTCTTTGCCAATAACAGCTGGTGCGCAAGCTCTAATATTAAGGAAGTCTCGAGGTTTTGCTCACTTGAGGTAGAGTACCTCATGATAAGCTGTAGACCACACTTTTTACCAAGAGTTTTCATCTATATTACATTTCATAGCTGTCTATTTACCACCACAAACCAATGCAGGCACTAACACCGCACTCAACGAGCTGTATAAGGCAAACAAGAGAATGCTCACCCAGAAGCGGCGCTCCTAGTGGCCAGCGACTTTAATGCAGGAAAACTTCAATCCATTTTACCTAATTTCTACCAACATGTCACATGTGCAACCAGAGGGGGGGAAAAACTCTAGACCACCATTACTACACACACAGAGACGTGTACAAAACTCTCCCTCACCCTCCATTTGGCAAATCTGACCATAATTCTATCCTCCTAACTTCTGCTTACAAGCAAAACTCAAGCAGGAAGTACCAGTGACTCGCTGAATACAATGAGACAGCCTACAGGGAAGAGGTCAGAGACCTGGCAGTGTGTTGCCAGGACAACAAACTCTCCCTCAACGTGAGCAAGACAAAAGAGGTGATCGTAGACTACAGGAAAAGGGGGTCCGAGCACGCACCCATTCACATTAATGGGGCTGTAGTGGAGCGGGTCGAGAGCTTCAAGTTCCTTGGCATCCATATCACTAACAAACTATCATGGTCCAAACACACCAAGACAGTTGTGAAGAGGGCATGACAATGCCTATTCCCTCTCAGGAGATTTGGCATGGTCTCCAGATCCTCAAAAAGTTCTGCAGTTGCACCATCGAGAGCATCCTGACTGGTTGCATCACCGCTAGGTATGGCAATTGCTTGACATCTGACCACAAGGCGCTACAGAGGGTAGTGCGTACGGCCCAGTAGATCACTGGGGCCAAGCTTCCTGCCATCTATGACCTCTATACCAGGCGGTGTCAGAGGAAGGCCCTAAATATTGTCCAGCACCCTAGTCATAGACTGTTCTCTCTGCTGCCACATGGCAAGCGGTACCGGAGCGCCAAGTCTAGGTCCAAAAGGCTCCCTAACAGCTTCTACCCCCAAGCCATAAGACTGCTAAACAGTTAATCAAATGGAATCCCAGACTATTTGCATTGACCCCCTTTTTTTAAGCTGCTGCTACTCGCTGTTTATTATCTACAGTTGAAGTCGGAAGTTTACATACACTTAAGTTGGAGTCATTAAAACTCATTTTTCAACCACTCCACAAATGTCTTGTTAACAAACTATAGTTTTGGCAAGTCGTTTAGGACATCTACTTTGTGCATGACACAAGTAATTTTTCCAACAATTGTTTACAGACAGATTATTTCACTTATAATTCACTGTATCACAATTCCAGTGGGTCAGAAGTTTACATACACTAAGTTGACTGTGCCTTTAAACAGCTGGGAAAATTCCGGAAAATTATGTAATGGCTTTTAGAAGCTTCTGATAGGCTAATTGACATCATTTGAGTCAATTGGAAGTGTACCTGTGGATGTATTTCAAGGCCTACCTTAAAACTCAGTGCCTCTTTGCTTGACATCATGGGAAAATCTAAAGAAATCAGCCAAGACCTCAGAACAATATTGTAGACCTCCACAAGTCTGGTTCATTCTTGGGAGCAATTTCCAAACGCCTGAAGGTACCACGTTCATCTGTACAAACAATAGTACGCAAGTATAAACACCATGGCAGCACGCAGCCATCGTACCGCTCAGGAAGGAGACGCGTTCTGTCTCCTAGAGATTAATGTGCTTTGGTGCGAAAAGTGCAAATCAATCCCAGAATAACAGCATAGGACCTTGTGAAGATGCTGGAGGAAACCGGTACAAAAGTATCTATATCCACAGTAAAATGAGTCCTATATCGACATAACCTGAAAGGCCGCTCAGCAAGGAAGAAACCACTGCTCCAAAACCGCCATAAAAAAGCCAGACTACGGTTTGCAACTGCACATGGGGACAAAGATCGTACTTTTTGGAGAAATGTCCACTGGTCTGATGAAACAAAAATAGAACTGTTTGGCCATAATGACCATTGTTATGTTTGGAGGAAGAAGGGGGGTCTTGCAAGCCGAAGAACACCATCCCAACCGTGAAGCACGGGGTGGCAGCATCATGCTGTGGGGGTGCTTTGCTGCAGGAGGGACTGGTGCACTTCACAAAATAGATGGCATCATGAGGAAGGAAAATTATGTGGATATATTGAAGCAACATCTTAAAACATCAGTCAGGAAGTTAAAAGCTTGGTCGCAAATGGGTCTTCCAAATGGACAATGACCCCAAGCATACTTCCAAAGTTGTGGATAAATGGCTTAAGGACAACAAAGTCAAGGTATTGGAGTGTCCATCACAAAGCCCTGACCTCAATCCTATAGAACATTTGTGGGCAGAACTGAAAAAGCGTGTGCGAGCAAGGAGGCCTACAAACCTGACTCAGTTACACCAGCTCTGTCAAGAGGAATGGGCCAAAATTCACCCAACTTATTGTGGGAAGCTTGTGGAAGGCTACCCGAAACATTTGACCCAAGTTAAACAATTTAAAGGCAATGCTACCAAATACTAATTGAGTGTATGTAAACTTCTGACCCACTGGGAATGTGATTAAATAAAAAAAAGCTGAAATAAATCATTCTCTCTACTATTATTCTGACATTTCACATTCTTAAAATAAAATGGTGATCCTAAAACAGCAAATTTTTACTAGGATTAAATGTCAGGAATTGTGAAAAACTGAGTTTATTTGTATTTGGCTAAGGTGTATGTAAACTTCAGATTTCAACTGTATGCATAGTCACTTTACCCCTACCTACATGTACAAATTAGCTCAATTACCTCGACTAACCTGTACTCCCGCACATTGACTCGGTACCGGTACCCCCTGTATATAGCCTCGTTATTGTTATTTTATTGTTACTTTTTTGTATTTTTTTTAGCATATTTTCACTTTAAAAAAAATTATACAATGTTGGTTAAGGGCTTATAAGTAAGCATTTCACGGTAAGGTCTACACCTATTGTTTTCTGCGCATGTGACAAATACAATTTTATTTGAGATGCTGAGGCCCATTGTCATGCCATTCATCCGCCGCCATCACCTCATGTTTCAGCATGATAATGCAGTGCCCCATGTCGCAAGTATCTGTACCTAATCATCCCCAGCTTCCAATTGGCTCATTCATCCCCCCCCCCCTCTTCTCCCTGTAACTATTCCCCAGGTCGTTGCTGTAAAGGAGAATGTCTTCTCAGTCAATTTACCTGGTAAAATAAGGGTTAAATAAATCAAATCAGAAACACACATTTGCTACACAGTGGTGTAAAAGTACTACTTAAGTCGTTTTTTGGAGTGTCTACTATTTTACTTTTACTTCACTACATTCCTAAAGACAATAATGTACTTTTTACTCCATGCATTTTGAACATGGCTGTTTTTAGGTAGGGCCAAGAGGTCACAGTGATAATGTTCTGGCAATTTCCTTGAGCAACCAAAAAGGGTGTTTTGAAAAGCCATGTAAAATAATAGATTTTTCTAATTGTTCTATCACCTTTTGGACACACACATGTCAAACACCACCACCACTGCAGAAGCTCCAACCTATCCAAACTGCTCTCTCGTGCCCCCTCCAGGTCTGTCAGAGGAGTGCAGGGTGCAGACCCCGGCCTTCACAGATGCGGTGCGACTCCACAGGCAGGCTCAGGGACACTACGGCACCTGGGACATGATGTGTGGAGGGCCACCACAGGTGAGAGGAACACTATAGAGATGGCTCTAGCTCTTGAGGACTTTATTAGTCAATCTCATTTCATTTGAATGTATTCTGAATTAGTGATGCTAACGCCTTACAGTATGTACTGTATTCAGGTTTGCTTACCAAAGTTCAGGAGCAATCTTACAGCAGGTCAATCCTGGCCTTAGCTAAACCTCTTGAGTGGTCAGTGGCCATGATGGATGTCAGTCAGGCAGCCGGTGTGTATTTCAGAGCTGTTTGTTGAGGATTGACTGTTTTTATCTGAGAGTACAGGTGGAAGGAGAAAATACTCTTCCCCCTGAGAAAACCGTGTAGAGAACATCTTGTACCTCACCACCTCCCTCTGTCAGTTTGGCCAGACTCCTGCTCCTCTGGGTGGGGTCTCCCTTAAAAGAGCCCCTTTCAGACTCCCCCTCTCTGTTTCTTACCCCTGCTTGGGTGGGAACAGTCTCCTACTCAGGCTCAGGTGTGGCCCTGCCTGGTTTTCTATGGTCTTCCTTTCAAATAGCCTGTTCCTTTCTTCTCACTAGCTCCATTTCACTCATATTCTTCCCCCGATTCTCATCAACACTTCCCACTGTCTCTGTAGACCTGTTTGTGGCTACTGTGGGACTGGGAGTGGGTTTTTTGCTTGCTACTACTGTAAAGGTAGCAGTAGGGACTAAGCTGGTCAAAAGTATTGCACTGTAAATGGAATAGGGTGCCATTTGGGACGCAGGAACTGTTACTCTGTGAAGTCCTGAAGTGATCTCACTTACTCAGTAGAAATGAGACACTAAACTTTAAAGGGGTCCCAGTGTTGGGCATTAGTAGGTCTGCATCTGAAATGGCACCATAGTCCCTATATAGTGCACCCTACACTGGCCCTGGTCAAAAGTAGTGCACTATAGGGAATAGGGTGCTATTCGGACAGGCACCCTAGATTTATCATGTCAATATCATGGCCCTGTGTATACTGAACAAACATATAAACACAAGATGTAAAGTGTTGGTTTCATGAGCTGAAATAAAAGACCCCAGAAATTTTCCATACGCACAAAAAGCTTATTTCTCTCAAGTTTTGGGCACAAATATGTTTACATCCCTGTTAGTGAGCATTTCTCCTTTGTCAAGATAATCCATCCACCTGACAGGTGTGGCATATCAAGAAGCTGATTAAACAGCATGATCATTACACAGGTGCACCTTGTGCTGGGAACAATAAAAGGCCACTCTAAAATGTGCAGTTTTGTCACACAACACAATGCCACAGATAATTGAATGTTCATTTCTCTACCATAAGCCTCCGTCGTTTTAGAGAATTTGGCAGTACGACCAACCGGCCTCACAACCGTAGATCACGTGTATGACGTTGTGTGGGCGAGCGGTTTGCTGATGTCAACTTTGTGGACAGAGGGCCCAATGGTGGCGGTGGGTTATGGTATGGGCAGGCATAAGTTACGGACAACGAACAATTGCATTTTATCGATGGCAATTTGAATGCACAGAGATACCGTGACGAGATCCTGAGGCCCATTGTCGTGCCATTCATCCGCCGTCATCCCCTCATGTTTCAGCATGATAATGCACGGCTCCATGTCACAAGGATCTGTACACAATTCCTGGAAGCTGAAAATGTCCCAGTTCTTCCATGGCCTGTTTTGGATGCTCTGGATCGACGTGTACGACAGTGTGTTCCAGTTCCCGCCAATATCCAGCAACTCCGCACAACTTCGCCATTGAAGAGGAGTGGGACAACATTCCACAGGCCACAATCAACAGTCTGATCAACTCTATGCGAAGGAGATGCATGAGGCAAATGGGGGTCACACCAGAAACTGACTGGTTTTCTGATCCACGCCCCACAAGTATCTGTGACCAACAGATACATATCTGTATTCCCAGTCATGTGAAATCCATAGATTAGGGCCTAATGAATTTATTTCAATTGACTTGATTTTCATTATATGAACTGTAACTGAGTAAAGTATTAGAAGTTGCTGCATGTTGCGTTGTATATTTGTGTTCAGTATAATAACAGCTGTCCTGGAAGGAGTAATAGTGTGTTTCTAGCCTAGGTATAGTTAGTTACCCCAGAGCATCACAGGCCTCCTAAAACATGTACTGTACCTCACCAACCACACAGTAGTCTTATCTGGACATCTATGGACAAGGAAAACATATTCTGCATGTCATGTAGCTAGCCGCAGTGTTCAGCTCCAATATGCTGCCTGGACCACATTGAGACCATTATTCAAGTATGTCTAAAGCAGAGTGGGCCAAGTCAAACCCTGGTCCAAGCATATTCAATTAAAACACGTGAGTTATGGTTTTATATTCTGCAGCCAAGGCAAGCCAAGACTACTGCACATTTAGATGGATACTGACTAAATGCTGTGATTTATTTTTTATATCTTATTTATACCCTGAATTATTTTCTATTTAATGGAAATGGAGAACTGGCTCTCTGACAAACCCACTCCCAGCAGATTTATGAGTGTGTGAGAATTTTACTGCAGGTTAGGGAGAAAATAGTCTCTCATGACGTTCTGGGTGCTGAGATTAGAGAGAAAAGACCATAACACTGAATACATATGATATTACAGTTTTTAATTCAGTCAGTTGACTTTTCACAGAAAAATCTATTACAGGCCTTTAAACGATTTGGTGTTGTATCAGATATGTATTGTATGGTACCTTGTATTGGGAAGGGCACTTTACTCATACATTTAGTGATTATTGTGTAGAGGAGCCACATAATGCTGTTTCTCATTGTAGTGTTTCAACATCACTACCCTCTTTCCCACTTCCATGGACATGTACTGAATCCTCAGAAGCACACACCACTCAACCCATTCATATAAATGTAGTTGACTCTGAAGTTGTTCCTGCACTCTACAGGTTGAGTTGTGTGTTTGTTGCCGTTCTGTTTGAAGTGTCACAAAGATTAACTGTGACACAACACCTTGTCATTTTCTCTGTTGTGGAAACACCTGACTCAAACAACAAAGCTTCTCTGAAGTCTCATTCTTTTACTTAATGCCAAGTTTTGCCAACCACTAGTTATTTATAGAGACACATCCTACACACACTTTAAAGATTGTGTATGTGATAATGCATAAAGTGTTTGCTTTTGTCTCCACCGTGTGTGTGTGTGTGTGTCTCACACGTAGATCCTAGCCAACCTAGTGATGGAGACTCTCCATCCAGAGTTGAGGAATCTGATTGGTCCTCGTCTGAAGGGGAAGATGCAACAGCGACAGAGGAACTGGATGCTGGTGAGTTGTTGTCCCACCTACATGCTGCACTGTGTTCTTTCCTAGGACCTGGAGTTTACCCCGACCACATGCTACGTTTTTCCCATTCAGGTGACATAGTCAGGAAAACTCCTGAACCAACCATTCCTAACCACATTGCGGATTGCGCCAGTGTCCCAAATGGCACCCTATTCCCTACAGAGTGAATTTACACTACGATAGATTCCCGAGAGCTATCGGAAAAAGTACCCGTGGCTAGACGTATTACAATAGTGTAAAGACTAGAATCTCGATTCATTTTCACGTCTCGTACGCCACCTCCGTGTGCGAGACTGCCCCTAGACATGCCCCCTCCAAGCAGTCAATGTAAACAGAATTGTATCCAAGGGAAATGCTTGCTCCTACGGTAAAAATCTTAATAGCAGAGTAATGTTTTTGAAACAGCTGAAATGTATAGATGTTTACCTTATATTTAAGACTTGTTTTATAGATGTTTTACCTGGAATTGCTGTAATAGCCAGTTACTCTCAAATTGTCGCCGTAGCTTTAAGGGAATCTCAGAGCACAGCAAGCAGGAACTGCAAGCAGAAACTCCCCAGGGAATTGCCAATTTAATGATTTGCATGATATTGATCAAATGAAGCCTGGTTTGTTCTAAGGTAACTTCAATACACTAAAGTTGTAGCTAATGTAAGCCTAAAAGCTATTTAGCTATGGTTCAGCTAATGTTATGGGCCCTGGTCAAATGGCCCTCATCCCAAATGGCACCCTGTTCCCTAAATAGTGCATTACATTTGACGTGCCTACATAGAGCACTAATTTTGACCAGAGCCCTATCTGCCCCAGTCAAAAGTAGTGCACTTTGTAGGGAATAGGGTGCCATTTGGGACGCAGATGGTGTGTTCACCCACTCTCTCTCTCCCTGTCCCTCTCCAGATCTCTGAGGCGGTGTATAAGCAGGTGTTGTCTCAGACTCAGGCCCAGTATGAGGCTTTAGTCCAGGCCTGTGAGGTTGAGACATCCCGTCTAGACGCAGTGTTACGCACAGACATGGACCAGATAATCACCTCCAAGGAACACGTCAGTGGCAAGATCCGCGGTGAGACACACACGCACACACGGCACCCATAGGAAACACTCCTTACACATAGGCTGATATGTAGACTTCATCCAAATCGGGACTAAAAGAGATCCTAATCAAATTACACTGTATTAGTTCTCTCAACAATGGCACTTCTGCAGTCTTAGCGTCTGTAATGTCCATTGTTAGGCTGCCTACCGTTAGGCTGCCTACCGTCATTTCTAGTGGTTTTGGTTTGTTGAGTGTAGAGCTAAGGGCTTATTGGCACAGTAAAGCAGTAAGACCAGTTATTGGCTGCGTCCCAAATGGCACCCTATTCTCTACATAGTGTACTACTTTTGACCAGAGCCTTATGGGCCCTGGTCAAAAGTAGTGCACTATATAGGGAATAGGGTGCAATTTAGGATGCACACATTGAGTAACACTACAGTATTGGCCTATGGCATCATGTTACTGGTGAATTTCTATGGACACTTGTCACTAGAGGGCTCCTGTACTGTAACTGACCCTCCCTTTCCCTCTCAGATTTCAAACTTCTCCTCTGTTTCTTTACTCTCTCACACTTTCTCTCTCTCTCATCCCTTACTCCCATCTCTCTCTTTCTTTACCTCCTCTTAGCTCACTTTCTCATGCTCTTGTCTGTCTGCCTGCTTGCTTTAACCCTGAAGCACCTTTCACTATTTTATTCTAGCACCCAGTCACCATTCCACCTAAAAAGGACTTGGCAAAGGGCTTTTTATTTTTTCTCTCTTTCTCGTGTTTTGTTTCCCATGGAGCCAATGTTGAAGGACTTCATTCCTTAGATGTCACTGGAGGCCAATGTTCACTTTATCCCACTGGTACACTTGACAGGGCTCAGGGCTCACAGGTCCACTATGTGATGGAGGAGCGGCTTTCCATGGAGGAACTTTAAATGTCTTTGAACTTTCGAGTTGGTTTAACGTTGGACCAGAGCAAACTAACCAGAGCTAGGCTTGTGTGTGCAGAGCAGCACTATAATTAAAAACATGTCTTACCTTTTTGTAGTTAATAAATCCAATGTGAAACGTGATAACTATAGTATCCTTAACTAGCATTGGAAAGTCAATCCATTCTTCTCTAATTAAACGGCTCTCCCTGATTTCTGAATTACGCTTGTAATGTTGTCAGTAGGCTACAGTAACCTATGCTTCAGAGGGGAGAGGCAGGTAGCCTACACACGTACACACACCCACTGGCAAAGATTTCTAGCTGGCAGGCAGGCGCTGGAATATGTTTCTGAGTGACAGAGTGAGTGCTTTGCATAGGTGCTTTGTTGTGATTTTTGTGGGACTTTAAAAAATGCCTGGAACGTAAAATAACATTATTAACCAGTTTCCACGCTTTTAAAATAACGGTTCTGTTCCGGAACAGTATAGATCACTTTCATTTCCAGTTCGAGTTCTGTTCCTCAAATAATTTCATTATTTTCCGGTTTTCTGTTCTGTTCCCTGAACCTGTTCCAACCCTTGCTTTCCTCCAGACGTTTCAGTCTGATGCCTTTGGGTAATGCTTAGTGGACTAAACACCACTCCAGGTTTAGGACATTTATGATGAACTTCACCAACGGAGTGGAGCCGAGACGAGGCTTTGCGGAATCTAGCTCCAACTACATTGATTCACCCAAGGTCAAAACGTACAGTTATGAAACGCCCACCTTGTACTTTTGTTTGTCCTCTGTAGTTGCATGCCTTTCTTTGTTTGGTGAAATCCATACTTTTTCAATAAACGTTAATCAAATGCCACCACCGACTGTTTCCTTTGATGAGATTCAATTGGCACATGCGAATTTGCGCTGAGTTGAAATCTTAGAGCAACACCAATGAGCAAACAGTTGGTGGTTGTATTTGATTAACATTTATTAGAAAAGTATGGTTTCAGCGAACCAAGAAAGGCATGCAACTACAGAGGACAAACAAGGTACAAAGGCATTTCGTAATTGTACTTTTTTAAAGTATTGACCTTGGGCGAATCGATGCATTCAGAGCTAGATTCCATAAAGCCTGGTCTCAGATCCACTCCATTGGTGAAATTCATCAGAAACTTCCTTCACCATGGAATGGAGTTTAGGACGCTAGGTAATGTTCTGGGTAATACTGTGGTCTGGCTTCGTGTAGCTCAGTTGGTAGAGCATGGCTATTGCAACGCCAGGGTTGTGGGTTCGTTTCCCACAGGGGGGCCAGTATGAAAATGTATGCACTCACTAACTGTAAGTGGCTCTGGATAAGAGCGTTTGCTAAATGACTAAAATGTAAAATGTCTGGAAGTGTGGGTGTTTACTGTCTACTGACCACCATTGTGACTAACCATACTCCTCCATGTCTCTTCACTCCGTAGCTTTGGTGTTCCCCAGGGCAGAGCAGCTACTGCGGGGCAGCGTCCAGCCCTACCTCAGCTCCATCCTGGAGGCCCTGATGGAGCCTACCAGCCGAGGCTTTTCCGAGGTCCGAGACGTCTTCTTCAGAGAGCTGGTGGAGGTCAGCAAGAACACGCTCAACGGAGGGGGCAAGGACAAACTGGGGGAGGTTAGTGGACCACCGGACTGGACACACCAGAGGGGTTCGCAGGGACCCTAGGGAATTGTCCTTGGTGACTGTTCAATAAAATGTACTGTAGCTCTGTCTTGGAGGATCAATTTAAGTGATCTGTGTTGCCAAGTCCTCATCTCATCCATGTCTGTCTGTCTGTCTGTCTGTCTTTATCCCCCCCTCACTCTCTTTCTCTCACCCCCCCCCCCCCCCCCCCCCCCCCCCCCACCTCTTTCTCTCTCTTTCTCATTCGCTCCCTCTGTCTCTTTCTTTCCCCTCGCCCCTCTCACCATCACTCTCTCGCTCTCAGCACATGGACAAGATCTCTATGCTGGCGTTCCACCCGGTGAAGATGCAGAGCTGCTATGAGAAGGTGGAGCAGCTGAGTCTGGAGGGACTACAGCAGAGGTTTGATGTGTCCAGCCCCTCCGTGTTCGTCCAGAGGGCTCAAATCCTCATGAGAGAGGTGAGACCTTAACCCACAAATCCCACCACCTAGTCGGCATGGATGTGCTCTGCCACACCAGACTACCAACACTGTAGTTTTTAGTTATCTGATGCTGTGTTCATAACCAAGTGGGAAGGTGGTAATTTCCAGTTGTGAAATAGTAAATATGAGTTGGATGCATTCACGTGTTTTGAACTCATTGAGAAACGCCAATTGGCTAATGGCAAACAAGTGTGTCAACCATAAAATAAAAGTACAGCTATCATAAGCTACGTTAGGTCAGTAGGAATATTTTTTCCCCCACTTATGTCCTCTCTACTCTGTGTAACAGCAAATGGCCAATGCTGTCTACACGTTTGAGCATCTGCTCCACCAGAGTCTGGAGGGAAAGGTCCAGGGAGGAGAGGACCTGTGTAAGACCATCCACTGCTGTCAGGACAGAGTGCTCAAGGTTCGTAGTTAGACTGAGGGTGGATTAGGATGAAGGAGAATGACTGGATTGATTGATTGATTTAATGGATTAATTGATTAAGAATAGATTGGCCATCAATACGGTTCCATATTCCAGTTACTTTCCCAAAATTCTGGTTGGAGGATTCCAGATTTCCCACCTGATACCAGGAATATTCCAATTGGGACGACGGAAAATTTGGGAAAGTTGATGGAATTTTGCAACCCTTGCCATCAAGGATTAGAGAGTCTAAGGTCTTGTGTCTGTGTCCCTCTGTCTGTCCCTGTCAGAAATATGACTATGACAGTAGCACGGTGCGTAAGAAGTTCTTCAGAGAGGCCCTGCTACAGATCATTATCCCCTACATGCTGAAGCAGCTCTCTCCCTCCTGCCATCTGGTGAGGCTCACTGTATATAGTAGCTTATTCTTTTTTATGCTCAAGTCTCACTAAGACACTGATACCCCTCAGACTCTAGCCACCCCTATGGCACCCTATAACCTCTGGTCAAGAGTAGTGCACTATATAGGGACTGGGGTGCCACTTGGGACGTTGCCTGTGTTGAGTGCAGTCGTCTGTAACCTCTCATCTCCTCCCTCTCAGGACCTCCCTCGCTTCCAGGAGCTGATCTTTGAGGACTTCTCCCGGTTCATCCTGGTGGAGAACGTGTTTGAGGAGGTGGTGCTGCAGTCTGTCACCAAGGACATCATGATGGGTGAGTGGTGGACACGCATGGAGACGCTGGCCTGGCATAGACTAGATAATTGGAGAGTCCATTCACAAAGCATCTCAGAGTAGGAGTGCTGAAATAAGATTAGTGTTTTTTTTTTTTTTTTATCATACTGAATAACATTATATGGACATCTTAGATCAGCAGATTCAGCAGTGTTATTCTGAGGCGATATGTGATACGGCCCTGATGTAAATGTGATACAACTGAACTGTTAGCATGGTAGTGATTCTCTCTCCCCTCTGTGTGCCTACAGCTGTGAAAGAGGCGGCGGTCCAGAAGAGACACAACCTGTACAGAGACAGCATGATCCTAACCAACAGCGACCCCAACCTCCACCTGCTGGGGGAGAACCCCTCGGTGGACTGGGCCACCCAGTTCAGGGGTGGGAATGAGGAACCTGAGGGGGCCTTGGGAGGAGGCGGCCAGTCCAGCAGGAGGCGCAGGCAAGTGGTCTCCATGATCCAGCTGGACGAGATGGGTCCGCTGCCCTACGAGTCATGCCTGGAGGTGCCGGGGGTGGACTTCATCCCTGAGGAGGGAGAGATGGAGGAGGAGGTGGAAGTGGAGGTTAAAGCTCAGGAGCCCAAGGAGCCAGAGACCCCCACGGAACCAGACCACCCCAAGGGGCCTGATTCTCCAGACAGCATGCAGGAGATCCGTTACCTCATCAAACCGGTGGTGGAGATGGTGGTCCCGGCTTCAGAGGAGGACATAGCTGTTCTCACCAATGGGACAGGGACGCTGACGCTGGAGGATGGGAAGGAGGAGGAGGTGACACTCATCACCACCTTGGTGGAGATGCACAGGAAGTCACCACAGTGGATGAGCGCCCCACAGGAAGTGAGCGAGCAGCTGGTAGAAACAGGAAGTCCAGACCAGGAAGCTGAGGGGGGGCTTCAGGAAAAGGGGGAGGCAGCTATTGAGGACAAGGGGGAGGAAGACGAGGCGGCCATCAAGAACACCATACAGGAAATAGAGATAGCGGTACAGGAAGAGGACGGAAAGAGGATAACTGAGTGTGCCGTATACTCTGACGCAGAGCTGGCCCCGCCATTGGCCGACTCCAGCCCCTGGGGCCATGATGACAGCAGGTTCCAGTCGCCGACGAATGAGGTCTTGGATGAGGGCAAATCTCAGCTAATCATGGATGCTCTGAAAACAGAGGATACTGTAGTCGACCCAGGAGAGGTGGTGGTGGTTTTAGAGCAGGGAGACACTGCACTTCACAACGACTCCGAGACCGGGGAGGACTTCACTGGGAAAACCGCAGAGTGCGAGACAGAAATGTTATATGAGATTTGAATGGGAGGACAAACGTTTTATTTTTGTCGGTGTTAACTGATCATTCCTGACCCCTCAGCATTGTTTTATGGTTATAATGCCGACAGTCACATCTACAACAGTGGCCAATTCAACTGTGACTCCCAACCTCTCTCATCTGGAGTCATGTTTGTTCGTTTAATTTCTCTTAACTTTACATTTTATTTGACTCTATTCCTCAAGCGTTTGTGTATGACACTGAACCCCAGGTATCTGGGAAAAATGTATGCACTCACTAACTGTAAGTCTCTCTGGATAAGAGCGTCTGCTAAATGACTAAAATGTAAAATGTAAATCTGCTGCATTATCCTTAGATTGTGTGGTCACTAAGAAGTAAGGAATTTAAATAATTTAAGTCAGAATTGGATAAGGGATGTGGGGAGAATTGCAGATGCAGAAGATACACATTACACTACAGAGGCCTATCTGCAAGGGCCCTAAGGATATGTTCACAGATGCCTGACATAGGTAGTTATAACTCTATGGTGCATGGGCGCAGTCACACACCCACTGGTCATTGCATGACCTTTTATTCAGCAGTAGGGGGCACTGTAGGCAGGCGGTTGACGCAAACAGTCTGGCATGTCTTCCTACTGTAATGGACATCGTTGTGTATAAACATATCATTATAGAGATGTAGCTATCATTGCATTCAGGGTCTGGGAGCTCTGCTTTTTAACATGTTTTTACATTGACTTAGCAACTTGTATAAAACCAGTCAGACATTGTGTCTTGAATAAGTGTAAGTTGAACCTCCTTTTGAACCATTATTTTCACAAGTGGCCTTATTGTTTCAACACTATATTTTTACAGTGCATGACTTCAGCATGAAATGGCACTTGCTTGCTTACTTATTTTCTATGTATGTTAGTCCAACCCTTATTTAGTGTGAGGGGAGCGGCTCAAATGGTAGCAGTCACTACAGTCGTATTATAGATGCTAGAGGTCCCATGTCGGCTACAGTGCTACTGAAATGCCACCATCATAATTATGCTAACAGTTGTTACTAAAGGGACTTGCTCTGCTGATGTCTTGACTGTGACTCATCAGCAGAATCTCTCATTGAGATGGAATGTTCAGTCTGCGTGTGGGAGTGTGTGGTCTGGAAAACTGACAGCAGGCTATGTACCTTGTCATGAAGAGGCCTCTGTGTCAGTCTCTTCTGGCCAAACAACAAAGGGAATCATGGGGAAATAACCAAGTCTATATCAGGTTATTTTCCCCACTCTTTTAAATGAGGGAAATCAAATTATGATTATTTTCTAAACTATCAATGCTATGTTTATGGCCACTGTATATATTTGAAGGCACATTGTTCTTAATCAGGCTTAATCCGTTTGTAGCCTTGAGGAAAATATTTCCATGTAACGCCATGACTTAAAGGGTTAGTTCACTCAAAAAGTCAGTTTCCTTCCTCTTATTTATGACAAATACTGTGTGCTGCTCAATGCACCAGCCGCCGCTATATTCTTCATTTTATATGTAAAGCTCTATGCAAGATCTTTTTATTGGTTGTGTTTAGCTACATGTATGACTGAGTATATTTGTATGGATTAATAAATAAGTTGATTTATGGTTTTCCTATTGCTCATCTGTATCTCTAGACTAAAATGCATTTTCAAATCAATTAGATCATATTTGATTTTATCTGAAAAAAATCTTAAAAGGTTAGTGGTATTTATTGATAGTTAGAATAAAATGACACTAAAACAACAGTAAGCACGTTTACATAAAGTCCCTATTAAACAAAACCACTTTAGAAGCCTTGTATGAGTAGTCGGTTATCTAGTTTCAGTTGACTTTATAGATCAATTGGATATGAAAAAAAATGTATTGCGTTCATCCATGTTTTCAAACTAGGCTACTGGATAATTCAACAGAAAATAGCTAATTAAATGAAAATATGCATCTGAAATGTTTATTGGATATCAAAGGCACTAAATAGTTGGTTTCTCTAGTGGCTCTCTTGCAAATGATTAACAAAAGCAACATGACAATATTGAACTCAAGCACTATAGCTACTCACGGGCCCTGCTCAAAATGATGACTGTGGATATGTATATTACAGTAGTACATAGTACAGGGTAACAGTTGCCTTGCTTGAACACATGTAAAACTTCATGAAACTTCTCGTGATAAAAAGGTACCATGGGTGTGCTCGATCACTCATCTACCATGCTATACTCTGTGTACATCTGTGTCACTATATGGAAGTCTCCATCTTGCTTTTTACTTCTCACATCTACATTAAGATCATGTATAAGTAGGGAAGAAATACTGGAACTACCTTCCACTTCAGGTAACTTGATAAGCGACACAGTCACAGGAAGATTCAGTGCACAGCAGAGTCAGAATGACAAACACCATGGGAGGTTCTACGATATGCTCTTCAGAGCACATCTTTGACCAACAGGTATGGGATATTTAGTCCCTGTAGATCTATAGTCCAGGAAAAGGACTCTTGATTCCTATGTTTGATCAGATTTGACCCAGTAGAGGGACCCCTATGAAGTATCCCAGGACAGAGCCCAAGATGACCCCCAGGAAGATCCAGGTATTGTAGGACATGACACACAGCATCAGCATGTAGCCCAGAGTCACCTGCAGGATGTGCAGGGCTGTCTGGATACCATGGAGACGCCATCTGGTGGAGAGGAGACAGAAGAGTGATATACTCCAAATCGGTATTCATGTCATAGGAAGGAATTTCCCCTCGACCACCACCCACAAATTGGGGAAAACAAACATTATTTCCTATTGACCCCCACTGTAAAAGAGCCAACTTCGTCGTAAATTTGTTATACAGAAATAACAAAACATGCCGAAAAGCTTCGGTGTTGTTCAATGTACATGTAATCAGGTAAAAAATCACGACCTACGGGTTTCAATGCTCCCACGTAGGGAAATGGAGCCTGCTAGAAGAGCCCTGTGGCTTCAGGATATTCGGTGTGGGAAATGTGGGGACCCGGTGTCCAAGTAGGCTACACGTAGCTATGTGTGAGGAAAACATTTCATCACAGGTAAGCCATTTAACTTGTTTAGTATATACTGTTGAACTCCGCTCACTACTTGTAGCTGTATAGTCCGTTTGTTTGTGTTGTTGTTCTTTGCTAGCTTAATGTTCCAGTTGGTAGCTCACGTGCTGCTAGCACCCTCATGAAAAGGGGCATGAGGGAAGTCCTACAATATTACATTTTTCTAAGTAGTGAGAATGCGCGGGAGCAGGCAATGTTGAAAAGTAATCTTCAGCCTTATTTTTCTTAAATGTAGTTTAACTAAATAAAACAAGCAGACAAGAAAATTGCATCTGAAAAAGGTCAAGTTTTTGCTGTGAGTCAATGGGATAACCTAGGTAACCACAGGTTGTTTTCCCCACAGGCGGGCGGGGCCGCGACGTTCTATCCAATACCAACTGGGACTACTGCAGTACTCTTTATCTCATTATATAGAGGTGCACAGTTCAGGTTCTCATGGGTCTAATTATCAGCTGTTATTTGTTCATATAATTTCAGTGCATTATGTAGGCCTGGGAAACCAGGTGCATGTGTAACCTGTGTGAAATGGCAAGCTAGTTAGCGGTGGGCGCTTTTCAATCGGTGATGTCACTCGCTCAGACCTTGAAGTAGTTGTTTCCCTTGCTCTGCAAGGGATGTGGCTTTTGTGGAGCAATAAGTAACAATGCTTTGTGGGTGACTGTTGTTGATGGGCTCGAACCAGGGACCCTCTGAACACAAGTTGGGGCAAGGAGACGGACGGAAGCATACAGTTACATGCACACTCTGGCCAATTTGTGAACCGGTAGATTAAAGCCAGCATCCCTGGAACATGTTAATTACAGAAAACTACATGGGCTCCTGTGTGAATCCTACCTGTTCATGGGAGAGGGAGTGCGAGCATTCCATTTCGTGGGGGCCAGAGAAGACTCCGACAGGCTACTGGCTAACACAGCGCTGCTTCCCTGGCAGTCTGAGGAGGGGAGGGGAGGGGGTAACGGCAGTGGGAAGGCTGGCTGAGTGGGCTGCTCTAAGGGCTTTTCCAGCTGGACCTTCCAGACCTTCAGCAGCTCGTAGAACACTGCCAACAGGATGACCACGAACACAGACAGCACCATCCCTGCTAACACATTGACCACAGAGCTTATCATGGCTGACGGCAATAATGGTCATCAACAGTGACCACAGCTCTGTCTGGAGCTATACATAGTACTGTACAGACAACTGTGACCTAATCTAAGAATGTAAGAAATCAGTGCATCCATCACTAGGGGCCCTATTGAAACAGATCTAAAATAGCTCATTTGCAAGAAATTAATGTGTTGTACCTGAAACACTATGCAGGATGAATGGGGTAAACTGTGTATTCACAATACAATGGAGTCACCCTTACAAAAAAAGATAGCAGTTTTGAAACTGCAGTAAATGTGCAGTAACTGCAGTCGACTGTGGTATTTTGGACGCAGTAATTGCAGAATAACTGCAGTTATACAGCAAAACTACTGCAGTAAAAAAAATTGGGACGCAGTATTTGCATCATACTACAGTTATACTGCACTCTGACTGCAATATTTTTTTGTAAGGGCAACCAGACAAACAGTTTCTGAAATATATTATTTACTGTGTAGATTCTGCCGAGGACACGGGTCTGTCATCAATGTTAGCCTACCTGCGGGTCTGTGCACAACCCAGAAGTCAAACAGTAGCGTCACTCTACTCCCTGCCTCGAAGGTCATCTGTATGAGAAAAGAGAGCCATATAACTATAATAAAGAACAGGCACAAGTAAAGCAGCAATATACTGCAAGGCAGCAGACCAGATCTGGGACCTGTGCAGCAAATCCTTAACCAATGAACACTGGTTACATCAACGAATGTTAAATATATAATGTACAAAATATTTTTTGCTGAGTCAGGTAGATAATGACAACACAGTATGCCAATCTGATGGTTTAGTAAACTGTAAAAAAAAAAAATATATATATATATATATATATATATATACTGATAGGATCTAATTATTCCACAATACTGACGACGGATGAGAGATATGGGTTTCTTTGCAGGATAAGAATTGTCCTGACTTCCAAGAATGCCGGAATTGCTTCACCTTGCTTTTCTGGTTGTTTCACCATTCAATTTTTTCAAATCTAGAGGAGTGCAAGTTTCACCATGACACGAACCGTGGGGATACGTTGGTACATAATAATGTCAATTCTTGCATTCTATCCCATGCTGGCTTTCGCGGGCTACCTGGGCCATGAAACAGATAGATGGGAGGTCATACAGGCTGTCGCCAATTTATTCATGCACAATTTACCTGAATGGGTAATGAAAACACTTTTTTTTATTAGACATGGTAGGTTTTTGTGAATGTTTATTTTTTTAGGTGTGACGTCACTGTTTTTATCGACAAGATAGTGAAATGAAAACGCACCCTAGCAGGCAATTGTCGCATAAATGTTCTATGCAAACTTTCTAAATGTCGACAACAAATCCCTGGACAAGTTAATGGAAACATACTGTAGCTAGTGTCACAGAAAGATAGAAACATCTTGATTTTTGTGTTTAGCGGAGATCTTCTGTGTATAAAGTGACAAGAAAGGGCAAAAAAAAGCATTAACGATGTAGCTGTTCTAAGAGTGGACTGGTCTGAAGCAATCGTTAAATAACGAGCGTTTTCAATAGCAACTTTAGTAACAATGGTTAACGATGCTCTTACGAAGGTTTTTACGACGAACGTAGCCTTCAGATACTTTTGGGAAACTGGGCCTCGTACAATCTCAAAACCTCTCCTATCTGCCCCTGTACCTACCTTTGTCAGGTTTTGCATTCCAATAAAAAAGTGGTCTGTCTTCCAATCTATTCCAACAGACAATCGTTTGTGGCAATTAATGACAGAAGCCACACAATGCTTGGCGCAAACAGATACTGCTTTCACTGACACAGCAGTAGGCTACTATGGAAAGACAGCCCTGCCCTCCCTCATGAGCTTATCAGATGGTTTAATTACCAGGTAAAATTAGTTTATATAGGATATTCGGTTCTCTCTCGTGACTCGCTATTGAACCAAGCACGCCATGACATTGAAGACGGTATATTCTGAATCAGGGTGGATGGAGAAAAATCCACACCTTAATTTGTATATATTTTTTATAAATACTATTTCGGATTTCAATCTTCGATAGCTCTTACACAACGCATGCTATGACTATGAAAATGATATATTCTGAATCGGGGGAGGATGGACAAAAATGTAAACAATAACAAAATTAGAATATATTATTTTCATAGGCATGGCACGCATTGTCTAAGATCCATTAAATATTGAAAGCCCCCCCAAATTATCTACATTCCCCCCCCCCAAAAAAAAAAAAATGTGGATTTTTGTCCATCCTCCCATGATTCAGAATATATCTTTATCATAGTCTTGGAGCGCTTTGTGTAAGAGCTATTGAAGATTGAAATCCAAAATCTTTCTTCTTTTTTTTCTTACAAAAAAAAGTGTGGATTGTTCTCCATCCACCCGATTCAGAATTTTTATAGTCATGGCATGCTTGGTTCTAGCGCTTAAACTCTAGGCGGCATTCTGCCGTCTCCCTACAGTTCTCAGCCATTGTGAACTACAATCCCGATGCTGTGTTTTAACGTTTAGAAACGTCAATAATTATCGCTTGCGATACGGCTTTTGAAACATATGGCATGTGTCCTTTGACAGCTGTACTGGCTTAAGCAGGGGGACACGTCTGGCACTGCAGGATTTGAGTCCCTGGCAGCGTAGTGTGTTACTGATGGTAGGCTTTGTTACTTTGGTCCCAGCTCTCTGCAGGTCAATCACTAGGTCCCCCCGTGTGGTTCTGGGATTTTTGCTCACCGTTCTTGTGTTCATTTTGACCCCACGGGGTGAGATCTTGCGTGGAGCCCCAGATCGAGGGAGATTATCAGTGGTCTTGTATGTCTTCCATTTCCTAATAATTGCTCCCACAGTTGATTTCTTCAAACCAAGCTGCTTACCTATTGCAGATTCAGTCTTGCCAGCCTGGTGCAGGTCTACAATTTTGTTTCTGGTGTCCTTTGACAGCTCTTTGGTCTTGGCCATAGTGGAGTTTGGAGTGTGACTGTTTGAGGTTGTGGACAGGTGTCTTTTATACTGATAACAAGTTCAAACAGGTGCCATTAATACAGGTAACGAGTGGAGGACAGAGGAGCCTCTTAAAGAAGAAGATACAGGTCTGTGAGAGCCAGAAATCTTGCTTGTTTGTAGGTGACCAAATACTTATTTTCCACCATAATTTGCAAATAAATTCATTAAAAATCCTACAATGTGATTTTCTGGATTTTTTTTCTCAATTTGTCTGTCATAGTTGACGTGTACCTATGATGAAAATTACAGGCCTCTCTCATCTTTTTAAGTGGGAGAACTTGCACAATTGGTGGCTGACTAAATACTTTTTTCCCCCACTGTATTTAGCCTTCCTGAATTTTGTTTAAATCAAAGCACATTCTGCCTATTGGCGCACGCTGTTGAATTTTGGCCGCATGATACTTTTTTGGGACTGTTCAGCTAACCATCCTAAAATCTAAAGAAATTAGGTGGTGTTTTTGGTGTAGCATTAACGTTATACTATGATACTATATTTGGTTCTGTTATGTAGAATACTAATGAATCATTATGTGATCTTCCAAGACATTGATTCAGCTTTGATCTAACTTTACTAAACAAGCACCATTGTAAGAAGTGTCGGCTCCGGTGTGCTCCAGCAGGCAGCACTACACCCCTGCAGTCCACTGCACCGAACAAGCAATTGAAGCACACCTAGCCTACTGTTTTTCCTTGCACAAAGTTTGGTGATGCAAAAACGAGAAAACACGTGTGGCTGTTTTATGAAAATCTGGTAACATTTGGCCAAGGAAACATTTCTGGTTGGTCTCAGGGAATGTAAAACAGTTAGGAAGTGAGACTTAAAACGGGATTGAGTGAAGTAGCAGCAAATATGGTTGAATGAGCATAGAGCACTTTTACAAGTTTGACAAAATTACCTTATCTTTCAGTCTAGTATGGCTATTTACTTAGTTTTGTAGCTCTTCATCAGATGCATGCAAGTAGTTAGGGCTAACTGTCCTCTCCAAGTTTAGCTGGAATTTAGCCCGAAAGGATTTGAGAAATATGATTGGTTGATGATAGGCCTATGACATTGACCTATGCCTCATCTTGAACTGTGCAAAATATCAGATATCAACAACAATTGGAGAAGTGTTTAACATCACAAGTAGGTTTAGCCTACCACATCTACTTTAGGGGGGAGTTGTGTTAAGAGCCCCAACGCTCAGTCGGAACATTAACATGCATCGTTTGCGGTATGGTTTTGGAAGCATAAGGACCTTATCTTTCATATCTGCGCGAAATAATTTCCCAAAAACTAAAGGTTAAATTCATACACACCTTTTATAGGGTTAGGGTTAGTGTTCCCACACGGCCATATCCACACGGCCATATCTCCATGTTATATTTTGATGTGATATGAAAGTAAAGTGCTTTATGTTTCTAGAACCATATCACAATTGAGAATCAATTCACGTTTAGATGGAGTATTTGGCTGTTTTGGCTGCCAGAGCCAGTCTACAAGGTCCTTGGACTTTAAGGAGTAATGGTAGGCTCCTTAAGAGTACATCGTGGGCTAACTTTTCATATGAAAATGTATCCAGAGTGACAGCAGCACACACGTTACAGTGGTCTAACCTTTTTCACTCGAGGCCCCCCTTCCAGCATTGGGGAACATCCCGTGAAGTAGCAGCATGACGACCAGGAAGACAACTTTCCCAAAGCGGATCCTTTGTTCTCACCCCACAGTGCAATTGAACTGATTCCAGAGGCCGACCCAAAACAACGCCGGAGGAGAGGTACTCGGAGCGGTCTTCTAGTCCGACTTAGTATATTACTCGCTAATGTTCAGTCTCTGGATAATAAAGTTGACGAGCTCAGGGAGAGGGTTTCTTTCCAGAGAGACATCAGGGATTGTAACATACTCTGTTTCACAGAAACCTGGGTCTCCCGGGATATACTGTCCGAGTCGGTCCAGCCAGTTGGGTTCTCAGTTCATCACGCAGACAGGAATAAATATCTCTCCGGGAAGCAGAAGGGCGGAGGTGTATGTTTTATGATTAACGACTCATGGTGTAATTCTGATAACATACAGGAACTCAAGTCCTTTTGTTCACCCAACCCAGAATACCTCACAAACAAATGCTGACCATATTTTCTTCAGTTATAGTCACGGCCGTGTATATCCCCCCTCAAGCAGATACCATGATGGCCCTCAAAGAACTTCACTGGACTTTATGCAAACTGGAAACCACATATCCTGAGGCTGCATTTATTGTAGCTGGGGATTTTAACAAAGCAAATTTGAGGAAAAGGCTACTGAAGTTCTATCAACACATCGACTGTAGTACTCGCGCTGCTAAAACACTCGACCACTGCTACTCCAACTTCCGGGATGCATACAAGGCCCTCCTCCGCCCTCCTTTCGGCAAATCTGACCACGACTCCATTTTGCTCCGCCATTCCTATAGGCAGAAACTCAAACAGGAAGTACCCGTGCTAAGGACTATTCAACGCTGGTCTGACCAATCGGAATCCACACTTCAAGATTGTTTTGATCTCGCGGATCTCGCGGGTAGCTTCAGAGAATAATATCAACATATATACTGATACGGTGACTGAGTTTATCAGGAAGTAATAATAATAATAATAATAATAATACTAATAATAATAAGGAAGTGTATAGGAGATGTTGTACCCACTGTGACTATTAAAACCTACCCTAACCAGAAACCGTGGATAGATGGCAGCATTCGTGCAAAACTGAAAACGTCAGTATAGGGACAAAATGGAGTCGCAATTCAATGGCTCAGACACGAGACGGATGTGGCAGGGTCTACAGACAATCACGGACTACAAAAGGAAAAACAGCCGCAGACACCAACGTCTTGCTTCCGGACAAGCTAAACACCTTCTTCGCCCGCTTTGAGGATAATACAGTGCCACCGATGCGGCCCGCTACCAAGGACTGTGGGCTCTCCTTCTCCGTGGCCAACGTGAGTAAGACATTTAAGCGTGTTAACCCTCGCAA
Organism: Coregonus lavaretus; assembly: GCF_964263955.1. NCBI lineage: Eukaryota > Metazoa > Chordata > Actinopteri > Salmoniformes > Salmonidae > Coregonus > Coregonus lavaretus. The sequence goes on along the minus strand of NC_139991.1, from coordinate 55,419,535 downwards.
GGCTGCCGGCCCAGATGGCATCCCTAGCCGCGTTCTCAGAGCATGCGCAGACCAGCTTGCTGGTGTGTTTACGAACATATTAAATCTCTCCCTATCCCAGTCTGCTGTCCCCACATGCTTCAAGATGGCCACCATTGTCCCTGTACCCAAGAAAGCAAAGGTAACTGAACTAAATGACTATCGCCCCGTAGCACTCACTTCTGTCATCATGAAGTGCTTTGAGAGACTAGTCAAGGATCATATCACCTCTACCTTACCTGTCACCCTAGACCCACTTCAATTTGCTTACTGCCCCAATAGATCCACAGACGATGCAATCGCCATCACACTGCCCTATCACATCTGGACAAGAGGAATACCTATGTAAGAATGCTGTTCATTGACTATAGCTCAGCATTCAACACCATAGTACCCTCCAAGCTCATCATTAAGCTCGAGGCCCTGGGTCTGAACCCCGCCCTGTGCAACTGGGTCCTGGACTTCCTGACGGGCCGCCCCCAGGTGGTGAAGGTAGGAAACAACACCTCCACTTCGCTGATCCTCAACACTGCGTGCTAAGCCCCCTCCTGTACTCCCTGTTCACCCATGACTGTGTGGCCAAGCACGCCTCCAACTCAATCATCAAGTTTGCAGACGACACAGCAGTAGTAGGCTTGATTACCAACAGTGACGAGACAGCCTACAGGGAGGAGGTGAGGGCTCTGGGAGTGTGGTACCAGGAAAATAACCTCTCACTCAACGTCAACAAAACAAAGGAGATTATTGTGGACTTCAGGAAACAGCAGAGGGAGCACCCCCCTATCCACATCGACGGGACCACAGTGGAGAAGGTGAAAAAAACGTCAAGTTCCTCGGCGTACACATCACTGACAAACTGAAATGGTCCACCCACACAGACAGTGTGGTGAAGAAGGCACAACAGCGCCGCTTCAACTTCATGAGGCTGAAGAAATTTGGCTTGGCACCTACAACCCTCACAAACTTTTACAGATGCACAATTGAGAGCATCCTGTCGGGCTGTTTCACCGCCTGGTACGGCAACTGCACCGCCGGCAACCGTAGGGCTCTCCAGAGGGTGGTGCGGTCTGCCCAACGCATCCCCGGGGGCAAACTACCAGCCCTCCAGGACACCTACAGCACCTGAAGTCACAGGACATTAAGATCATAAAGGACAACAACCACCCGATCCACTGCCTGTTCACCCCGCTATCATCCAGAAGGCGAAGTCAGTACAGGTGCATCCAAGCTGGGACAGAGAGACTGAAAAACTGCTTCTACAGTGAGGGAAAAAAGTATTTGATCCCCTGCTGATTTTGTACGTTTGCCCACTGACAAAGAAATGATCAGTCTATAATTTTAATGGTAGGTTTATTTGAACAGTGAGAGACAGAATAACAACAAAAAAATCCAGAGAAACGCATGTCAAAAATGTTATAAATTGATTTGCATTTTAATGAGGGAAATAAGTATTTGAACCCCTCTCAATCAGAAAGATTTCTGGCTCCCAGGTGTCTTTTATACAGGTAACGAGCTGAGATTAGGAGCACACTCTTAAAGGGAGTGCTTCTAATCTCAGCTTGTTACCTGTATAAAAGACACCTGTCCACAGAAGCAATCAATCAATCAGATTCCAAACTCTCCACCATGGCCAAGACCAAAGAGCTCTCCAAGGATGTCAGGGACAAGATTGTAGACCTACACAAGGCTGGAATGGGCTACCATCGCCAAGCAGCTTGGTGAGAAGGTGACAACAGTTGGTGCGATTATTCGCAAATGGAAGAAACAAAAAAGAACTGTCAATCTCCCTCAGCCTGGGGCTCCATGCAAGATCTCAACTCGTGGAGTTGCAATGATCATGAGAACGGTGAGGAATCAGCCCAGAACTACACGGAGGATCTTGTCAATGATCTCAAGGCAGCTGGGACCATAGTCACCAAGAAAACTATTGGTAACACACTACGCCGTGAAGGACTGAAATCCTGCAGTGCCCGCAAGGTCCCCCTGTTCAAGAAACCACATATACAGGCCCATCTAAAGTTTGCCAATGAACATCTGAATGATTCAGAGGAGAACTGGGTGAAAGTGTTGTGGTCAGATGAGACCAAAATCGAGCTCTTTGGCATCAACTCAACTCACCGTGTTTGGAAGAGGAGGAATGCTGCCTATGACCCCAAGAACACCATCCCCACCTTCAAACATGGAGGTGGAAACATTATGCTTTGGGGGTGTTTTTCTGCTAAGGGGACAGGACAACTTCACTGCATCAAAGGGACGATGGACGGTGCCATGTACCGTCAAATCTTGTGTGAGAACCTCCTTCCCTCAGCCAGGGCATTGAAAATGGGTCGTGGATGGGTATTCCAGCATGACAATGACCCAAAACACATGGCCAAGGCAACAAAGGAGTGGCTCAAGAAGAAGCACATTAAGGTCCTGGAGTGGCCTAGCCAGTCTCCAGACCTTAATCCCATAGAAAATCTGTGGAGGGAGCTGAAGGTTCGAGTTGCCAAACGTCAGGCTCGAAACCTTAATGACTTGGAGAAGATCTGCAAAGAGGAGTGGGACAAAATCCCTCCTGAGATGTGTGCAAACCTGGTGGCCAACTACAAGAAACATCTGACCTCTGTGATTGCCAACAAGGGTTTTGCCACCAAGTACTAAGTAATGTTTTGCAGAGGGGTCAAATACTTATTTCCCTCAATAAAATGCAAATCAATTTATAACATTTTTGAAATGCGTTTTTCTGGATTTTGTTGTTGTTATTCTGTCTCTCACTGTTCAAATAAACCTACCATTAAAATTATAGACTGATCATGTCTTTGTCAGTGGGCAAACGTACAAAATCAGCACGGGATCAAATACTTTTTTCCCTCACTGTATTTCAAGGCCATCAGACTGTTAAATAGCCATCAATAGTACATTAGCGGCTGCTGCCTACAGTGGGGGAAAAAAGTATTTAGTCAGCCACCAATTGTGCAAGTTCTCCCACTTAAAAAGATGAGAGAGGCCTGTAATTTTCATCATAGGTACACGTCAACTATGACAGACAAATTGAGAAAAAAAATCCAGAAAATCACATTGTAGGATTTTTAATGAATTTATTTGCAAATTATGGTGGAAAATAAGTATTTGGTCACCTACAAACAAGCAAGATTTCTGGCTCTCACAGACCTGTAACTTCTTCTTTAAGAGGCTCCTCTGTCCTCCACTCGTTACCTGTATTAATGGCACCTGTTTGAACTTGTTATCAGTATAAAAGACACCTGTCCACAACCTCAAACAGTCACACTCCAAACTCCACTATGGCTTAGACCAAAGAGCTGTCAAAGGACACCAGAAACAAAATTGTAGACCTGCACCAGGCTGGGAAGACTGAATCTGCAATAGGTAAGCAGCTTGGTTTGAAGAAATCAACTGTGGGAGCAATTATTAGGAAATGGAAGACATACAAGACCACTGATAATCTCCCTCGATCTGGGGCTCCACGCAAGATCTCACCCCGTGGGGTCAAAATGAACACAAGAACGGTGAGCAAAAATCCCAGAACCACACGGGGGGACCTAGTGATTGACCTGCAGAGAGCTGGGACCAAAGTAACAAAGCCTACCATCAGTAACACACTACGCTGCCAGGGACTCAAATCCTGCAGTGCCAGACGTGTCCCCCTGCTTAAGCCAGTACAGCTGTCAAAGGACACATGCCATATGTTTCAAAAGCCGTATCGCAAGCGATAATTATTGACGTTTCTAAACGTTAAAACACAGCATCGGGATTGTAGTTCACAATGGCTGAGAACTGTAGGGAGACGGCAGAATGCCGCCTAGAGTTTAAGAGCTAGAACCAAGCATGCCATGACTATAAAAATTCTGAATCGGGTGGATGGAGAACAATCCACACTTTTTTTTGGGGGGGGGGGGGGGTGTAGATAATTTTGGGGGGCTTTCAATATTTAATGGATCTTAGACAATGCGTGCCATGCCTATGAAAATAATATATTCTAATTTTGTTATTGTTTACATTTTTGTCCATCCTCCCCCGATTCAGAATATATCATTTTCATAGTCATAGCATGCTTTGTGTAAGAGCTATCGAAGATTGAAATCCGAAATAGTATTTATAAAAAATATATACAAATTAAGGTGTGGATTTTTCTCCATCCACCCTGATTCAGAATATACCGTCTTCAAAGTCATGGCGTGCTTGGTTCAATAGCGAGTCACGAGAGAGAACCGAATATCCTATATAAACTAATTTTACCTGGTAATTAAACCATCTGATAAGCTCATGAGGGAGGGCAGGGCTGTCTTTCCATAGTAGCCTACTGCTGTGTCAGTGAAAGCAGTATCTGTTTGCGCCAAGCATTGTGTGGCTTCTGTCATTAATTGCCACAAACGATTGTCTGTTGGAATAGATTGGAAGACAGAACACAGGTGCCATGTACCGTCAAATCTTGTGTGAGAACCTCCTTCCCTCAGCCAGGGCATTGAAAATGGGTCGTGGATGGGTATTCCAGCATGACAATGACCCAAAACACATGGCCAAGGCAACAAAGGAGTGGCTCAAGAAGAAGCACATTAAGGTCCTGGAGTGGCCTAGCCAGTCTCCAGACCTTAATCCCATAGAAAATCTGTGGAGGGAGCTGAAGGTTCAAGTTGCCAAACGTCAGGCTCGAAACCTTAATGACTTGGAGAAGATCTGCAAAGAGGAGTGGGACAAAATCCCTCCTGAGATGTGTGCAAACCTGGTGGCCAACTACAAGAAACATCTGACCTCTGTGATTGCCAACAAGGGTTTTGCCACCAAGTACTAAGTAATGTTTTGCAGAGGGGTCAAATACTTATTTCCCTCAATAAAATGCAAATCAATTTATAACATTTTTGAAATGCGTTTTTCTGGATTTTGTTGTTGTTATTCTGTCTCTCACTGTTCAAATAAACCTACCATTAAAATTATAGACTGATCATGTCTTTGTCAGTGGGCAAACGTACAAAATCAGCACGGGATCAAATACTTTTTTCCCTCACTGTATTTCAAGGCCATCAGACTGTTAAATAGCCATCAATAGTACATTAGCGGCTGCTGCCTATATACAGTGGGGGAAAAAAGTATTTAGTCAGCCACCAATTGTGCAAGTTCTCCCACTTAAAAAGATGAGAGAGGCCTGTAATTTTCATCATAGGTACACGTCAACTATGACAGACAAAATGAGGCAAAAAAATCCAGAAAATCACATTATAGGATTTTTAATGAATTTATTTGCAAATTATGGTGGAAAATAAGTATTTGGTCAATAACAAAAGTTTCTCAATACTTTGTTATATACCCTTTGTTGGCAATGACACAGGTCAAACGTTTTCTGTAAGTCTTCACAAGGTTTTCACACACTGTTGCTGGTATTTTGGCCCATTCCTCCATGCAGATCTCCTCTAGAGCAGTGATGTTTTGGGGCTGTCGCTGGGCAACACGGACTTTCAACTCCCTCCAAAGATTTTCTATGGGGTTGAGATCTGGAGACTGGCTAGGCCACTCCAGGACCTTGAAATGCTTCTTACGAAGCCACTCCTTCGTTGCCCGGGCGGTGTGTTTGGGATCATTGTCATGCTGAAAGACCCAGCCACGTTTCATCTTCAATGCCCTTGCTGATGGAAGGAGGTTTTCACTCAAAATCTCACGATACATGGCTCCATTCATTCTTTCCTTTACACGGATCAGTCGTCCTGGTCCCTTTGCAGAAAAACAGCCCCAAAGCATGATGTTTCCACCCCCATGCTTCACAGTAGGTATGGTGTTCTTTGGATGCATCTCAGCATTCTTTGTCCTCCAAACACGATGAGTTGAGTTTTTACCAAAAAGTTATATTTTGGTTTCATCTGACCATATGACATTCTCCCAATCCTCTTCTGGATCATCCAAATGCACTCTAGCAAACTTCAGACGGGCCTGGACATGTACTGGCTTAAGCAGGGGGACACGTCTTGCACTGCAGGATTTGAGTCCCTGGCGGCGTAGTGTGTTACTGATGGTAGGCTTTGTTACTTTGGTCCCAGCTCTCTGCAGGTCATTCACTAGGTCCCCCTGTGTGGTTCTGGGATTTTTGCTCACCGTTCTTGTGATCATTTTGACCCCACGGGGTGAGATCTTGCGTGGAGCCCCAGATCGAGGGAGATTATCAGTGGTCTTGTATGTCTTCCATTTCCTAATAATTGCTCCCACAGTTGATTTCTTCAAACCAAGCTGCTTACCTATTGCAGATTCAGTCTTCCCAGCCTGGTGCAGGTCTACAATTTTGTTTCTGGTGTCCTTTGACAGCTCTTTGGTCTTGGCCATAGTGGAGTTTGGAGTGTGACTGTTTGAGGTTGTGGACAGGTGTCTTTTATACTGATAACAAGTTCAAACAGGTGCCATTAATACAGGTAACGAGTGGAGGACAGAGGAGCCTCTTAAAGAAGAAGTTACAGGTCTGTGAGAGCCAGAAATCTTGCTTGTTTGTAGGTGACCAAATACTTATTTTCCACCATAATTTGCAAATAAATTCATTAAAAATCCTACAATGTTGTTTTCTGGAATTTCTTTTCTCAATTTGTCTGTCATAGTTGACGTGTACCTATGATGAAAATTACAGGCCTCTCTCATCTTTTTAAGTGGGAGAACTTGCACAATTGGTGGCTGACTAAATACTTTTTTTCCCCACTGTACATAGATTACAAATCACTGGCCATTTTAATAAATGGAACACTAGTCACTTTGATAATGTTAACATATTTTGCATTACTCATCTCATGTATATACTGTGTTCTATACTATTCTACTGTATCTTAGTCTATGCCGCTCTGACATTGCTCGTCCATATATTTATTTATATATTCTTAATTCCATTGCTTTACTTAGATTTGTGTGTATTGGGTATGTGTTGTGAAATTGTTAGATATAACTTGTTAGATATACTGCACTGTCAGAGCTAGTAACAAGCATTTCACTACACCCGCAATAACATCTGCTAAACAGGTGTATGTGACCAATAACGTTTTATTTGATTGGGCCTATGGGCACAAACCCACCGTCGCTGGACCAGACAGGACTGGCAAAAAGTGCTCTTCATTGACGAGTCGCAGTTTTGTCTCACCAGGGGTGATGGTCGGATTTGCGTCGAAGGTATGAGCATTACACCGAGGCCTGTACACTGGAACGGGATCGATTTGGAGGTGGAGGGTCCGTCATGGTCTGGGGCGGTGTGTCACAGCATCATCGGACAGAGCTTGTTGTCATTGCAGGCAATCTCAACGCTGTGCGTTACAGGGAAGACATCCTCCTCCCTCATGTGGTACCCTTCCTGCAGGCTCATCCTGACATGACCCTCCAGCATGACAATGCCCCCAGCCATACTGCTCGTTCTGTGCGTGATTTCCTGCAAGACAGGAATGTCAGTGTTCTGCCATGGCCAGCGATTAGCCAGGATCTCAATCCCATTGAGCACGTCTGGGACCTGTTGGATCGGAGGGTGAGGGCTAGGGCCATTCCCCCCAGAAATGTCCGGGAACTTGCAGGTGCCTTGGTGGAAGAGTGGGGTAACATCTCACAGCAAGAACTGGCAAATCTGGTGCAGTCCATGAGGAGGAGATGCACTGCAGTACTTAATGCAGCTGGTGGCCACACCAGATACTGCCTGTTACTTTTGATTTTGACCCCCCTCCCCCCTTTGTTCAGGGACACATTATTCAATTTCTGTTAGTCACATGTCTGTGGAACTTTTTCTGTTTTTGTCTCAGTTGTTGAATCTTATGGTCATACAAATATTTACACGTTAAGTTTGCTGAAAATAAACACAGTTGACAGTGAGAGGACGTTTCTGTGCACAAGCACTGTTCATGACACAAACTGTTCACACCCCTCTTGTTGGTGGAAAGAATTTTGCAGGTTTAAAGTTTATTTCCTGCAATTCTACACATTTTGCAGTTTTAAAGCTAATTTTCTAGCAATTCTATACATTTTGCCATGACTAATGTGTATTCATGTAATATGAGTGACTAAAAAATTACAACAATATCTATGGGCTAAAAAACCTACATTAAAAAAAACGTTAGCTGACATGGGCTAGTATAAATAGCTCTAAGGTATGCAATGACTAACATGACAAGAGGAATGATGATGATGCACTACCCAATTTCGAAATTGCAACCTTGTGCATTGTAATATTACAACTTTCAAGAGTAATTTTAAAGCCGGACAAAACAAAGGCAACACATAGAAGGCTATGCGAAGGAACTATGTACAGACATGTTTTTTTTTTTTTTTTTTTACTTGAGCAGACAAATAAGATTTTTTTTTTTTTGGGGGGGGGGGTATACTCAGGTCCTTCGACTCCCCATCACAGAAGACAGCGAACTGCAGACATTATTTTGCCGTGATTTAGTTGCATTCCACTTATACTCGTTTTGTTCACAGGGCAGCAGGCTACCATCAACATAATGAGACCGACCCCGCTGTCACCACTTGACATTATAAAATGTTGCAAGGGCAGATGGGAAATGGAGTCTCGTGCTGGAGGCATCTATGCTTAGGCAACATCTGTATATTCACTATTGATGTGATAGTCTACATTTCAGGTATAATCAAATAATAATGCATATATGGAAAGATAGCTACATTGCAGTGTTGTTTTAAAAGACTATAGGAATTCATGTTCCTTCAAGTTAAAAAGTACGGATCGGATACATTGTAATTCCATATTATTCCCATAACTGGTAACAATGTACGTTTTTTTTTTTTATGTCACTTTTGTTTTGGCTATCACTCGCCATTTTATCGTGACACAAATGTAACGATGTGTTCCGGTTACTTCCGCGGCCTTAACCAATAGAATCAAGAGGCACTCTCAGTCTCCAGCTTGTCAAGGCTTGTTGAGTAGCTAGCTAGTAAAGTAGCTAGCTAAAGAAGCATCAAAGAAACTGAGCACAATCTGATTTCCGAAATGAGTTTTCTCGCTGGGGTTTCATCGACGGTTTGGTTGAAATAACCCTTTCGGGTCGGGAGACCCGGCGTTGTTCGTGAGACTGTGACTGACACGGAAGAATATGGATATTTGTGTTGCAATACGAAAGAAGACACATCACCACCGACTATTGTTTGTTAATTAGTTAGCTAGCTAGCTAACCTGATGGAGATCCTCCCTGTCCTTTGGATTATAAACCTGATTATAGACTGGGAAATCACACTAGTAGTGAACACGAGGAGCTTCGTGTGTGATCCAGAGTATATGGACATAGCTACTAGCAAGCTAGCTAGGTACACATCTACTGTACATATGTCAATAGTGGCAAATGGGTCAACAATCTCCACCAACTGGTTCACTTGTTAGGCCAGCTAGCTAATTAATTATCCTGAGCTGCCAGGGGTAACATGCCTTGTCATTGTTTACATATCAAGTAACCTGTTAGTTGTTGACAGTCTCGCTATCCCTTACGAAAAAAGATTGCAGTATAACTGCAGTTCGAGTGCAATATAACTGCAGTATTCTGCAAATACTGCGTCCAAAATAAATAAAAAACAGTTAACTGCAGTAATTTTGAAGTGTAACTGCAGTTACTGCATTTCAAGAACTGCAATCTTTTTTTGTATCATATGGGTTAATGTGACAAGTTGTTGTCAATTAACAGTTTTGACAACTAACTTGACAGCTAAACTCATCAACTGTAGTGGAGACAGCGATTTGTCAACTCTGAACTCTTGGTGCTTGTCCATGAGGCCACCCCATGCAGGTTCAGAAAGAGGAAATGCATTGGATTATTTGATTTTTCGGGGGCGTCATTGAGAGCACAGGAACACCTACTTGTGTACAGACCTGTCAAAGATTAAATGGGAGAAAAACTGTTTTGCTCGCCACAGGGTTCTCCTGGCATTGCCGTGATGCTGAGAGCCCTACTCCTCACAAGCCTTCTTAGCTGGGCCAGTGGCCAAGAAGGTCCGACCATGTTACCTGAAGAAAAGACCAAAATCAGGTGCGATAACAACCGTCTATGATCACACACTCCAGTATTACCCAATGCCCACCTCTACTGAGTGGCAAAGTCCATACTGTGAAGATGAAGGGACTAAATCATTAAACACACCATCACTATATCTATCCGTCCTCTTGTCTGTTAGAAATGACTTGGTTATGTTGATTTTGTATATTTCTTTCTGTTACAGGGACCAGATTGTTGAGATGTTTGATCATGCCTATGGCAGCTATATGGTAAGTCTGTGTCTGACCACATAGTTGCTACTTTCAACTACACTGAGCAAAGTTGGATGTTTCAACCCGTAGCTATTGCTGTCCATCTGTATTACTGACCATGTCGCAGGCCAGGGCATGCTGCCATTTACTGTTTCAGTGTTGTTGATATTAGGGCTGTGACGATACCAGTATTGCAATATTTTTTCCATGGCAAAATGAAAACACAAAGCAGACTAAACTCTTTGGTCCTTTAAAAATCTTTTGTATGTTAAATATTGTGTGCTATAGCTTGGAAAATAAATGAATGTGACTCTGGATGATGACATAATGATGTTTGTTTCCAACATTAGGGCTGTTTTCCTAAAGAAGTGAAATCCGCTTCGTGTTTTGTTTCCTTGCCAAAATACTAACAAATATCGCAATACTGGTATCGTCCCGGCCCTAGTTGATATTGTATTATTGCTCAAATGGCCTCTCTGACTTGACTGTGTGCCATACACTTGGCCTATACTTCTAAGTTCAAACCAGTGGAGGCTGCTGAGGGGAGGACGGCTCATAATAATGGCTGGTATGGAGTCAATGGAATGGTATCAAACATGTGGTTTCCATTGGTTGATACCATTCCATTGACTGTATTCCAGCCGTTACTATGAGCCGTCCTCACCTCAGCATCCTCCACTGGTTCAAACGTATTTAAACAAATGTTCCTCCTAATGAGTATGTGTACCATACCCTGACTGTGCCCCGCACCCTGATTCTGCCACAGAAATATGCGTACCCAGCGGACGAGCTGATGCCCCTGAGCTGCAGGGGGAGGGTGCGTGGCCTGGAGCCCAACAGGGGAGACATCGATGACTCTCTGGGGAAGTGAGTACAACTGCACGGAAAGCCTTCTCACAACATGGGGTTTCTCTGAGTTTAGCCTTTGTGGTGTTTTTAGCTGTTTATTGGCTTACTTTTGTGCTCAAAGGGGTCTCTTGATGTATAGAGAGAGAGCCACTCGGCCAACTCAGTCACACAATGGATTCATTATGCGTCTGTTATGTCATCCCCTGTACTGATGGAGGGATGGGGGCTAGGTAGAGAAAGATGTCCCATGTTTTTCAAGTTGTAAGGCTCATACGAAAAGGAAGTTCATTGAGGGGTGTTGTGAAATCATGTGGGAAAACCTGTTATACTCTGTTTGATTTAGCCTATATTATGAAAATACAAGGAAGGAACACTTCTCTTAAGAAGGGAATCTGACCCCTCTCTGATTCTTCCATAAGACCTTGTATAACACACTTAACCTGGAAACGCAATAGATGATGAGACTACATGGTGAAGCTGACATGGAGCAGGATCCAGTTCCTCTACTGTGCACTGCAGTAGGCCATCCTCCTGACCTGGGTCATATTTATTAAGCACCAAATGGAAGAAAATGACTGAAACTGGGAGGGAATACCTGAACTTGTCCAGTTTTCATGTTTTTGTTGCAAAACATTTTGCTATGGTGTGCCGTAATGAATATAGCCCTGTTTTCTCTCCTAGGTTCTCCCTCACACTGATCGACACCCTGGATACCCTAGTGGTGAGTGTCTCATCCTGTCTGCCTGGCTATAATTTTTGCGTCAGCTATAGTACCACAAATGTCTATAGAGAAATCAATGAGCAAATGGGATCCATTGTCCCGACAACCCCTCAGAGCCACCTACATACAGTCAATGGCAGTATAGATTAAATTGATAGTCCTCCTTTCTTATGGTTCTGGAAACCTTAGCAAAAATAATTGAAATGTAGTAATTCACAGGAATTATTCATATAGCTATGTGTTTTCAGGTAATATTTTTTTTGCCTAAGTATTGAAACACTAATTTATACGGTCTTTTCCCCTATTAACGAATGTTTGTCTTGTGCATGTGTCCAGGTGTTGAACAAGCTTGATGAATTTGAGGATGCAGTGAGGAGGACATTGAAGGATGTCAGGCTGGACAATGATGTGGTGGTGTCTGTGTTTGAGACCAACATCCGAGTCCTGGGGTACTAACCTATACAATGCATTGTCTCACTACTACACAGAACTTCTCCAAGATTGTGTATGATACTGGTTCAAATGTCTTATTGACTTTATGATAAAATAACTATATGACTTCATAATATAGGGCTGTCAGTGTTTTAGATTGAGATTCATGGGACATTGTGTGGGCATTGCCACATGTTCACCACAAGCTCACCACACCATCATCTTGCTGTCCCTACAGGGGCCTGCTGGGGGCGCATGTGATGGCGGACATGCTCCGTCAGCGGGGGGAGAGAATGCAGTGGTATGGAGATGAGCTGCTCCACATGGCCAAGGAGCTGGGCCACAGACTGCTGCCTGCCTTCAACACCACCAGTGGCCTTCCCTACCCCAGGGTAACACACCTCACTCAGTCTCCACGCTTCTGGTTTTCTCTGTACCCCTGGGTGAAAAGCCTTGTTTATCAGAACTTCCACAATGTCACATGAATGGAAAAGTAACAAGATTCAGGTCTGAATGGACTGTCCAGTCGAATATGAATAGAGGATTAAAAGTGATTCAAGATAGCTTTGTAGTCTTATTATTATCTGACAATATGCATATAGTACATAAAATATATTTACTTCTTGTCTGTTTGTTCCCAGGTAAACCTGAGGTATGGGGTCCTTAACCCCCTGTCACGCACAGGCACTGAGTCGGACACCTGTACAGCCTGTGCAGGGACCATGATTCTGGAATTTGCTGCTCTCAGTCGGCTGTCTGGGGAGGCTGTGTTCGAGGTACATTAGTAATTCCAGTAATAATCGATAGTTTTGTATTTATTGGCCGGTGTGTATGAAGATAATATCCCTGTGTTTCTGTGTCCCACAGGAGCATGCTAGGAAAGCATTGGACGTCCTGTGGGAGAAGAGACAGAGGGGAAGTGACCTAGTGGGCACCGTCATCAATATCCACAATGGAGACTGGGTCCGCAGGGGTGAGCTAGAGCTCCACTGTCACACACTCAACCACGCAGAAAACACACACTCACCTACACCTTCACACATGGTCACCCACTCTCTCATTTAAAGTCACATTTTAGCAGTAGGAACAAACATTTTATCACCTTGCATCATGTGATGTCGCATCGTCCCACTCAGTTCCTTTATATACCATTAGTCACTTCCAATACTACTAGTTTGGTTTGGTTTTGAATACGCGTCTCAGCCTGGTTGTTATTTCCATTATCTCAGTCAGGTCCTATATTAACAGTACCCCCCCCCCCCCCCCCTTCCTCTGTGTATCTTCAGACAGTGGTGTGGGTGCTGGCATTGACTCCTACTACGAGTACCTGATGAAGGCCTACATTCTACTGGGCGACAACGTTTACCTGGAGAGGTTCAACACTGTGAGACCCACTCTCTACTGTACTATCACCATCTGCAGATGTATTGCTCTATGCTTATAGATAACACTCCAATTTCACAGACACCATTTACATTTGACATTCAAATGCTACCTGCCATCCAGATTGCAGAACTAGACAACAAAAAATATTCAGATTAACTGTGGTCAGATAGTGATCAGATGAAAGTAATCAGATAAAACAAGATGCACATTATTATGAAGTGTAAACAGGGTCTCAGTCAAATCACTGATCTAACCCCCCATATCAAAACGCATCATGCATAATGTTGGTGTCTTTAGTGACCGCAGCTGTCCGGTGTGTCTCCTACAGCATTACAGCGCCATCATGAAGTACATCAGCCAGCCTCCGCTGCTACTCAATGTGCACATGCACAACCCCACAGTGAGCGTCCGCAGCTGGATGGACTCCCTACTCGCCTTCTTCCCCGGCCTGCAGGTGAGTCCCATAACACAGCCTCTATCATCGCCATTTGTCAGGGTTATGGTTAGCCCCTCTGCCTCTAACAATATGACGTAGGATACATCCCAAATGGCACCCTATTCCCTATACAGTGAACTACTTTTTTTTATGGGCCCATATGATGCTATTTGGAATGCAAGTATGACATAAATGAATGATGAGACCCTCTGCTTGTATCATGACATCATCATGACCACATCATCTCTATCCACTACAGCAGAAGACCGTTCTCTGGTTTCTAGGTTGAGTTTCTATCGTTTTAATAATAATAATATGCCATTTAGCAGACGCTTTTATCCAAAGCGACTTACAGTCATGTGTGCATACATTTTTACGTATGGGTGGTCCCGGGGATCGAACCCACTACCCTGGCGTTACAAGCGCCCCATGCTCTACCAATTGAGCTACAAAGGACCACAAGGGGGTTTTCAAGGGGGTTGTATGATCAAGTATACTCTCTGAAAGGGAATCGTTCATAGTAAAGACTTCCGTATCAACCACTTCGCTACAGGTTCTGAGAGGAGACCTGAAACCAGCCATAGAGACCCATGAGATGCTCTACCAAGTCACCAAGCAACACAAGTTTCTCCCCGAGGTAAGAAAACGTGACATTTGAAATTTGAGTCAAGAGGATATCTGCTCTCAGCTCTGCTTGACTGTGGTATTCCTGACGTTGCAGGCTTTCACCACAGAGTTCAGAGTTCACTGGGGTCAACACCCTCTGAGGCCAGAGTTTGCAGAAAGCACCTACTACCTCTACAAGGTAATGCAGTTTGGTTTGAGTTCCCACTGTGAAAAGCCTGAGTAAACTGATTGGGAATGGGATAAACCATGTTTTCCCCTTCCACAGGCCACAGGCGACCCCTACTACCTCAGGGTGGGCCAGTCCATAGTGGAGAAGCTCAACGCTCATGCCAGGGTGCCTTGTGGGTTTGCAGCCATGCAGGATGTCCGCACAGGGACCCACGAGGACAGGTAGGGGAACGCAGCGAAACATATGGGTTCAAATCTGAAACATCAGGTCATCTCCACTGATTCCTTCTCACTCCAGCCTTCAACTGTGCTGTTTCCAATATTACTAATGGAAGTGTTGGTCTTGAGAAAATTGAGCTATTTTAGCAAGAGAGCTCAAATGACAGCGTTATGTGACACATTATTTGTTCTGTTCAAGTGATTTCAAACATTCCCTTTCTCTGTAGGATGGACTCGTTCTTCCTAGCGGAAATGTTTAAGTACCTGTACCTTCTGTTCTCTGAGAAGAACCAGCTTCACTTCGACATCGACGACTACATCTTCACCACCGAGGCCCACCTGTTGCCTGTCTCCCTGTCCACTTCACAGCCCCCCTGTCGGGGCAACAACACGGTGAGGCTCAGTCAGTTACCAACAGTTATGTTATGGTCAAAGGAGCTGAAACTGATTTGCCATATGGTGTCTATTTGAACCAGCTGCCCAGTTATGAACAGGTGTTATGTTATGGTCAGAAGAACTGAAACTGATCCGCCATTTTGTGTCTATACGTTCCAGGAAGCACCCACTGCCGTGGAGGAGGACCTGTTCACCTACTCGTGTCCCAGCACCCAGACCCTGTTCCCCAACAACCCCTCCTTTGCCAAGACCATCAGGGACAGCTACAAGTACCTGACTGGGGTGGGCCGGGCTTTCCACGCTTCACCTGACAGGTGTGTCTGTGTCCAAATGGGTGTTCATGTGTTGTTGTAAATAGCTGCATATTCACTAAGATTGATTGTTTCCATCTTCCTTCGGTTACATCCTTTGTGTTAACCCCGCTAGGTGACCCTGACCTAGCTACTGTATCTCTGAGGGGATTTGATTAAGCTGGCCCAGTTCACCGGCTGGGTGGAGTTTGCACCGTGTGATAAGTGATTGCATTTGTTTTGAAACCCGGCTGCCTCCCAGGTGTGAGCCGGGTGGCCCGCTCAAAGCTGATGGCGGCTCAAAACAAAGTGACATATGTCAAGCACGTAGAGCAGGGTTGGGGAGTAATGGATTAGTTGTAATCTGTTTACATGTAACGCATTGCAAGAAACGGTAACTGTAATCCATTATGTTACCAGCAGAAATATTGTAATCAGATTACAGATACCTTTGAAAAACTAAATGACTACTTCTAGGATAACTTTTAAATTCAAAGGATGTTTGCCTTTGAAAAAAGGTGAAAGTTTAAGTTTGTTCCACCTGAGCAAGTCTGACCACAAGTCAGAGACCACAATGATGACACACCAAATGTGTTTGATGGATTGCGGGATAAGAGCAGGAATAGGCTTTTGTAGGCTACAGTCCAAGCTATGTCTTCCAATGGTGCAACTGCTGTCGGCATCCAAAGATTATCCAACTTGAATAAACTCTTGGAGGTAAGGACGACAGCAGTGGTGTAGCCTACGGGCGATATGGATATCACTTATTATTGATATCTACTGTACATAGCGCATTGATGTG
This sequence comes from Coregonus lavaretus, assembly GCF_964263955.1. Classification (NCBI taxonomy): domain Eukaryota; kingdom Metazoa; phylum Chordata; class Actinopteri; order Salmoniformes; family Salmonidae; genus Coregonus; species Coregonus lavaretus. The sequence goes on along the minus strand of NC_139991.1, from coordinate 55,402,996 downwards.
ATTCACATGGCTGCTCTCTCATTTAGCTATTTGCGCCTTACGGATGGATTGTGGTTGTTGTGGATGGCTGTTCACAAATGTATAGGCCTATGTGTATTTGAACACATATAATGGTTGAATTGAATGAGTTTAAGCTACCTACAGTGGGGAAATAACGTATTTAGTCAGCCACCAATTGTGCAAGTTCTCCCACTTAAAAATATGAGAGAGGCCTGTAATTTTCATCATAGGTACACGTCAACTATGACAGACAAATTGAGGGAAAAAAATCCAGAAAATCACATTGTAGGATTTTTAATGAATTTATCTGCAAATTATGGTGGAAAATAAGTATTTGGTCACCTACAAACAAGCAGGATTTCTGGCTCTCACAGACCTGTAACTTCTTCTTTAAGAGGCTCCTCTGTCCTCCACTCGTTACCTGTATTAATGGCACCTGTTTGAACTTGTTATCAGTATAAAATACACCTGTCCACAACCTCAAACAGTCACACTCCAAACTCCACTATGGCCAAGACCAAAGAGCTGTCAAAGGACACTAGAAACAGAATTGTAGACCTGCACCAGGCTGGGAAGACTGAATCTGCAATAGGTAAGCAGCTTGGTTTGAAGAAATCAACTGTGGGAGCAATTATTAGGAAATGGAAGACATACAAGACCACTGATAATCTCCCTCGATCTGGGGCTCCACGCAAGATCTCACCCCGTGGGGTCAAAATGATCACAAGAACGGTGAGCAAAAATCCCAGAACCACACGGGGGGACCTAGTGAATGACCTGCAGAGAGCTGGGACCAAAGTAACAAAGCCTACCATCAGTAACACACTACGCCGCCAGGGACTCAAATCCTGCAGTGCCAGACAAATCCTGCAGTGCTCAAACCCTGCTTAAGCCAGTACATGTCCAGGCCCGTCTGAAGTTTGCTAGAGTGCATTTGGATGATCCAGAAGAGAATTGGGAGAATGTCATATGGTCAGATGAAACCAAAATATAACTTTTTGGTAAAAACTCAACTCGTCGTGTTTGGAGGACAAAGAATGCTGAGTTGCATCCAAAGAACACCATACCTACTGTGAAGCATGGGGGTGGAAACATCATGCTTTGGGGCTGTTTTTCTGCAAAGGGACCAGGACGACTGATCCGTGTAATGAAAGAATGAATGGGGCCATGTATCGTGAGATTTTGAGTGAAAACCTTCTTCCATCAGCAAGAGCATTGAAGATGAAACGTGGCTGGGTCTTTCAGCATGACAATGATCCCAAACACACCGCCCGGGCAACGAAGGAGTGGCTTCGTAAGAAGCATTTCAAGGTCCTGGAGTGGCCTAGCCAGTCTCCAGATCTCAACCCCATAGAAAATCTTTGGAGGGAGTTGAAAGTCTGTGTTGCCCAGTGACAGCCCCAAAACATCACTGCTCTAGAGGAGATCTACATGGAGGAATGGGCCAAAATACCAGCAACAGTGTGTGAAAACCTTGTGAAGACTTACAGAAAACGTTTGACCTGTGTCATTGCCAACAAAGGGTATATAACAAAGTATTGAGAAACTTTTTTGTTATTGACCAAATACTTATTTTCCACCATAATTTGCAAATAAATTCATTAAAAATCCTACAATGTGATTTTCTGGATTTTTTTTCCTCATTTTGTCTGTCATAGTTGACGTGTACCTATGATGAAAATTACAGGCCTCTCTCATCTTTTTAAGTGGGAGAACTTGCACAATTGGTGGCTGACTAAATACTTTTTTTCCCCACTGTATCAATCATTGTTTTTGCAACCAGTGGACAGCCAGTGAAAAATGCACTCTTGCAACAGCTTCATAGTGCGGTTCGCAGCCTATTGAATAAAAGTTTCCGGATTTCCTCCGTTCTAAACTCCTCCTTGGTATATTGTGCTCCAGTCCATAGTGTCAAAAACGTGTTTAATTTAAGAAGGGTGGGACTTTAATTGCTCAATCTAATTCCTGCTGTTAAAAAGAAAAAACATCCATAGACCTAATGGGCATGTGCTCAAACTCACACACTTTTGATAGATTTAAACGGCTGCAAATGATCGAGATATGAAAGTGTCACCCCAAAAAAAGTCAACAAAAGGCCTATAGCAAATGCCGCATATGGCATTACATTTTCACATGCAAATAGCACTTTCCTGTAGTGCGCAAAGCATGCCATTCCATGAGAGCAGCATTTTTTTCCTTCAACTCTAAGCAATGAGCCCAATCAATCCTCCATGACAACAAAATCATAAACAACAGAGTAGGCTAATAAATCCTTAGTAGTTGGGTTATTCTCAGGTAAAACAATTTGGGAAATCTATATTTCCAAGTCCTGTTTTTGAAGATCAAGGGATATTAAATTGATTGGAATGACTGGAAATCTGACAGACTTTTGTTTTTAATGTAAAGAGATAATATGATTAGGCTATCTGTAGTAGAAAGCAATGGGTTAGAAGAAGCCTACATAACCAACACATATAGTCAAATGAAACATAATTAATGGCCAGCTATTTAAACTCTTTATATATGTCCTTCACGCGCACTTCACAGAGGAGGCGTTCCCTAACGGAAATATGCAAATACATTCTACAACGCGCCAATAGTATCTCGCTAGCTCGTGCTTGGCTTTGCCTGCCCACCTTACTTGTTCTGCCCACTATGCTTCATTTTCTCCCACTATAAACGACACAGATTAACTATCTTGGGTTAGTTATAAATATCTTTGGCGACGTCATACCAGCCAAATGTCTCCCTTCTTGAACGGCAATAGCTCAGATACACAGTAATGACCCCGGGAATCGATAGAACATCGCTCAGAGATTAATAAAAATAAAATAATGTTCAAAATGGGTGAGTCTTTCCTTTTTAAAGGTAAAGTAATCTAAGAGTAACTGAAAGTAATCAGATTACGTTAGAGTTTGGGTAATCCAAAAGTTACGTTACTGATGACAATTTTGGACAGGTAACTAGTAACTAACGGATTACATTTAGAAAGTAACCTATCCAACCCTAACGTGGAGTAATGACTAAGGATTCCAAGTTTTCACATGCTCCCCTGATAAAAACATGTGCTTTATCTGCCTTCTTGAGGAAAACTAGTTTGAAAATTGTAACACATATATACATTTTGTGTGTTTCTGAGCATTGCACCATGCTGCCTTGTTGACGATATGACCAGGCGGCGGAGATTACTATTCGATTTGAGAAGGGCCTCCCTCACCGCTTTCGCCCGGGGTGTACCCGAGTTCAGCTTAATCAAACTCCCTATCTGATGATGAATGTGTGTGTTTGCAGGGGCATCGAGCTGCCGCTTCACGACCACGGTATGGAGCCAGTGGAGTTTCTGAGGAGCATGGGCATCTCCCTCACCCCACTGAATGAGGCTGTGGCTGGGGCAACAGAGACACATGGGGTAAGATGATTGAGCAGCTTTTTTATCTATAGCACTCTATTGCCTCTAGGCGTGCATCCCAAATGACACCCTTTTCCCTATATAGTGCACTACTTGTGACCAGAGCCCTATGGGCCATGGTCAGAAGTAGTGCACTATATAGGGAATAGGGTGCAATTTGGGATGTGGCCTAGCACTCTATTTTCTCTATTGCTTAGCAGGGCAACATTACCCTGTCTCTCTCATGCTTCTGTGTAATTAATGTCACCAATGTCTTTCTTTTAAGGAGGCACATAAAGGTGTTTACAGGGTGAAACTGGTGGCAGAGGTGACCCAGACCCCAGAGGAGGAAGTAGTACCCCTCATCGTTCAGCTCATATCCCCCCCATTTCTGGGTAGAACAGTCCTGACTGCTGGACCAGCCAAGTTTGGAATGGACCTTATCAAGCAGGAGCATGGGGTGAGCTTTCTTGAATCTTGCATTTATTTGTATTTGCTTTCTATGTCACTCAGAATATTGATAAAAGACGGGCATGCACCTCTTAGTCCCCTTAAATGTATCACCCAAAGACTCAAATGAAATATTTACCCATGTCAGTATTAGTTTTTGATATTTCTGGAGTTCTTTGGACTTCTGCATTTGTCACTACTGTATGGAGTATTTACAGGAATCTCTCCTCCCTTCTCTCACTCTCACACACACACACCCTGTTCCTCTCCCAGGTGAAGGGCAGCATCGTGAAGACCTCTCCCTACACAGCATGTGGGCCCATAGAGAATGCTGAGGAGCTGAGTGGGCACATTGCCCTGGCACTGCGTGGCGACTGCATGTTTGCTGCCAAGGCCCGCAGGCTACAGGAGGCTGGGGCTATCGGAGTCATCTTCATAGGTGAGGGAAAAAGACAAACACACACCAATTCTGCCTCTCTCTCTCTCTCTCTCTCTCTCTCATATTACACCCACTCACAGACCATAATAGCAGGACACAGCCTGTTACTCTGCTGTAAGAGTCAGGAGCTTAGGGAAAGAGCTTAGTGGGGCCTAACCTAGTTTGAGAAGGCCATATTGGTCTGCATTGTTACAGTGCACTACTTACTTGTAGTGAAGAACCCAAATGGTAGATATTGGGGTACCATCACTCATTTTTGTGAGTTTACATTAGTTCTGTGTTTTACCCCTCTAAGATCAGTTAGTCCTCAAACGGGCTTTGATTGATATGGCATTCCTCTTTGATTCATGTCACTCACAAGCCTTCCCTACAAAACTAAATTTCCCTTGTTTCCCCGTCCCTCCTAGACCACCGGGAGGGGAGTAACAGTGCAGCGACGCCCCTGTTCCAGATGGTGGGAGACGGAGGGTCCACGGCTGACATCACCATCCCTCTGGTTTTCCTGTTCAGCCAGGAGGGGGCGCTGCTCACCTCTGCTCTGGAGGATCACAGCAACGTAGATGTACTGATGCTGCCCAAAGAGCGACAGCTAGGTAAGAGAGCAGGTAAGAGAGGGGGTCTGTGCAAAGCATGTGGTCTAGCGGTCAGTCACATATAATGCTCCCTGCCGGAGACCAGGGTTCAATTACCGCATCTATACGTCCTGCTGTTCTCCTACTTGCCTGTCCCCCCCGTCTGTTGCCAACAGTCTAAATAAAGCATAAAATGTAATCAACATTTTAAAACAATATTTAAAAAGAGGTGGCCTGGCTATGGGGGTTCATTATGAGGGGGAAGAGTTCTAAATTTAGCAAAGGTCAAACAGCCCAAAGGCCTCACTCACGTTTAATTCTGAACTTTAGTATCGGTTGTTTGGGTTCAATGAAAAAAAAAAACATTCTAACTTAAATGCTAGATGTTTGAGGTGTAACAGATTACATGTTTGACACTTACTGTCTCTCCCTCTGTCCCCCTGTCTTCCTTTCTCTCTCCGTCTCCCTCCTGATCACTACTCTCCAGACAAAGCAGACAAGCCCCTGGGGAAGATGAACATCAAGTTCCGCCTGGCAGAAGAGGGGGAGCTAGAGGAGGGGGAGGCCAGAGGCCCCACCCTGAAGTTTGTCCTGGAGAAGGGAGAGGTGGTGTTGGAGGAAGAGGAGTACAGACAGCAAGGAGACAGCTGCTTAACAGCTGGTGGCGATCATGTACCATGTTCTTACGGACAAACTGCTGCCTCGCCTCCCTTCCACAGCCCCAACGACCCCAATACAGACCCCTGATCTCAGGACAGTCAGGTTCCTCAACCCCCTCCCACTGACCACAGGGCCTGGGCTCCCCAGCACTGATCCCTGGTCAGTCTAGAGGCATGTTGCTGTGCCAAGAGAGAGCCCTCACTGCCTTGCCACACGCTCTGGACTGGACTGAACTGATCGTTTTAACCAAGAGGGGAGCTTAGCGTGACAGTCAATCCCACTGACTCACTCACTCTCCCTTCTCGTATAGTTAATAATTATTGGAACTGCAGTAGGTATTAATGTATAGGAAGGGATGGACATTGGGCAGGGGTAGTGCTACACAAACATAGCTTGTTAGTCTTACCTTGCTACTGTAGCCTCATCACCAGTTGTATTGTGGTGATGACATAGATTTAGTCAGATGCTTGTAAGAGAGAATTGATGATGTGCACATTTCAGAGAAATAGCTGAGGGGATATTAGGTTGATGTAGGGCACCTTTGTCTGAAGCCTTGTGTTTCAGTCTGTACTGTAGGCTAGATTGTGTTGAGCTGCAGCAATGACGTGGGGATTTCTTTACTGTCCCCTGTACCAAGATGGTGTCCTGTCAATAGTGATGTGTGTTCATTTACCCATTGTGGCTAGTAGTGCTGTTTTGAAGGGATGCGTTATCACTCACAAGAATCACAAACTATAATGCTTTTAGACAAAGGATAAGGGGCCAGTTTGGGTGAACTAATGACTTCAGTCTTATTTTGTACTGGTAAATCAGGGGAATTTAAGAGTTAAAAATACTTGAATGTGTGTGTGATCATTACTACACTACCGAATCAAAACCTTGTATCGACCTTAGTGATGCGTATTTCATTTTTCAAATGTCAGTTGGTTATTATTAAAGGTAGACTCAGCGATGCACGAAGTAAACATAATATCTGGACGATTTCCGTCACAACTAAGACCGTTTAAGCGCCAAACTAAACTTCTCTGCTGTTTTGGTCCCGTAGCTATCATATTGTAGCAGCGAGAAGCGCACCCGTGCACATATGCAGATACTGTGTGAGAAGAAAGTCTTGCATTGTACTTAATATCTGTAGACCTGCTCGTTGCAACTTTAAAACACTGAGTCTACCTTTTTAAGTTAACTCCACTGCCTCTTCTTTCTCGGATGGTTTTAGCTCTAGGTTGGTACTCTTCCTGTCTTCAACACTGCCCCTGTGCCACCAGAGTCTTATAATGCCATGCACTTTGGCACATGGGCATCTTCCTACTAGAGCTAATGTCATGGTGGGGATACACCCAGGGACTGCTTCCCAAGCAGCTCACAGCACACCAAACACACGGTCTGTCTGTGTTTTGTCTGTTTGGTGTCTTCTCATTGTAAACAGCCTTTGTATGATTGTTTGTGTGTGGACAGTGTAAGAACATCAGACTGTTCCATTGTTTTCTCTTCTTTTTCTCTTTCCATTCATCTTTCTTTTCGCAGTATGAGATTACCTGGGCATGAGTGTGTGTGTACCAAGAACAGTTAAGATGCAGCAGCCATAATGTTTCTATTTGTATGATCAGATGCAATCACTCACATCTGTGTATTTTATCATTCATTCCTGAGTCTCAATTTGATCTGCCAGATGTTGAATAATTTTTGCATGAGTTTTATGTGTAATATATAATTTTAAGGTGTAAAAGTGGGTTATATTCCAATTACAGTTAACATTAGTGCAGTAGTCCTGTCATTTTTGCTGCTCACTTAATTTGAAATCTTATTCCAACATGGCCACCTATATACTTGTGTATTTCAGTCAACCTGTATACATCTATGACCATTACTGTCCACTCAGAGAGGAAAGGGCCATGAGACATTAAACATAAGTTGTCTTTTTAGGTATTTATTCTGCAAATATTATTTGCCTTTTGGAAATGTTGATGATAGGAATAGCTGAAGCTCCCAAAAGTGCCAAAGTGATTATTGCTGATAACACAGTATCAGATTCTAATGTACTTTGTCTTTTGAGAAGATTATTTGAGAGCTGAAGCAACCTGATCTTGTCAATAAATTTAAGAATTATGATCTCTGTTTTTTGTGACTCATTTGTGTAGTCACTTTCCTTAACCAAATATTAAAATGTGGATGTTTTTAAAATGATTACATTTCTTATAAAGAGGTATCTAGGTAGGTTGTCTAGTTAATGGAATGCTTTATGAACTAATAATGTCTCTCTGTAACCATATAATTAGAATGTAATTAATTATGTTTATATGTCTGTAACCAAGGTCTTAGTGATGTAACACACATTCCATTCCAGGATGACATCAATGATTGGATTACTGCAACTCGCTGTTGGCTGGGCTCCCTGCCTGTGCCATTAAACCCCTACAACTCATCCAGAATGCCGCAGCCCGTCTGGCTCGCATCCGTTACAAGACCATGGTGCTTGCCTATGGAGCAGTGAGGGGAACGGCACCTCCGTACCTTCAGGCTCTGATCAGTCCCTACACCCAAACGAGGGCATTGCGTTCATCCACCTCTGGCCTGCTGGCTCCCCTTCCTCTGCGGAAGCATAGTTCCCGCTCAGCCCAGTCAAAACTGTTCGCTGCTCTGGCACCCCAATGGTGGAACAAGCTCCCTCACGACGCCAGGACAGCGGAGTCACTCACCACCTTCCGGAGTAATTTGAAACCCCACCTCTTTAAGGAATACCTGGGATAGGATAAAGTAATCCTTCTACCCCCCCCAAAAAAAAAACAAAAAAAAATTTGTAAAGTGGTTATCCCACTGGCTATAGGGTGTATGCACCAATTTGTAAGTCGCTCTGGATAAGAGCGTCTGCTAAATGACGTAAATGTAAATGTAAATGATTGTCATTTCTGTTCATGGCAACAACCACCACTAATTGTTTGTGGGGATTCAACCACACTAGGACATGGATTTGTGGATGAAAGTCACCAAATTTGAAGCCCTCTACTGAGACCCCCAGGTGACCATGATACACAACAATTTGTGTCCCAAATCACACGCTATCCTCTATTTTGTGCTCTACTTTTACCAAGGCTCCTAAGGCTCTGATCAACAGTAGTGCACTAGGCTATTAGGGTGCCATTTGGGATGCAAGCAATATCATCTCACCTTTCCATATGCAGAACAAAAACAGTTTACAGATTAAGGTTTACTCTAACCATAAATGTTGCTTTCAGGAGTAAATTACAAAACGGCGTGCTTCGTAGCTTGAGACAGTTCTCAATGAGCCAGGATCCAGGTCGATTTTTCATTAAGTTCAGTAGCCTACTTGTTTTACTGCTTTATTGTGAGGTTTGGAGACTGATAAAATCCTTTCCTTTCAGGGGAGAGTGGTGACAAACCACAGGCTTATAGCCAGGCCCAGTATACAGACCTGGTCACACCAAAGGACACTGGACATAAGGTACAAAAATTCCCTCGTGTTATCTTTGATTTATTACCAACCTATTAGTGTTAGGATTATATAACAATTGCTTTATTTGGTATGCAACATTATTTCCTATCTAAATGACTGCACCAAAAAAGAGGAGTATGGTATTTGTATTGCCTCTGATCATATTTGAAACCTTGTAAACCAGCCTGGTCTCATAGACTAGACGTAACATAGTAAATGCCCCAGACACTCAAATTAGTATGATATGTTATGTTTGGTATGATTACATACAGTGGGGAAAAAAAGTATTTAGTCAGCCACCAATTGTGCAAGTTCTCCCACTTAAAAAGTTGAGAGAGGCCTGTAATTTTCATCATAGGGACACGTCAACTATGACAGACATATTGAGAGAAAAAAAATCCTGAAAATCACACTGTAGGATTTATTATGAATTTATTTGCAAATTATGGTGGAAAATAAGTATTTGGTCACCTACAAACAAGCAATATGTCTGGCTCTCACAGACCTGTAACTTCTTCTTTAAGAGGCACCTGTTTGAACTTGTTATCAGTATAAAAGACACCTGTCCACAACCTCAAACAGTCACACTCCAAACTCCACTATGGCCAAGACCAAAGAGCTGTCAAAGGACACCAGAAACAAAATTGTAGACCTGCACCAGGCTGGGAAGACTGAATCTGCAATAGGTAAGCAGCTTGGTTTGAAGAAATCAACTGTGGGAGCAATTATTAGGAAATGGAAGACATACAAGACCACTGATAATCTCCCTCGATCTGGGGCTCCACGCAACATCTCACCCGTGGGGTCAAAATGATCACAAGAACGGTGAGCAAAAATCCCAGAACCACACGGGGGGACCTAGTGAATGACCTGCAGAGAGCTGGGACCAAAGTAGCAAAGCCTACCATCAGTAACACACTACGCCGCCAGGGACTCAAATCCTGCAGTGCCAGACGTGTCCCCCTGCTTAAGCCAGTACATGTCCAGGCCCGTCTGAAGTTTGCTAGAGTGCATTTGGATGATCCAGAAGAGGATTGGGAGAATGTCATATGGTCAGATGAAACCAAAATAGAACTCGTCGTGTTTGGAGGACAAAGAATGCTGAGTTGCATCCAAAGAACACCATACCTACTGTGAAGCATGGGGGTGGAAACATCATGCTTTGGGGCTGTTTTTCTGCAAAGGGACCAGGACGACTGATCCGTGTAAAGGAAAGAATGAATGGGGCCATATATCGTGAGATTTTGAGTGAAAACCTCCTTCCATCAGCAAGGTCATTGAAGATGAAACGTGGCTGGGTCTTTCAGCATGACAATGATCCCAAACACACCGCCCGGGCAACAAAGGAGTGGCTTCGTAAGAAGCATTTCAAGGTCCTGGAGTGGCCTAGCCAGTCTCCAGATCTCAACCCCATAGGAAATCTTTGGAGGGAGTTGAAAGTCTGTGTTGCCCAGCGACAGCCCCAAAACATCACTGCTCTAGAGGAGATCTGCATGGAGGAATGGGCCAAAATACCAGCAACAGTGTGTGAAAACCTTGTGAAGACTTACAGAAAACGTTTGACCTGTGTCATTGCCAACAAAGGGTATATAACAAAGTATTGAGAAACTTTTGTTATTGACCAAATACTTATTTTCCACCATAATTTGCAAATAAATTCATTAAAAATCCTACAATGTGATTTTCTGGATTTTTTTCTTCTCATTTTGTCTGTCATAGTTGACGTGTACCTATGATGAAAATTACAGGCCTCTCTCATCTTTTTAAGTGGGAGAACTTGCACAATTGGTGGCTGACTAAATACTTTTTTTCCCCACTGTAAGACAGAAGGTTACTTAAGGCAAAAGCAAAAGTGGGGTGGTTGGTTGGATGGGTGGGCGTATAACGTGAACGTCTAGCAACCCAAAGGTTGCGTGTTCGAATCTCATCATGGACAACTTCAGCGTTTTAGAAAATTAGGAACTTTGCAAATACTTACAACTTTTTAGCTACTTTGCAACTACTTAGTATGTTAGCTAACATTAACCCTAACCTTAACCTCTAACTCCTAGCCTAGCTAATATTAGTCACAAAAAATTGCAATTCGTAACATATCATACAAATTAATACATACCATTCAAAACGTAACATATATTAATTGGAGTGTCCCGGATTTATGTTTACTATGTTACGTCTGCCCCTGGGTTCAGGTTATGTAAACTCTGGTGTTACTAATACATCAGTTATAACATCTGTATTGCAGCTTATGTTCCCTACACTGGTCAGCAGGCTGCGCCCTCTCCCACGATCACAGATGTCCCCCCAGACCCACTAATTCTCCTTGCCCAGTCTGGGCCACTCCAAACCTCTCACCTCAAAGAAAAAGCACTCCATCAAATGTGAGCTTTCAATTTGACTAATCTCCAAACAGCTGAATTTTGAATTGGAATTAGAAGTGACTTCCTCTTCTCTGTCCTCTCCTTCACCTGCAATGATCTGAAAACACACGATATGTGAAAACATCTGCTTCTGCAATTTACTCCTTCACATCAGTGCAGGTGAAGAGAAGGAGATGAAGAAAATAAGCCACTTTAGACTATTGTGAGATACACACATTGTCTCCAGTCCATCACCTTTTTCTGTTTTCTCAGTGGTCTTCCCGAGTGCCAAAATGTTTTCAGCCCAGTCTGAGCATTCCCGTCACTCCCAGAGGAACCCTACTAAGAAGAGAGCACAGAAACAGCAGAACAGTCCTCCAAGCCATGAGGTAGGCCACTACTCACTCTATGCTATAGAAAAAAGGGTTCCAAAAGAGTTATATGGCTGTCCCATTGGAAAACCGTTTTTGGTTCCAGGTATAACCCTTTTTGGTAACAGATATAACTATTTTGGTTTCCATGTAGAACCCTCTGTGGAAAGAGTTCTACCTGGAACCAAAAGTGGTTCTTCAAAGGGTTCTCCTATGGAGACAGCCGAAGAACCCTTTTGGTTCTAGAGCACCTTTTTTTCTAAGAGTGTATGGGGCAGTTTCCCAGACACAGGTTAAACCTAGTCCTGGACTAAAAAGCAAGCTCAATGGAGAATCTCCATCGAAAATTATTTTAGTCGAGGCATAATCTGTGTCCGGGAAACCACCCCTGTATCAGAAAACACTTTGGGCGTCATAAGTAGCCATGGGAGAGGGGTTCTTGTTGTGTTTTGGTAATGATTATCACACCCTATGAGCCATACAGCTACAGAAACTCTGTATGTATGGCTGGCTGAAGTAAAGCTATTCAGCTGTATCAGCCCTGACAGTGGAACTCTAGACCCTTATTTTACATTTTAGTCATTTAGCAGACGCTCTTATCCAGAGCATACATTATTTTAATTTTTTTCATACTAGCCCCCCGTGGTAATCGAACCCACAAACGCCATGCTCTACCAACTGAGCTACATCCCTGCCGGCCATTCCCTCCCCTACCCTGGACGACGCTAGGCCAATGGGTCTCCCGGTCCCGGCCGGCCCATGGGTCTCCCAGTCCCGGCTGGCTACGACAGAGCCTGGATTCGAAGCAGGATCTCTAGTGCCTTAGACCACTGCGCCACTCGGGAGATCCTTATGAGACAGAAGTCACCTTCCTCACTGATGTTGACACTAACATGCACTGATGCTGTGCTTGCTTTCTGGTACTTAGGGCAACACCTTTATAGCACAAAATAGGCTATTGTTAACTAAGTTAATTTCTCAGAAAATAACCAGTTTGGGTTATATTGATATTGTGGTAGCACTTTAATTGACTTATTAAATAAAGGGGTAATACCATGGTAATAGTGGAAACTCAAAGGAGCTGCTTAGGCCTACATATACAGTAAAGTATGGACTTTCCATTGCATATCTTACCAACAAATATGCATCAGGGAGCTTTGTAAAGCTTTCCCCCCTTCTAACACTGATAAGGCTATTTCCTCATACTTTACGGTATATCTGGTTCCCAGGGCATATAATTTACGGAGGTGAAACATAAAGGAAAAAATGTGTTAGCCTACGTTTTTGTGTGGCTGATAGTGGTCAAACTAGAGACAAAGGAATACACCGTCTTTGGACACACCATATAGGCTCCACAAGACACACACCTGGCTTTTGCCTACCTGCCTACGCTGTCTGTCAAAGAGCCCAAACCTGTTTTCTAACTGCGTCATGACGCCGAAACCAAGATTTGACGTAGCCTACCTCCACGGTTCACCCGCGCCTCTCCATCTAATCTCGCCTCTGTTGAATTCCCCGCCTCCCCATATTTCAACGAGCGCACCGCTATCTTTAGCATTGCCACGGATTAATGTAAAGTGGCTCAGAGACCGTGAACCGGACTGTCCACAAGCATTGTAGGACCTCGCTCGGTATCGGTGCATTATTTGTCACGGAAACCACTTGGCACAGATTCGGAAATCGAGTGGGGGAATGATGACAAACCCCATGTCCCCGTGTCTGGCTTTCTTTTCGTAAAGAAGCCCTGTCAGGGATGCTGCTTTCGAAGCGGATCGAACGACAACCCCGGGCCTCGCTCCTGCCCGGGGTTCTCCTATGTTTCATTCTCGCCACTGTCAGTGCCAGCATGCCAGGTAAGCGTATAATTTAATTATATGACAAGTTAAACGGATTTGAGAAAAAAAGGCAGTATTATATTTTGTTTTGTCCCGTATAAAATGATGACGATTAGCCTATGCCCTATTAATGTCTTCAGATTTTCAAAACAGCCTGCATCCAATTGAAAAACAACAGCAAACTTAACATTGAAAACATTACATTATTTGGCCCATCGTTTTAGGGAGAAAATTGTCCGAAGGGCACTGAAATGTAAATGTTTATTTCTAATTGTGAGTTGAATCAATTAATTGTGTTTAACGCTCACTGTGCTTTACTACTTAGTGCGTGACGGTGACATTTTGCTTCACTGAGTTGTGACATCTGATATGCAACAGGGTGCTGCTGCTCTACCAAGACAACCGTGTACTTTTAGTCTGGTTTACTAAGTCTAGTAATGCCTCTGCGCAAACTAAGAAAAGGGAACGAGAAAAAATCATTTTCAAGAATTCCCCACGAATTCCCTTCCTCATAATTGAAGTTACTCAATGCGTTTCAGCCCTACAGTTGCACAGGGACCTTATTATACAGTTTATTCCCTAGCAAATGGATGTGGTCTATATTATTTGTTATGTGTTGTCATTCATATAATAACTATTTATACATTTTAAGTAAATCATTGTGTAGTCTTAGCCAATATTGCTGATTGTAATTGGGGGAAAAACACTTAATTTAGTAAATCTAATCAAACATATTTAATAAATGGAATTTAATTGTAATTTCCATTAAAATATTGAACATGTAGGCCTTATTTTACTGAAATAAAGTAAATCACCTTTTTATAAGAAACAGATTGGGTTGAAAAGGATGAATTGGATAATGAATATTGTCTGACGAGGCTGTCCCCGCTGTGTGTTGATATCTGGTGCTGATGATGAGCGGTACTGGCTGACTGATTGGTGATGAGAGAGCTATCCACACTGAGGCTCTATTTGCAACACAAAAGCTGGACACTAACACACACAATCTCTTTATCTTGCTGGACACACACACACACACACACACACACACATTATCATTATCTCACTGACTACTCACACACATCCCTCCATTAGCAGTGGCATACATTCACTCTTTAAATCTTACACACTCAAGCTGTTCCACACGATTACTCAAACACACTCATACACTCTTCAGTATAGTGTAACTCTACTCCAACTTATACAGTATAATCCCAAAATGGTGGACCTCTATGTGTTCAATGTATTTCTCTACAATACATGTGTACACAGACCTCCTGTATGTTGGCCTGTACTGTTTGTTGAAGCTTCAGAGTAAGGCTTCAGGCATTCGGACAATGTTTACCATAGGTTTTGTTATGGATGTATCATCATCCTGAGTGACTATAAGCAGGCTGTTGAATTGCTAACAGGGACAGTTCATGTTATGTAAGCCGAGAACTGTCAAAGAGCATTAAAGCCAGGGATAGAAATGCATCATATAAATCAACCTGCATTTGCATTGGCACCACTGTTGTGTTCTGAGAGCCTCTCCACTGTAAACATGCCGGCTGTCTTATTCAACTGGCTTCTGTTGATGAACAACACCACATAATAAGCATCTTCTCTCTCAGGCCCTACTTTTAGCTGATTCTCCCTGTTGTCATCAGTGTTTTATTTTAAAATGTCAGGTTTGTCATTGCAAAGGCAGTGCCTTTGTGTGGTTCTCTGGCAATCTTGTCACTATTCAGTGATCAGTCGCCTGGGGGCTTGCTTGTGTTAGATGGAGAGATTAGTTTAACTGTTATTGCTAGTCACAAATAACATGCACGCACACACACACACTTTTGTGACCCAGATGCTGTCCAGATTTTGAGGCACCTTTCTCTCTAACCATGTTTCTATCCACAGGTTGTATGCGTGTAAAGTCAGGTTTGATGGAAACATGAAGTGTTGGTACAATTTCAGAAATGTCAACAGACAAGTTGTTCATTCGACATGGTGGGATCTTTTTGTGTCGGTAAAATTAATTATGCGACAATTGCAGTGGAAACTCCTTTATGTTCAAATATTTATATAATAAACCATCATGTCGAAGTAAACTTGGAGTCACGTCATGATATGCTATACATTGTACTACCACTACGTGGAAAAGCATTCGGCGTTTATAGGCAGATTAAATAAGTTATGATGAACCATGGTGGTTAGGTGATGGACGGTGATGAGCTTGATGCAAAATTTCTATAAATATTGAGGGTTTTATTTGAATGCTGGTGACATGATGATTGACGCTTGGCTGGCAATTATCAAATTAAAATGATATTGCAAGTTTGCTATTTATCGCAACAGTTTTTGTTACAAAACCATCGGTAGAGTTGAAAATGCGATGGAAACATATTAAACTTCTGCTTTTTATTCGGTACATGGAAACTTAAAGGAGAATTTAGCTTTTTTACAACCAAATCTCTATTTTTGATGTAAATGGCATGTTATAGAAGGGTCCAGACACTTTTTTTACGATTTCACTTGTTTTTTTAAAAACTTACCCCAACCAAACTTACCCCAACCAGGCTTGGATAACACTGGAGGCCCCTTCGGTCTCCACACAGTTGGGTAAAGCTGCTTTAAGTTTTTTTGTGCCCTTTATGTAGAACAACTTACAGAGCTCTCTGAAATGAGATGTTCTGGTCCCCCTTGGTCAGTTCAGAGTAGTGATTGGATACCTCTATGTTGATAAATGTATTTTTCTTAATATGTTTTGTATATTGTATGTGTTTTATGTATTTATGCAGGGATTATCTTTAAAAGAGACCCTAGTCTCAGTATGACTCCCCTGTCAAAATAAAGGTTAAATAAAAAATAAAAATAAACGTCCTCATCCTGGTTGTGCAATATGGGGGCTCGGAAAAAACATGAACAAATGTTCCAAAAACACCCAAATACGTTCTTTTAGAAAAGGAAAAGCTCTCAGGATAGTGATGCAGGTCTTTAGATGTTGTACACATGACATTGTCATTCCAAATTTGATCCGCAACGTTATATTATATTTTGTGCGACTCGAGACGTTTCCCCTGTCCAGCTGTTCCATTCTCTGTGGAGCCTCTGAATAGACGGAGAGGTATCACTCGAAAAATTGAATATAACGTTGCGGATAATGTTCAGGATGACACAATTTCATGTGTACAACATCTAAAGATCTGCATCACTATACTGAGAGCTTTTCCGTTTCTAAAAGGACGTATTTGGGTGTTTCTGGAGCATTTATTAATGTTTTTTCAGAGCCTCCGTACTGCACAACAAGGCTGAGGAAGTGACTTGCTGGTTGGGGTAAGTTTCTCAAAAACAAGTGAAATTGCAAAAAAAGTGTCTGTAACATATCATTTACATAAAAAATATAGATTTGGTTGAAAAAAGCACAATTCTCCTTTAAGGCTGTGAGTTTGACCATGAGGTTGGATTTTAACAGTGAGGCGGCAACAGCAGTTCTTTACTTTTCTTGCCCCGAGTGAAGCTTTAATTAGCAAAAGTGAATATAGCCGGCGATCTGTACAACTATTTACATAAGAAAATAACAAACTGGATGTTGCAACAGGAATACAAACTGAACCAAATAGAGCGCTTAAAAAAAAAAAAAGGCTCCAAATATATTGTAACACAGCAGCATGCCAACCAGTTCCCTGTCCTGTCCCAAACAATAAAAATGACAGGGTTTAAATACACATACCCACAATGTATCAGCCAATAGGAAGAACCATATCACATCATGATCAATTAACATGATCAATGCAGGAAATTCAATACAACATACAGTATATGTTTTCATACCAGCACACATATCAATAAAGCTGCTTCATACAACCTGGGATATAAACATGTACGTTCCCAGGGATAAGCTATTACCACATTACCCGTACCAATCATTAACTATGCGCTCGACCGCGCCCCTTTTGCCTGTCAATTCTCAGACCAGGAAATAGACAGAACCTTCTTCAATAAATGAGGATAACAAGGTAAGCATCTACATTTAAGCTTAACACTCATGATTTAATCTTCAAACATGATTACATCACAGTTGTACTTCCTAATCATAATACATGAGCATAAAGTTATACACTGAGGGATGCACAACAACCGGTTTCGCGCTCACAAACCCATTGACTGCATGCGACCACCAACTCTCATACATGTCTCCTCTCATTTGCAGGTGATCAACAATCAAGATATCGAAATACATCCCTAATCCCACATTATATTCAATAAATACATGTGCCTCTCATAAACAGTTTCATAAACTTTGTCTGGTTATTGATAATCGGGCCTAACTTTAGCTTAGGTCACAGAGGTCAAGAATCAATTTGATGTGCACTACGTCATCACGCACAGCATTTTACCCACAAAAAGTCAGTTTGATGGAAACACACCTCTGGTGGGAAAATGTGCATATTTTTTTTCATGCTTATTTTAGAATTTCCACATGAAAATCTGTTCCCAGTTGGATGGAAACCTAGATAGATATTTAAGAGAGTATTTTAGAACAGTATGGACAATGCAATCTTCTCCAGGGCTCCTGCACTGTGGCTGACCCTGGCTTCCAACCCCTCGGGTGTATCTGTGTGTGTCTCGGGAGGTTGGCTTGAAAGCAAATAAGACACATTTCAGAAAGGAACATGGACAATAATGTACTCCTCTTCTTCAGGTCTCTTATCCATGTCCGTTTAAAAAAAAAAGTGCATCTTGGGGCTTTGACCTGTATAAGATTCAGTTATGTGTACTCCCTACAGGGACTATAAGTGCCCACATGCTGTTATAAACTGCTCTGAGATCAGTTACAGGTTCAGGAGGGGTCAGAAGAATATGTGATTACAGTAAAAAGGTGGAATGAGGAACCTGGCAGTGAAATTACACAAATCCTGGTTTTGAACCCACGTGGCAGCTGGCAGCAAACCTATAATGGCTGACTACGGACCTCAGAGAGATGGTTAGGAAACTACAGATGTAGGATCTTAACTTGAGCCAGTTTGCTACAGCAGGAAAATAATCCTGCAGCAACAGGAAATGTGAATTATTATGTAGGGGTTGATACATTTTTCATAAGGGAAAATCAAGTCTGAAATTTCAAAGTGGAAATTGCAAAGCTCAGAAGCCTTTTTAAAGGTCCAATGCAGCTGTTTTTTAAATCTCAATATCAAATCATTTCTGGGTCACAATGAAGTACATTACTGTGATTTTGTTCAATTAAAATTGTCATAAAGAAACAAAAATAGCTTCTTAGCAAAGAGCAATGTCTCAAACAATAATTTTCTAGGACTGTCTGGGAGTGGTCTGAGTTAATAACTGTTATTGGCAGAGAGGTTTGGAACTCTTTCTTATTGGTCTATTAACTAATTTACCACCAGGTGATGTCACCAGGCAGGCCAAAACTCCATCCCACTAAAACAGGCTGAAATTTCAGCTCTTACACTAAATGGCCAGTAAAGTTTTCCTGCAACAGGGTGATGAAATTAAGATCCTACATCTGTATTCTGCAATTGTAAGTGCTTCAATATGATGCAATGTTTCAATTATAAGCTTGAACTCATTGGTAATTTTTAACCTGGCCAAATGTGAGCTAGAAATGTCCTACTTTTTTGAGATTAGGTATACTATAAGGGCATGTAGTACAGGTCTATAGATGCAGAGAGAAATGGAAATGGCCTATACAGTGGAGGGTGTTGCTCTCAGAAAGATTCCTTAGAAAAAGAAAACAAATGCTTTCAAAATCTGTTAAGTAACAACCAGAAATGAGTTATTATCAATCTGTTTTCCTTGATTCCTTTTCCTGATTGCAATCCTCCTGAGCAAATGTTGTTTGATCGGTCTAAGGGGCAAGGAGGAAGAAAGGAAGTTTTTTTTCACAACACAATTTGTCAGGCAGGGACTTGTTGCCATGGCAACTCTGAATCCTCAGACGAGGCAAGCCAGTTTCTCCCAGCCAGCCCAGGGGAAAACATTAGTGTAGCTGGCAATGGGATGCCTAATATTGATACAGAGAAATGTAACCAGACTCAACCCACTGCATCTTAATTCAATGCTGTCTATATTGTGCTGTAGGGTTTCTGCTCATTTGACTGTCCTCTGAGAGAGAGAGAGAGCGAGACATGCAGGAAATTTAAAACTTGTAGTGTATTTGAGATTTAAAGGCCCAGTGCAGTCAAAAACTTGATTTCCCTGTGTTTTGCAGTATATATATTTCCACACTATGAGGTTGGAATAATACTGAGAAATTGTGAAAAGGCCATTATTCAGGAACAAATTCTTTCACTTGTCTGAATTCACTTTATTGTCGTTTTTAGCCGTGTCTCCCCCACACAGTGACTGTAATTATGTCTGTCTAAGTTGTGAGGTTTTGTGTGTGAGTGCTTGCACTGTAAACGTATTTAAACAGGTGCTGTGTGAGCCTCAAGGGCTATCTTTGCCTCTTTGACACATTTGAAGGACTTAACAAGAAAGTGCCATTGCGACAGACTCTTATCAGGCCTTTTCAGGGTCATGGTTGAATCACCAGACTGAACCTGTATCATGAGAATAGGAACAGCTTGGTCTGATAGGGACTTTCTTGCACTGAGTTTTGAAAACCCCCAGTAAACCAAGAGAAATTATCCGGCCTTCCAGAACTATAATGCGTGAAGACGATCAGCTTTATCAAATACAGTTAGGCCTAACCACATGAAAAAATACTATAGTATACAAGGGTATAAATACTATAGTATTACTATATTTATATACTATAGTATTTACTGTAGAGTTTTTGCAGACTTTACTGTAGTATATTGTAGTATTTACTGTAGTGTTTTTTATGTGGGTAGTTCTTATGTTCTATTTCTTAGCATTTTTTATGTCTTTGTGGTTGAAACATGTTTTTGTGACATGACCATTGTTATAGAATAAAACCAAATAAATAATACTCTTGAGTACTGGCTGTTTGTTATAGTTAGATAACTCATGGGCTATCTATATTTTCTTGATCATTTTAAATTGGGCTGCGATCAATGACTTGATTGTCCTTGCTGTGTAAAATATTGAAGTGACAACTTCATATACAGTATGTATCCAAGAGACTGTCTGAAACAGACGTAATCATATCCACTTCAAAGGTCTCTTCAGTCCGTCATGATGCTGCTGGCTGCAGCCACTTGACTTGGAGTGCATGGCTCAGTTCCTGTTTAACTAGAGACAGGAAGTCCACATAATGGGACCACATAACCCTCCTGCCCTTTCAGCTTCCTGCACCCCCTCTCACCCCACTGCACCACTCTATACTCTACCAGTGTGGTGGGGGGGTTTAAGTACAGAATAATACGAAGTGCTCTGAGACCAGGTTGGGGGGAAAGTACAGTTACAGTAGGAGTCTGTCCGAAATGGGTCCCTGTATAGTGCAATACTTTTGACCAGGGCCCATAGAGTTCTGGACATTTCTTACTGGGAGAGGCTATATACGGACACCCCTGGTGCCCAAATTGATGACGTATGTCGCGCAGCTGAGAGTCGAGTAGAAACGAATGGATTCGGTTCTGTCAGTCGTCCTGATGAGCCCCCCAGCTAGAGAGCTAGTTTATGCTGGCTAACTGGCAACAACAGCAGCATGGCACTAGTTAAAACTGCTGTCCTGCAGTAACTTAGAGGGAAGTAGCTAGATAGTATAGCTAATATCAGGCCAGGGTGACAGCTAGAGCACATTTATTGCTTTCTGATAAAAATTGAATGATTCTGAACACTCCCAACTTCGACAGACAAGATTCAAATTCTCGCTGAAGTTTCTAGACACAAGCATAAACTACACTGAACAAAAATATAAACGCAACATGCAACAATTTCAAAGATTTGACTGAGTGACCACCATTTGCCTCTTGCAGCGTGACACATCTCCTTTGTATAGAGCTGATCAGACTGTTGATTGTGGCCTGTGGAATGTTGTCCCACTCCTCTTCAATGGCTGTGCGAAGTTGCTGGATATTGGTGGGAACTGGAACATGCTGTCGTACACGTTGGTCCAGAGCATCCCAAACATGCTAAATGGGTGACTTGTCTGGTGAGTATGCAGGCCATGGAAGAACTGGGACATTTTCAGCTTTCAGGAATTGTATACAGATCCTTGCGACATGGGGCTATGCATTATCATGCTGAAACATGAGGTGATGGCGGTGGATGAATGGCACGACAATGTCCTTAGCTTATGCCTGCCCATACCATAACCCAACCACCACCATGGGGGCACTCTGTTCACAATGTTGACATCAGCAAACATCCATACGCACTGTCTGCCATCTGCCTAGTACAGTTGAAACCGGGATCCATCCGTGAAGAGCACACTTCTCCAGCATGCCATTGGCCATCGAATGGGAGCGTTTGCCCACTGAAGCTGGTTACGACACCAAACTGCAGTCAGGTCAGGACGACGAGCACGCAGATGAGCTTCCCTGAGACAGTTTCTGACAGTTTGTACAGAAATTATTCGGTTGGGCAAACCCACAGTTTCATCAGCTGTCCGGGTGGCTCGTATCAGACCATCCAGGTGAAGAAACCGGATTTGGAGGTCCTGGGCTGGTGTGGCTACACGTGGTCTGCGGTTGTGAGGCCGGTTGGACGTACTGCCAAATTCTCTAAAACGAAGTTGGAGGCGGCTTATGGTAGAGAAATGAACAACAGCTCTGGTGGACATTCCTGCAGTTCGCATGCCAATTGCCCGCTCCCTCAAAACTTGAGACATCTGTGGCATTCTGTTGTGTGACAAAACTGCTCATTTTAGAGTGGCCTTTAATTGTACCCAGCACATGGTGCACCTGTGTAGTGATCATGCAACCCATAAGAGTCTAAGCCCTGTCTAAGTCGGGGGGGGGGGGGGGGGGGGATTGTTTAAGAAGATCATACAAAGGATCATTTTGCTGTTTGATTTGGAATTTTAAGACGCCTTGAAGTAAAAAAAAATGTTTTGGCCTTACTGCTATTAGCCCATACAATAATAACAGATGGAACAACAGATGGTTCCCCCAAAAAAATCGAAAGAAAGTTTGTTCTGGAGTGTCTGTCTCCATATAAACTGTACTTCCATAAATTTTTTCAACTGGTACCGGGGGACCTTCAGACGAGGCTTGTGAGGCCTGACATGTACGTGTTCATGAGAGTCTCACCTTTACACAGAGGGGTCATATTAGTGTGTAGCCCAAACTGTTCGGACGCTACAGTCCCAAGATGCTTGTGGGGGTCGTAGAGCAAAACGGAGACCATCTTGTTCGTGAGAGTCTCATCTTTCTATAGAGTGCTCATAATAGTTTTCTAGGCCAAACCGTGTGAAGACCGATTTTCGGGATGTCTCATGGTCTGACAAACACCGCTGTAGCTCTGTCACCTTTCACCGCAGATGCGGAATTGTTACATAGGCTGATGCGGTGGATTGAGACGCATCGTATGCAAAATAACTGATCTCGAACTTAAACTGACAGATTTCTATGGGGATGTTTTTATTATGCTAATTAGATTTCCACAGGGGCGCGGACATTGACCGTTTCAGCTTCTAGGGCGGCAGGTAGCTTAGTGGGTAAGAGCGTTGTGCCAGTAACCGAAAGGTCGCTGGTTCTAATCCCCGAGCCGACTAGGTGAAAAATCTGTCGATGTGCCCTTAAGCAAGGCACTTAACCCTAATTGCTCCTGTAAGTCGCTCTGGATAAGAGCGTCTGCTAAATGACTAAAATGTAATGTAAATGTTGATATGCCACACCTGTCAGGTGGATGGATTATCTTGGCAAAGGAGAAATGCTCACTAACAGGGATGTAAACAAATGTGTGCACAACATTTGAGAGAAATATGCTTTTTGTGCGTGGCATCGCTCATGAAACGTGGGTCCAACACTTTACATGTTGCGTTTATATTTTTGTTCAGTATAGTAAGCTGGGGAGGGCTCATTAGGATGACTGACTGAACCGAATCCGTTCATCCCCACTCAACTCTCACTGCGCAACATGCGTACGTCATCAACTTTGGGCACCAAGCGTGTCCGTGTAGACTCCCTTTCTTACTAGCACTGACTTTGCTGATAGATTATTTTTTTAGGAGAATGTGCTACTATGATTGTGATACAGTATGTGGTTGTCTCACTTCATCTGGATAAGAGCGTCTGCTTAATGACTAAGATGTAATTGTGTAGGAGGCTCACCCCACTCCACTCCTCCTAGGCATTGATTGGTGCCATTTGCTAAGCTAAGGATCCTGGGACTAAACACCTCCCTCTGCAACTGGATCCTGGACTTCCTGACGGGCCGCCCCCAGGTGGTAAGGGTAGGTAACAACACATCTGCCACACTGATCCTCAACACGGGGGCCCCTCAGGGGTGCGTGCTCAGTCCCCTCCTGTACTCTCTGTTCACCCATGACTGCATGGCCAGGCACGACTCCAACACCATCATTAAGTTTGCCGACGACACAACAGTGGTAGGCCTGATCACCGACAACGATGAGACAGCCTATAGGGAGGAGGTCAGAGATCTGGCCGTGTGGTGCCAGGACAACAACCTCTCCCTCAACGTGACCAAGACAAAGGAGATGATTGTGGACTACAGGAAAAAAAAGAGGACTGAGCACGCCCCCATTCTCATCGACGGGGCTGTAGTGGAACAGGTTGAGAGCTTCAAGTTCCTTGGTGTCCACATCACCAACGAACTATCATGGTCCAAACACACCAAGACAGTCGTGAAGAGGGCACGACAAAGCCTATTCCCTCTCAGGAGACTAAAAAGATTTGGCATGGGTCCTCAGATCCTCAAAAAATTCTACAGCTGCACCATCGAGAGCATCCTGACTGGTTGCATCACCGCCTGGTATGGCAACTGCTTGGCCTCTGACCGCAAGGCACTACAGAGGGTAGTGCGTACGGCCCAGTACATCACTGGGGCAAAGCTCCCTGCCATCCAGGACCTCTATACCAGGCGGTGTCAGAGGAAGGCCCTCAAAATTGTCAAAGACTCCAGTCACCCTAGTCATAGACTGTTCTCTCTGCTACCGCACGGCAAGCGGTACCGGAGTGCCAAGTCTAGGTCCAAAAGACTTCTCAACAGCTTCTACCCCCAAGCCATAAGACTCCTGAACAGCTAATCATGGCTACCCGGACTATTTGCACTGCCCCCCCACCCCATCCTTTTTACGCTGCTGCTACTCTGTTAAGTATTTATGCATAGTCACTTTAACTCTACCCACATGTACATATTACCTCAACTAGCCGGTGCCCCCGCACATTGACTATGCAACGGTACCCCCCTGTATATATAGCCTCCCTACTGTCACTTTATTCTATTGTATATATAGCCTCCCTACTGTCACTTTATTTTTTACTTCTGCTCTTTTTTTTCTCAACACTTTTTTGTTGTTGTTTTATTCTTACTTTTTTGTTTAAAATAAATGCACTGTTGGTTAAGGGCTGTAAGTAAGCATTTCACTGTAATGTCTGCACCTGTTGTATTCGGCGCATGTGACCAATAAAATTTGATTTGATTTGATTTGATTTGCCAGCTTTTCTCATGACTTCTGATGATGCCACCTTAATTCAATAAAAGGTAAACATTGCCACATCAATGTCTGTGGTACACATGCCATGGCACTGTTTGCTGATCTGCCCTTCTTGGAACTGTTTATGATTGCACAGCCTGGCAGGAAGCAGATGGCTAGAATAGTCATTTTTCATGTCTCACATCAACTTGTTCTGGCGTTACATAACTGTATTTACACCTCTCTGGTCCCACCTGACCGATTGACCTAATGGTTCTCTCTCTCTCTCTCTCGCTCTCGCTCTCGCTCTCTCTCTCAGGAGGAGCTCTCTGTCTCTCTCTCTCTCTTCATTCTCCCCTCTCTCGTGGAGATCAGCATGTTTCCTAATTAGTGAGTGGTGTGGGAGGCATGGTGAGGTGACTTAACCTGACCTCCTATGATTTGTTGACATTCCCTCCTTCTGTAATCACATTGTGTTTGTGGTGATCGACAAAATGAAGACAAAAAGGGAAAGTGTGTATAACACTGTCTCACAGTGATGATAGTGATGGTGTCAAGAAGACCCTATAGACATAGTGCATCCCAAATGGCATCCTATTCCCTTACATAGTGCACTTCTTTAGACTAGAACCCTATGTAGCCATACTGTCAGTGTCACCACACATGCCTCAGTAGTGATGCTGTAGCAATAATGTTGTATGAGCTCTTCTGTATTAAGCCTCTCCCTCCTCTCTTTATCTCACCATTATTTCTTTCCACCCACCTCTTCTGTCGCCGGTTTAATGAAGTGCCTTAGGTGTGATTCAGACTATTCTCCTTTAATTGCTTCATGCTGTGGTACCTTGGGCTGATGATGCACTTATCTCTTAATTCACTACCATTATGACTCCTGAATGGCGCAGCGGTCTAAGGCACTGCATCTCAGCGCTAGAGGCGTCACTACAGACCCTTGTTCGATTCCAGGCTGTATCACAATCCGGCCATGATTGGGAGTCCCATAGGGCGGCGCACAATTGGCGGGGGTAGGCCGTCATTATAAATAAGAATTTGTTCTTAACTGACTTGCCTAGTTAAATAAAGGTTAACAAAAAAAATTACCCACAGCAAAGAGGTGGGGCTTCAGCTGGGGAAGATGCACTTGGATTGTGTGTGTGTGTGTGTTAGTAAAGCTTAAAGATCACAGTCTTTAGGGCTGCAATTTTCTGTGCAACATTAACTTCCCACTTAAAAGGAAAACTACAGTGCAGGCTAATGATGCTTACACCACAGAACATACAGAGGCAGAACAGATATTATGATTACAACAATGCTTTCAGATACAGTGAGGGAAAAAAGTATTTGATCCCCTGCTGATTTTGTACGTTTACCCACTGACAAAGACATGATCAGTCTATAATTTTAATGGTAGGTTTATTTGAACAGTGAGAGACAGAATAACAACAACAAAATCCAGAAAAACGCATGTCAAAAATGTTATAAATTGATTTGCATTTTAATGAGGGAAATAAGTATTTGACTCCTCTGAAAAACATGACTTAGTACTTGGTGGCAAAACCCTTGTTGGCAATCACAGAGGTCAGACGTTTCTTGTAGTTGGCCACCAGGTTTGCACACATCTCAGGAGGGATTTTGTCCCACTCCTCTTTGCAGATCTCCAAGTCATTAAGGTTTCGAGGCTGACGTTTGGCAACTCGAACCTTCAGCTCCCTCCACAGATTTTCTATGGGATTAAGGTCTGGAGACTGGCTAGGCCACTCCAGGACCTTAATATGCTTCTTCTTGAGCCACCCCTTTTGTTGCCTTGGCTGTGTGTTTTGGGTCATTGTCATGCTGGAATACCCATCCACGACCCATTTTCAATGCCCTGGCTGAGGGAAGGAGGTTCTCACCCAAGATTTGACGGTACATGGCCCTGTCCATCCTCCCTTTGATGCGGTGAAGTTGTCCTGTCCCCTTAGCAGAAAAACACCCCCAAAGCATAATGTTTCCACCTCCATGTTTGAAGGTGGGGATGGTGTTCTTGGGGTCATAGGCAGCATTCCTCCTCCTCCAAACACGGCGAGTTGAGTTGATGCCAAAGAGCTCGATTTTGGTCTCATCTGACCACAACACTTTCACCTAGTTCTCCTCTGAATCATTCAGATGTTCATTGGCAAACTTCAGATGGGCCTGTATATGTGCTTTCTTGAGCAGGGGGACCTTGCGGGCGCTGCAGGATTTCAGTCCTTCACGGTGTAGTGTGTTACCAATTGTTTTCTTGGTGACTATGGTCCCAGCTGCTTTGAGATCATTGACAAGATCCTCCCGTGTAGTTCTGGGCTGATTCCTCACCGTTCTCATGATCATTGCAACTCCACGAGGTGAGATCTTGCATGGAGCTCCAGGCCGAGGGAGATTGACAGTTATTTTGTGTTTCTTCCTTTTGCGAATAATCGCACCAACTGTTGTCACCTTCTCACTAAGCTGCTTGGCGATGGTCTTGTAGCCCATTCCAACCTTGTGTAGGTCTACAAACTTGTCCCTGACATCCTTGGACAGCTCTTTGGTCTTGGCCATGGTGGAAAGTTTGGAATCTGATTGATTGATTGCTTCTGTGGACAGGTGTCTTTTATACAGGTAACAAGCTGAGATTAGGAGCACTCCCTTTAAGAGTGTGCTCCTAATCTCAGCTCGTTACCTGTATAAAAGACACCTGGGAGCCAGAAATCTTTTTATAACATTTTTGACATGTTTTTTTCTTAATTTTCCTGTTGTTATTCTGTCTCTCACTGTTCAAATAAACCTACCATTAAAATTATAGACTGATAATTTCTTTGTCAGTGGGAAAACATACAAAATCAGCAGGGGATCAAATACTTTTTTCCCTCACTGTATAATTATTTGGTACTACACTGAGTATACCAAACATTAGGACACCCCCCCCCCCCACCCCCTTTTGCCCTCTGAACAGCCTCAATTCATTGGGGCATGGACAGGGATGCTGGCCCATGTTGACTTCTTTATTTTGACTATTTTCTACATTGTAGAATAATAGTGAAGACATCAAAACTATGAAATAACACATATGGAATCATGTAGTAACCAAAAAAGTGTTAAACAAATCAAATATATGTTATATTTGAGATTCTTCAAATAGCCACCCTTTGCCTTGATGACAACTTTGCACACTCTTGGCATTCTCTCAACCAGCTTCAACCGGAATGCTTTTCCAACAGTCTTGAAGGAGTTCCCACACATGCTGAGCACTTGTTGGCTGCTTTTCCTTCACTCTGCGGTCCGACTCATCTCAAGCCATCTCAATATGGTTGAGGTCGGGGGATTGTGGAGGCCAGGTCATTTGATGCAGCATTCCATCACTCTCCTTCTTGGTAAAATAACCCTTACACAGCCTGGAGGTGTGCTGGGTCATTGTCCTGTTGAAAACAAATGATAGTCCCACTAAGCCCAAACCAGATGCGATGGCGTAACGCTGAAGAATGCTGTGGTAGCCATGCTGGTTAAGTGTGCCTTGAATTTTAAATAAATCACTGACAGTGTCACCAACAAAGCACCCCCACACCATAACACCTCCTCCTCCATGCTTTACGGTTGGAACTACACATGCAGAGATCATCCGTTTACCCACACCGCTTCTCACAAAGACACGGCGGTTGGAACCAAAAATCTCCAATTTGGACTCCAGATCAAAGGACATATTTCCATTGCTCGTGTTTCTTGGCCCAAGCAAGTCTCTTCTTCTTATTGGTGTCCTTTAGTAGTGGTTTCTTTGCAGCAATTCAACCATGAAGGCCTGATTCACACAGTCTCCTCTGAACAGTTGATATTGAGATGTGTCTGTTACTTGAACTCTGTGAAGCATTTATTTGGGCTGCAATTTCTGAGGCTGGTAACTCTAATGAACTTATCCTCTGCAGCAGAGGTAACTCTGGGTCTTCCATTGCTGTGGCGGTCCTCATGAGAGCCAGTTTCATCATAGCGCTTGATGGTTTTTACGACTGCACTTGAAGAAACTTTTCAAAGTTCTTGAAATATTGCATATTGACTGACCTTCATGTCTTAAAATAATGATGAACTGTCTTTTCTCTTTGCTTATTTGAGCTGTTCTTTCCATAATATGGACTTGGTCTTTTACCAAATAGGGCTATCTTCTGTATACTCCCCCTACCTTGTCACAACACAACTGATTGGCTCAAAAGCATTAAGAAGGAAAGAATTTCCACAAATTAACTTTTAACAAGGCACACCTGTTAATTAATCCTCCACTGGATTGGAGTATTGTTTTGTCATGATCGGGGTCCCATTGTGTGACAATGATCCAGGTGACCTTGGCACTCTGCTCTTCCTTGATCTGAAGATTTGTTCAATCAGAGTCAGAGAATAAAAAAATTATCTGGCACAATTTGATGAAAGGAACCAGGGATGGTGAGGAGGACAGACAGAGATATACATGGAGAGAAGTAGGGATTCAAATACTTCAAAGGGCAGGATATGTGGCCTCCTGCAGTCTGTTGACTTATAAGGTTCAATGTGTAGGTGGCTCCACTGTGACAGACTGGCTGACTCCAGTGGGCAGCACAACTGGGGAGCTGTAGCCAAAGCCACATCACATGTGGGAGCAGTGAACAGTGCTTGAGCCCAGCTTGGCCTGGGTAACATAATCACTGTCACCTTCAGAAGGACAGGCCACTGAGTAGGGACGGTAGGCAGGCTGTAGGTGGGTGGCTTAGTGGTGCACTCCTTGAGAGAAAGCACAAATTATTTTATACACACACTTAATACTCAGGCCGTGTCCGAAAACCCGTACTTGTGTTCTAAATAGCCTATGCTTGAACATGAGAGATCTAAGGCGTGATATGGATAGATAGGGATGTTGACAATCACAGATTGGAGCAGTGGAGGCTGCTGAGGGGAGGACGGCTCATAGAAATGGCTGGAATGGAGTCAATGGAGTGGTATCAACCACGTCTTTGATGTTTGATACCATTCCATTGACTCCATTCCCGCCATTATTATGAGCCGTCCTCCCCTCAGCATCCTCCACTGGATTGGAGTATGTGAAATTTAGTATGCTTTAAATGCCAGGATGTCATACTCATTTCGGCTATTCATCTAGTAGAATTCGCTGCACACTATTGAGGAATAGAATCGTCTTTCGAGACTCACGTGTTTGACAACAGCTGATAATCAGCTGAGGGGACCCGCTGTACCAAAATGAACGAATGGCGGGAATCAACGCAATTGCGGATAAGATGACGCATTCTCAGTAGAATGAACCTAGTATGATATTTGTAGCTTACTGCATACATTTTTACTAAATAGTATGTTCTAAATAGTATGTTGTACGATTAGTATGCAGTAAGTAGTGGGCAATCCAGATTTTGGACACGGCCTATCTGTCACGATCGTCTGACGAATGAGTAGACCAAAGCGCAGCGCGTTGAGCGAACATGACTTTATTAATACAAAGTCTGGAACAAAACAACAAAACAAGAACGATTCGTGAAGTCCTCTGCAATTCTAACAGAACCTGGAACAAAAACCCACAACCCTCATGAGAACACAAACAGTTTAAATATGGCTCCCAATCAGAGATAACGAGCCGACAGCTGACACTCGTTACCTCCGATTGGGAGTCACACGACACCACAAATAACTCACCCAAAACACAACCAAACGAATACACCCTATACAACAAAACCCCACAAAACAAATACACCCTGGCTCAAATACAAAAGTCCCGGAGCCAGAGTGTCACACTATCACATACACACTAACATAAACAGAGACTCTCTCGCACACGCATGTACATGCACACGTGCACACACGGACAGACACATTTTAAATACTTTATTTGCATCCACCAATCAAATTTACATTAAAAAAGGATCCAAACATTTCAGAGGTCACTGTATGCATGGCATTCAAGGGTACAGAAAGCACATCCTTCTCCAAACAGCTAGGCTACCCTCGACAGCTGAAACAGAGCAGTACCTATCCAACTGCTTTGCCCTAGTTTTTGTCAGGCCCACAACCTGGAGGCCACGCACTGCAAGCCTGTGTACATGGCCGAGATTGCCAAATATCAGCGCCACTACCTTGCACCTACACCCGAGGCTGTCCAAGCGTGCCACGAGGGGCTGGTATTTAAGAAGCTTGTCGGCAAAGGAATGCTCCATGCAGCTGTCAAATGAGCAGCCCGCTTCCAAAATGAGCACCTCCCCCCTGGCCTCACCCACAACAAATCAAATCAAATTTTATTGGTCACATACAATTTTTTTTGCAGATGTTATTGCGGGTGTAGCGAAATGCTTGTGTTCCTAGCTCCAACAGAGCAGTAGTATCTAACAATTCACATCAATACACACAAATCTAAAAGTAAAATTATGGAATTAAGAAATATGTAAATATTAGGATGAGCAATGTCGGAGTGGCATTGACTAAAATACAGTAGAATAGAATACAGTATATTCATATGAGATGAGTAAAGCAGTATGAAAACATTATTAAAGTGACTAGTGTTCCATTATTAAAGTGGCCAGTGATTCCATGTCTATGTATATAGGGCAGCAGCCTCTAAGGTGCAGGGTTGAGTAACCGGATGGTAGCCTGTTAGTGATGGCTATTTAACAGTCTGATGGCCTTGAGATAGAAGCTGTTTTTCAGTCTCTCGGTCCCAGCTTTGATGCACCTGTAATCACCTCACCTTCTGGATGATAGCGGGGTGAACAGGGCGTGGCTCAGGTGGTTGATGTCCTTGATGATCTTTTTGGCATTCCTGTGACATCGGGTGCTGAAGGTGTCCTGGAGGGCAGGCAGTGTGCCCCCGGTGATACGTTGGGCAGACCGCACCACCCTCTGGATAGCGCTGCGGTTGCGGGTGGTGCAGTTGCCGTACCAGGCGGTGATACAGCCCGACAGGATGCTCTCAATTGTGCATCTGTAAAAGTTTGTGAGGGTCTTCAAAAACATCTGGCGTATTTGGCACACAGGAAAATACATCATCAACATCAAACCAGCTTCCTCTTACACAACATTTTACATTTACATTTTAGTCATTTAGCAGACGCTCTTATCCAGAGCGACTTACAGTTAGTGAATACATATATATATATATTTTTTCATACTGGTCCCCCGTGGGAATTGAACCCACAACCCTGGCGTTGCAAACACCATGCTCTATCAACTGAGCTACATCCCTGCCGGCCATTCCCTCCCCTACCCTGGACAACGCTAGGCCAATTGTGCGCTGCCCACAAGAATGTTTATTGATGTCTCACCTTGCTGGCTATCAGGTCGACAAGGTGGTAATGTCTAGCAATGTACAAATCCTTGTATGAACAGCAACCATTCACAACATGGGCAACAGACTCCATTACATTTGATTCATGTAGAATACAAAATGGGTACCAGAGTGCTAGATTATATTTTGTTGGTAAAACGTGCAGCCTCGTCTTAACAGTAAAGGTGAGAATGTCCTGGCCAATAGCAGCATTCTTGTACATGGAATGGGAGACAGAGTGGCCAACACAGTCCCGAGCAGTGAGTTTCCCCTGCAGCCTCAGGCCAGTCCAGTGTTGCAGTAGCTGCATCCGTCTGATACCAAGGAGTGTTGT
The DNA here is from genome assembly GCF_964263955.1 of Coregonus lavaretus. Taxonomy (NCBI): domain Eukaryota; kingdom Metazoa; phylum Chordata; class Actinopteri; order Salmoniformes; family Salmonidae; genus Coregonus; species Coregonus lavaretus. Next base: position 55,370,366 of record NC_139991.1, on the reverse strand, counting down.
CCTGGATGTAGGATGAGAAGTTCCATCATGGGTGACAGAAGCCTCAACAACAACTCAGATGATTTCTGCTCTCTGGGGAAAAGACACACACAAACACACACCACACTGACACACACCATCACATACAAACTCAGACTAATACTATCACATGAATTTAGATTATATTTCCCTTTCTCTCTCTTTCTCCCTCGAGGGCAATTACATACACTCACATTCCATCACATACAGACGTCATCTCACATACACACCATCTAGATATAATATTCTATGATAGGGATATTGGCATAAATGGCATGTGGAAGGATAAGAAGAGAGGGAAGTGCTTGAGGAAAAGAAAGAGTGCCACATACCAGGTAAAAAAATAAACCAAGAGAGATGACAAAGAGAGGGAGGGAGACAGAATATTTCATCCATGATGGAGAAGGCTTGCACGTTTGCATCCAAAGACTTTTGTGATAATTTGGCAGGATTGGTGAGAGCAGTGGAGACAACACTGTTGAGGGATGTTGCTAGGCTACCTTTCATTATGGAAACAATAAAGAATGCAACTTCAGACTTAATGATTTTGAGACAATGACAGAAACCTCTAAGATGAGGGTGAGGAAATGTGTGATCGTCTATTGTCATTCTGTGTGCGGTCCTGTATTGTATAATGCCATATGGTATCACCTTTGTTTGTCAAGTGTGCCAAGCCTACACTCTAAGAATAAAAGGTGATATCTAGAACCTAAAAGGGTTCTTTGGCTGTTCCCATAGGAGAACCCTTTGAAGAACCCCTCTTTTTGGTTCCAGGTAGAACCCAATGGGGACAGCCAAAGAACCCCTTTGGAACCCTTTTTTCTGAGAGTGTATGTTTTGAATTGGTCTTGTGACACAGGCACATGCACATGTAGACACAGAGAGAGAGAGAGAGAGAGACTACAACAAATGTTTTGAACGGCACAAATGTTACTGCAATCTCCCAACCCCCCCAGTACCCTCCAGACCACATCTGCTTCTACTGTGACTCACACCTCCTGATGTCAGAGATCCTGTTGCCATGGAGGTCATTATGGCGACAGATGTTGTAGTTTTGCAGCAGCCTAGGGGGCATGAGTTTCTATGAATACCCTCCTTCTGTACTGTGCCCTCCTACTGTGGTGAGTGTGATTGGAAGGAGTTAGGCGCAGGAGGGTAAATCACCGAATACAGAGTTTATTCCGTCGTACACAGTTGCGCTGGATAGCGACAACAAAATACAGGCACAGGGGAAACAATCTACCCCGGCAATACAAGGTACGGGTAGCTCCAACAAAATACAGGCACAGGGGAACAATCTACCCCGGCAATACAAGGTACGGGTAGCTCCAACAAAATACAGGCACAGGGGAATAATCTACCCCTGCAATACAAGGTACGAGTAGCTCCACCGAGCTACACTCAACCCACATAAAACAATCACCCACAAGGACAAGGGGGCAGAGGGAACATTTATACACAGACTAATGAGGGAATATGAACCAGGTGTGTGTAATTGACAAGACAAGACAAATGGAATGATGATATATGGGGTGGCAGTGGCAAGTAAGCCGGTGACGACGAACGCTGAAGCCTGCCCGAACAAGGAGGGGAGGCAGCCTCGGCGGAAGTCGTGACAGTACCCCCCCCCCCCCCCCCCCCCCTTGACGCACAGCTCCAGCAGTGCGCCGATCCCGGCCTCAGGGACGACCAGGAGCAGGGCGAGCTGCATGGCGACAGTGAAAATCCCGCAACAGGGAGGGATCGAGGATATCCCTCACCGGGACCCAGCACCGTTCCTCCGGACCGTAACCCTCCCACTCCACGAGGTACTGAAGGCCCCCCACCCGATGCCTCGAATCCAGGATGGAACGGACAGAGTACGCCAGGGCCCCCTCGATGTCCAGAGGAGGTGGAGGGACCTCCCGCACCTCAGACTCCTGGAGCGGACCAGCCACCACTGGCCTGAAGAGAGACACATGAAACGTGGAGTTAATACGGAAATCATGGGGGAGTAAAAACCTATAGGTAACCTTGTTGATTCTCCTCAGGACTTTGAACGGCCCCACAAACCGCGGGCTCAGCTTCCGGCAGGGCAGGCGGAGGGGCAGATTCCGGGTCGAGAGCCAGACCCGATCCCCCGGTACAAAGACGGGGGCCTCACTGCGGTGACGGTCAGCGTTGGCCTTCTGATGACTGCATGGCACGTTGGAGGTGAATGTGGGCAGCTTCCCACGTCTCCTCCGCGCGCCGAAACCAGTCATCCACCGCAGGAGCCTCGGTCTGGCTCTGGTGCCACGGTGCCAGAACCGGTTGGTAACCTAAAACACATTGGAATGGCGTTTGTAGAGGAGTGACGGAGAGAGTTCTGGGCATATTCTGCCCATGGCAAGAACACCGACCACTCCCCCGGCCGGTCCTGGCAGTAGGACCGCAGGAACCTACCCACATCCTGATTTACCCATTCCACCTGCCCATTAGACTCGGGGTGGAACCCAGAGGTCAGGCTGACCGAGACCCCCAGACGTTCCATGAACGCCTTCCAGACCTTGGATGTGAACTGGGGACCTCGGTCAGACACTATATCCTCTGGTACCCCGTAGTGCCGGAAGATATGTGTAAACAGGGCCTCCGCAGTTTGCAGAGCCGTGGGGAGACCGGGCAGAGGAAGGAGGCGGCAGGCCTTGGAAAAGCAGTCCACAACGATCAGGATGGTGGTGTTACCTTGGGAGAGGGGAAGATCAGTCAGGAATTCAACACTTAGGTGAGACCATGGTCGTTGTGGAACTGGTAAAGGTTGTAACTTACCCGCTGGGAGGTGCCTAGGTGCCTTACTCTGGGCGCACACCGAGCAGGAGGAGACATACACCCTCACGTCCTTAGCCAAGGTAGGCTACCAGTACTTTCCGGTCAGGCAGCGCACTGTACGACCGATACCTGGGTGACCAGAGGAGGGTGACGTGTGTGCCCAGTAGATCAGCCAATCACGGATAAGAGCAGGCACGTACCGCAGCCCAGATGGACACTGAGGTGGAGATGGATCTGTGCGTAATGCCTGCTCTATATCCGCGTCCATCGCCCATACTACCGGCGCCACAATGCAGGAGGCTGGGAGTATGTGGGTGTTGTCTCTGGGCCTCTCCTCTGTGTCAAACAGCCGTGACAATGCGTCTGCCTTCACGTTCTTCGTACCCGGGATGTATGACAGTGTAAAATCGAACCGGGTGAAGAATAGGGCCCACCTGGCCTGGCGAGGATTCAGCCCGGATGTACTCCAGGTTACGGTGGTCCGTCCAGACGAGGAAAGGGTGTTTCGCCCCTTCGAACCAGTGCCTCCACACGGTCAAGGCTCAGACAACAGCCAACAGCTCCCGATCACCAACGTCGTAGTTCTGCTCCGCCGGGCTGAGCTTCTTAGAGAAGAAGGCGGAGCTTGGGTGGCGTGCCCGAGCGTTGAGACAGGACAGCGCCTATCCCTGCCTCGGACGCATCCACCTCCACTACGAACGGTAGTGATGGATCGGGGTGGGCCAGTACCGGGGCTGAGGTGAACAGACCCTGCAGTCTGCTGAAGGCCAGGTCAGCCTCAGCAGACCAGCAGAGCCGGGACGGCCCACCCTTCAACAGGGATGTAATGGGAGCTGCGACCTTGCCAAAGCCCCCGGATAAACCTCCGATAGTAGTTGGCGAAGCCAAGGAAGCGCTGCACCTCCTTAACCATGGTTGGAGTCGGCCAATGACGCACGGCTGAAATGCGATCTCCCTCCATCTCCACACCTGAGGTGGTAATGCGGTATCCAAGGAAGGAGACGGACTGCTGGAAAAACATACACTTCTCTGCCTTGGCATGAAGGTCATTTTCCAACAGTCGGGCCAGCACTTTGCGAACCAGGGACACATGCTCGGCGCACGTAGCGGAATACACCAGAATGTCATCGATGTAGACCACTACACCGCGACCAAGCATGTCCCGAAACACCTCGTTCACAAAGGACTGGAAGACGGATAGAGCATTCATCAAACCGTAGGGCATCACCAGGTATTCATAATGCCCCGTGGTTGTGCTGAATGCTGTCTTCCACTCATCCCCCTCTCGGATACGCACCAGGTTGTACGCACTCCTGAGATCTAATTTGGTGAAGAAGCACGCCCCATGCATTGACTCGATCACTGACGGAATGAGGGGGAGAGGATAACTAAATCTAATCGTCTCCTTGTTCAGTGGTCGATAATGAATGCAGGGGCACAGACCGCCGTCTTTCTTCTTCACAAAGAAGAAACTCGAGGAGGTGGGTGAAGTGGAGGGACATATATACCCCTGGTGCAGGGACTCGGTGACGTATGTTTCCATAGCCAACGTTTCAGCCTGCGACAGGGGGTAAACATGACTCCTGGGAGGTACAGCGTCTACCCAGAGGTTTATCACGCAATCCCCTGCCCGATGAGGTGGTAACTTGGTAGCCTGCGTTTTTGAAAATGCGTGCACCAAATCGAGGTATTCGGGGGGGAATGCGCACGGTGGAGGTACTGTCTGGACTTTCCACCGTGGTTGCACCTATGGAAACACCTAGACACCTACCCTGACACTCTCGCTACCACCCTGTGAGAACCCTCTGCGGCCATGAGAAGGTGGGGTTGTGGAGTGCTAACCAAGGGATACCTAATACCACAGGGAAAGCAGGGGACTCAATAATAAAAAAAAGAGATCTGCTCACAATGAGTCTCCTGGGTAATCATGGTGACTGGTGCAGTAACTTCCTGAACAAACCCGGACCCTAATGGTTGACTATCAAGTGCTCTGATGGGGAATGGAATGGATAGGGGAACCAATGAAATGCCTAGACGGCGTGAGAATGCCCTGTCCATAAAGTACCCAGCTGCGCCTGAATCGACTAGCGCCTTACACTGGGGAACTACCATGTGATCGTGAAAGTGGATAGGTAGAGTACAGTGCGCAGCAGAGGGCTCTGAACGAGTGTGGGTGTTCGATACCTGGGGTGATGCGAGAGTGCCCTGCCTGCTGCCTCCAGGCCCAAAAGAGCGTTGACTACGACGTGTGGTGTACTGTACCTTCGTGCCACCAGAGTCGCACTGTCGCTGTCTTCCTCCGCTCTCTCGGACGGCGGCTCCACCCAGCTCCATCAGCTCGGGATCCGAGTCGGCCGGGATGGGAATGGGAAGACCCCTTCCAGGACGTCCTCTGGCTGCCAGCAGGTTGTCCAAACGGATGGCCATGTCCACCAGTTGCGTGAAGGACAACATGGTGTCCCGGCAGGCTAGCTCCCGTCACACGACCTCCCGCAGATGGCACCGAAATGGTCGATCAGGGCCCGCTCGTTCCACCCGGATCCCGCTGCAAGAGTCCGAAACTCCAAAGTGAAGTCCTGCGCGGTCCTCGTCCCCTGCCTCAGGTGGACAAGCCCTGCTCGCCCACCTGTCGACCTTCGGGCGGGTGATCGAAGACATGCGCTCCTCTCCCGATAGCTGACACTGCTGGTTTGAAGGACTACTTTTTCTAAGGTCAATTGAGCCAGGGTACGGATGAAGATGTGTGTGTGTGTGTGTCACAGGAGGTTGGTGGCACATTAATTGGGGAGGATGGGCTCGTGATAATGGCTTGAGTGGAATGGTATCAAATACCATTCGCTCCGTTCCAGCCTTTATTATTATGAGCAGCGCTCCTCAGTTCCCTGGTAACTCTTTTTAAATTCAGCACAATGTGATTACAATGGCTTGGGTCTGTGTCTGAAAACAGAGTTCTAACCAATACATGATGTTCTTGCAATGAAAACAATAGCACAGTCAGAAGAATGTTTTGCTATTAGAAATCCCTCTATGTTGTACATAATACAATTTAGTTTGCCACTGGTGCGTCAATTCATCTTTTAATTCAGTCAGTTGTCATGACAACATGGCATCTTCACATTTCCAAGCAGCCTCTTTTGTCATGACACCTGGTGGATGATGTCACACACTCATACACTCATGCTCCTGCCCTCTCACACACACACTCCATAAGAATCATGATGACCATGATTCAGTATATTCTGTCAGTGAAGGTGAGCAATAGTGTTGTCTAATGTATGTCTCTCTTTTTCTGCCCTCTCTTTCTATTTAGCTGGGGGTAAGTGCCCGCACCACATAGACTGTGCCCGTGAGGGGCGGCACTTTTGCAAACCTGGCACCTCCTACTGCGGCCCCTGCCTCACCCCATTGGAGGAGAACGAGGAAGGACAGTGTGTCGCAAGGAAGAGGCGCCATCACCATGGTATGTTGGTCTGGATATTACACACACATTATGCACACACACAAACGGCCCCACAATCTCCATTATAATGTAGGAATGCAAGGGGATTTGGGTAATTACGAAAGATGTTCTTCAATTTATTTGATGAAGCTGCTTCAACAGATAGTGATTCAAAGTTGAAAAAGAAGGGTTCAGCACAGGGTCATTTTCTACGCATGTGCAGTGAACATCAATCATCGTCCTTTCCCTGGTTGTGTTTGCATCCCAAAAGGCACCCTATTCCCTACATAGTGCACTACTTTTGACCCCTATGTAGTGCACTACATAGGGAATAGGGTGCCATTTGGGACACAACCTGTGTCAGGCTACAGATTTCTGAGCATCCTGAAATGGGTTATGGGCTTAGGTCAAACACAGTTTGGTCACACAAAGTGGTTCATGAGCTGATGCAGAGAGACTGCTGTTTAATTGGATGCATGTGTGTGTGTGTCTGTGTGTGTCTGTGTGCCTTTGTTGCGGTGTAGCCATGAGTAACTAACTCTGTGCTTTAAGAGTGGGCATAGTGAGCCACAGTGACACAGACTGTGTACACCACTGTCCACAGTGAAAAAGACAGGAAACCCTCACTCCTCCTCTTTCTCCTCCTCCTCCCTCGTTCTCTCAGTCCCCCTCCTTGCTTACCACATTCACTCTCAATCTCCCTCTTCTATTCATTCGATACCCCTCTTTCCTTTACTCTATTGCCTTCCTCATCCATACCTCTCCCTCCTTCTCCCTATCGATCTCTCCATTCTTCTCTCTCTCCCTCGATCTCTTCGTCCCTCTCTCTTTCGCTCTCTGCATCAATCTGTCCATATTTCTCCCTCTCTCTGTGCGCTGTAGTCTGATCCTGTGTTTCTCTAATCCCCCCTCCTGCTGTCCACAGACACATGCCCACCCCCACACATGACCACCGCCTTTAATCACCCAGAGTACTGCATGCATCTCTCTCTCTCCTCCATTTCTCTCTCTCGCCATCTCCATATCTCTCTCTCTCTCTTTCTCTCCCTCTGTCCTGCTCTCGCTCCCTTCCATCTCTCTCTCCCTCTCCCTTTCTCTCTGTTACTCTCCCCTTCCATCTCTCCCTCTCTCTTCCTCTCTCTCTCTCACTCTCTCTGGCTCCCTTCATACAATAATTTAATTCTGTAAAAGCGTTGCTCTGTGGAAATAAATTACATTTTTGATTTTTATTGTCTGCTGATTTTACAATGCATCTGTGGTTTGTGAAAGAAAGAGAGAGAGAGGAGAAATAGAGAGGAAGAGGAAGTGGGAGATATTCTCTCTTACCCTGCACCTCTACCTTGCCCCACCCTCTCTGTTTCTCTCTCTCTCCTCTGTTTCTCTCTCTCTCTCTCTCTCTCTCTCTCTCTCTCTCTCTCTGTTTCTCTCTGTTTTCTCTCTCTCTCTCTCTCTCTCTCTCTCTCTCTCTCTCTCTCTCTCTCTCTCTCTCTCTCTCTCTCTCTCTCTCTCTCTCTCTCTCTCTCTCTCTCTCTCCTCTCATCTCTCTCTCTCTCTCTCTCTCTCTCTCTCTCTCTCTCTCTCTCTCTCTCTCTCTCTCTCTCTCTCTCTCTCTCTCTCTCTCTCTCTCTCTCCTCTCTCTCTCTCTCTCTCTCTCTCTCTCTGTGTTTCTCTCCAGGATGAATAATTTAGCTGGGTCTGCAGCAGAGGACATCAGATTAGTGGTCACGGCATCACACAGAGTGAAATGAGAGAAAGAAAAATAAGAGAGGATGAAAAGGAGAGCGAGAACTTTGTTTGAGGAGGGAGTGTTTCAACCTAGTAGCATCTAATTTGCAGAAATTCTGACACAAAGAAGAAGATGTAGTGTGTGTAGTGTTAGGGCGAGGTTGGCCATGGGGTTGTGGTGGTATGTTGTGGTGTGAATCTTTACAATATTGCCAATTTTGACTTTGCAGCTGGCCTATCTAAGGGGAAATCGTTCAGTTCTGCATTAAGGACAAGACTTAAAACAATAAACATCAACCTGTATATAACGCACTATTTTTGACAAGGGCCCATATGGTGCCATTTGGGATGCAACCCCTATGTACAGGATTAGGTGTACATCAATGGAGATTTACTCCTAATCAGAGAGATCAGCAATCCGGACATGTCACCATCCAAAGCCTTACCTTTTATGTTCCTTTTACATGCTAAACATATTTGTGCTTATTTTTAGCATGATCTTATCTCCATAGGCTGTATCTATTGAGGAAGCTTATGGATGTTTTTTCCAGGACACATACAGTGGGGAGAACAAGTATTTGATACACTGCCGATTTTGCAGGTTTTCCTACTTACAAAGCATGTAGAGGTCTGTAATTTTTATCAAAGGTACACTTCAACTGTGAGAGACGGAATCTAAAACAAAAATCCAGAAAATCACATTGTATGATTTTTAAGTAATTAATTTGCATTTTATTTTATTAGGAGGGTTATGCGGTCCCATTATGCTGCTGGCTGCAGCCACTTGACTTGGAGTGCATGGCTCAGTTCCTGTTTAACTAGAGACAGGAAGTCCACATAATGGGACCACATAACCCTCCTGCCCTTTCAGCTTCCTGCACCCCCTCTCACCCCACTGCACCACTCTATACTCTACCAGTGTGGTGGTGGGGGGGGGGGGTTTAAGTACAGAATAATACGAAGTGCTCTGAGACCAGGTTGGGGGGAAAGTACAGTTACAGTAGGAGTCTGTCCGAAATGGGTCCCTGTATAGTGCAATACTTTTGACCAGGGCCCATAGAGTTCTGGACATTTCTTACTGGGAGAGGCTATACAGTGGGGAGAACAAGTATTTGATACACTGCCGATTTTGCAGGTTTTCCTACTTACAAAGCATGTAGAGGTCTGTAATTTTTATCATAGGTACACTTCAACTGTGAGAGACGGAATCTAAAACAAAAATCCAGAAAATCACATTGTATGATTTTTAAGTAATTCATTTGCATTTTATTGCATGACATAAGTATTTGATACATCAGAAAATCTGAACTTAATATTTGGTACAGAAACCTTTGTTTGCAATTACAGAGATTTTATCCCTGATGTCCTTACACAGCTCTCTGGTCTTGGCAATTGTGGAGAGGTTGGAGTCTGTTTGATTGAGTGTGTGGACAGGTGTCTTTTATACAGGTAACGAGTTCAAACAGGTGCAGTTAATACAGGTAATGAGTGGAGAACAGGAGGGCTTCTTAAAGAAAAACTAACAGGTCTGTGAGAGCCGGAATTCTTACTGGTTGGTAGGTGATCAAATACTTATGTCATGCAATAAAATGCAAATGAATTACTTAAAAATCATACAATGTGATTTTCTGGATTTTTGTTTTAGATTCCGTCTCTCACAGTTGAAGTGTACCTATGATAAAAATTACAGACCTCTACATGCTTTGTAAGTAGGAAAACCTGCAAAATCAGCAGTGTATCAAATACTTGTTCTCCCCACTGTATAGACAGACGCTGTTGTCCATGGAGAGATAAACCCATCCAGACACAGCAGGACCAGAGAGGGGCTTATGTGTGACCCAGCGGAGCAGAAACGGATACATTATTCAATCTAGCAACCCGGATGTCTTAGACTATGTATGAGAGAGCAGCAGGATGCACGTCAGTATACACCACAGGAGGTTGGTTGCACCTTAATTGGGGAGGCTGTGCTCGTGATAATGGCTGGAGGGGAATTAGTGGAATGGTATCAAATACATCAAACACATGGTTTGATGCCATTCCATTTGCTCCGTTCCAGCCATTATTAAGAGCCGTTCTCCCCTCAGAAGCCTCCACTGGTATACACAAAATAAGCAAACACACTCTCCACAGCAACATGTAATACACACATTTACGAATTTACACGTGGTCCTCTGTAGCTCAATTGGTAGAGCATGGCGCTTGTAACGCCAGGGTAGTGGGTTCGATCCCCGGGACCACCCATACGTAAAAATTTAAAAAAGTCGCTTGGGATAAAAGCGTCTGCTAAATGGCATATTATTATTATTATTACACAAACGCAAACAAACACACACTCGCATACATGAGCATACCTCTTGTTTTCTCTTTCACACACACTAATACACATATATGTGAGTGTAGGTGCCATGCTTTGTAGGTTGGTAGGTAAAGTTGTCATGGGTAGGTACCACAGGAGGCTGGTGAGGGGAGCTTATAATAATGGTTGAATGGAGTTAATGGAATGTTATGAAGCACTTGGAAACTGTGTTTGATGTGTTTGATACAATTCCAATAACTCCGTTCCAGCCATTACTATGAGCTGTCCTCCCCAATTAAGGTGCCACCAGCCACCTGTGGTAGGTACAATATGTATCTTCTCAGAAAGGGAAGAGTAGTACTGTTATTCATTGGTTTTACAGTGGCCGCCATGAGGAGCAGAGGTGAGAGGGTAGGTAAATAACAGTAGCTAGGTGAGTACAGTTAGTGAACAGTACTCTTTGTGTGTGTAAGACAAGCCTGTGTTTGACATCAAGGCGTACGCTCCCATAGGTAAACACTCCATGCCTTGGAGCTATGGGCTCTGTCTGGTAATAAGGCTGACAACCAGTCAGGAGAACTGGATATGTATACACACAGTATGTACTGAGGGCAGAGCTCTACCCAGAGACAGGGACAGGTACCTGTGTGCATGCTTACGTGTGGTCATCAACAGCAGGTAAAGCTGTGGTCAAACTGACCCCTCCATAGTCAGACCTATAGGCTAATAATATATTAGGAGCTGGACATGGGAACAGGGACAGGGAGACCCTCTAGAGATGGGGAGAGAAGGGGTGCGGGGAGGGATGACTCACAGGGGGCTAAGCAAAGCTAATGAAGCTCTCTAATGGAGCCTAATGACAGCTGTTGACAATCCATTAGGAATTAGGGATGTTATTCAATGTCATGCTGTTAGTTGATTCAGTGTGGAACTCCGACTATGTTAGTCCTGATGGGAAATGCGTTGAGAAGTCATTGAGTTGAGTGATCGTGATGTTCATTTAAAAATAGTAAAGTCCTTGTGATTTATTTAAATATTCCCTTTAACATGGTGACTACTAGGGTTGATGGAATTTGATAGACACCTGTACATGGTGACACTCATAGTAGCTATGTAAAACATTTATAAAATTACACCGAAACTGCCTGTTTACATCACAGCTGTCGTGATTTTTTTTTTTTTGACGATATGACTTTACTTACATAAAAACTGGATGGAAATGTGGTTTGCTGACTAATATTTCTCAGGGAGTGGGGAATTTCTCAGGGGTTCATTCTTAGGGTCTATTGCTGCCCTCTTGTGGCTATGAGAACAATGTGCAGGTTAGTATTTTCAATCGGACCTCCTCCATATAGTGCACTAGGTTAGATGGGCAATCATTTTCTCTGGAATGTTTGCAGCTATAGCTTCTTCTTGACCACACATGGTAAAGCTTCTTGACCCAAGCCTATATTTCAGTCAGAGGTACTTGGCCAACATCCATAACATGTCTTGGTTTACTATTCCATCCTCAACAACCCATTTCTCTCTCTCCATGGTGACACTCATATAATAATATAATATGCCATTTAGCAGACGCTTTTATCCAAAGCGACTTACAGTCATGCGTGCATACATTTTGTGTATGGGTGGTCCCGGGGATCGAACCCACTACCTTGGCGTTACAAGCGCCGTGCTCTACCAGCTGAGCTACAGAGGACCACATAGTAGCTATGTAAAACACAGCATAAAACACCTTTAAGTTAATTATTCCCGAGTACTCTTGGGAGTTTGGTGTTCAGGAATAATTAACTTAAAGGTGTTTTATGCTGTGTTTTACATAGCTACTATGAGTGTCACCATGGAGAGAGAGAAATGGGTTGTTGCAGTGTTGAGGATGGCCAAGTACCTCTGACCGAAATATAGGCTTGGGTCAACAAGCTTTACCATGTGTGGTCAAGAAGAAGCTATAGCTGCAAACATTCCAGAGAAAATGATTGCCCATCTAACCTAGTGCACTATATGGAGGAGGTCCGATTGAAAATACTAACCTGCACATTGTTCTCATAGCCACAAGAGGGCAGCAATATACCCTAAGAATGAACCCCTGAGAAATTCCCCACCCCCTGAGAAATATTAGTCAGCAAACCACATTTCCATCCAGTTTTTATGTAAGTAAAGTCATAACGTCTAAAAAAAAAAATCACGACAGCTGTTATGTAAACAGGCAGTTTCGGTGTAATTTTATAAATGCCAACAGATCATTTGTTTGTTCGACATGGGATCTTTTTGTTTCGGTAAAATTCATTTTGCGGGAAATGGCGGTGGAAACGAAGTAAATTTGGAGTCACGTGATGATATGGTGTGAGGTCCTCCCACTACGACTCGTGAAACCATGCAGTTTATTAGGCTACAAATTAAATAAGTTATGATGAACTTCACAGGGTGGTGAAAGAGCACTGTGATTAGGTCTTATTCTGGTGAAATGATGATCTATGCTTGACTGCCGTTTGACAAATACAAATATTCTCCCTCTTATCCATAATAATCTCATGTAGACTAGACAACCCGCACAGCCTACCCGCACTGTATCTGTAAACTGTTGGCTAGAGCGCAGGTGCCAGGTCCAGAGTAGGCACATTTGCTATTTAACGCAACAGTTCTTGTGACAACACTATCAGTAGAGTTGAAAATGTGATGGAAACACATTGAACTTTAGATTTTTATTCGGTACATGAAAACTTGAGAAAAAGTACATTTTATGTGCACTACATCATCACCCACTGATTTTTTATCTACAACAAGTCCATTTGAAGTAAATATACTACTAATGGGAAAATTTGCATATTTTTTTATGCCGATTCTAGAATATTTGCATGAAAAGCTGTTGCCAATTGGATGGAAACCTAGCTAGTGAGACTCATATTTCTGTACTATTGGAAGCCATGTATTGATGAAGTAATGCATACTGTTTGCTCATGTGTGGGTCTGAATTCAACAATTTGGTCAGGTATTATACTCATTCAATCTGGTAAACAATTAGAAAAAAGTGTCAGTAAGTTTAATTTACATATCCGGTAGATACTTTTATTCAGTGCGCCTTCAAGAACCATTCATTCAGTTCAAAAACAAGAGTAGGGCAGCCCCTTTGACTGGAAATACAAATGACAGATTCTGTCTTTATGTTGTGATGGGAAATGATAGGTAACTGACTCACTGTTTAGTGTTTGTTTGCAGAAACAAACATCCCTTTTCTTCTTCTACTTCTATGATATCATGGCAGTCCGCAAACAAACATTTAAGGTGCATGCCGCCACCTACTGTGTTGGAGTGTGCGATCAATCATGGTCTGCCAATTCTGTACTGCTAAGAAAATACAATAAAAAACCAAATAAATCCCTACTAACCCCTAACCCCCCCCCCCCCCCCCCCCCACCTTTTCTCAATTTCCTCCATTTCATCCACACTAATCGCTGCCATTTCCAACCCGAGCGCGTTATCAAGCCCTCTCTCACCCGCGCTAAAGGCTAGAGCACCTTACATCCTTCTTGGCACCTCTCGGGGTTATGGTTCATTATCAACCTGGTGCCAAAACCTCCTCTCTGATGCACGGAGAGGTGTATGCTTAGTCAGTGTGGGAGGGTTTACTGACACACACATCCATTTCCCCGTTCTTGTTTTCTCTAGCTACTATACACTCCCACTCAAACAAACATATACAAATACATACCCTTATGCTCACTGATTATTCTATGTACCCTCTCAGTCAAGTACTCATACCAACACAATATCTCAGGAATGTTCTCCTTTTCTTTCAAATTTTGTCATTTTCCTCAAACTTTTAAGTTAGCTAACAAAGTAGGGTAGAAATAGTGCTCTTGCTGGCAGGTACACTGGCACACTTGGAGCGCTCCACCACCTGCAAAGTACAGATGGCATGACCCGCCCCCACTGACACCTGCTGTGGATCACACTAAATGGCCAGGGATAGAGGGGGGTGAGAAAGTAACAAAGCACAGAGTGAAAGTGCTGTCTCATCATATCACGCACATTACCACTGCCAGATGGCTACCCTTCTGGAGAGGACAACACCTTAATCATTAATAACACGGAGCTCACGCTAATACAAACACAATGAGACATTACTAAGCATAGTCAAAGAAGTGGCTTAGTCGGTGATATGGCTCATGATGTCTTACTATAGTAATTAAATATTGAATCTGAATCATATTTAGCTTATCATGTAAACAGTGTAGAATTCCCTGGTCTTTTGGAGTACCTTTTGGGAGGGAGAGATGAGCCATTTATCATCACCATTAGCACTCAACTGAGTGAGATTTAGGGACTTGTGTGTGAGAGGGAGCAGGGCCGAGGCAGGGGGGCGGGGTGATTGCACAAGCCCCCTGCGGTGCTTCAAACCCTGGCCACACACACACTATGTATACCGGTAACCAGGGAGAACTCTGGCCCAGTCCTGGAATGTGGCCTACTGTCTGGCCAAAAGAGCTGTTAAACAACACCCTGGCTTTGTCTCTCTTTCACTGTGTCCCAAACAAACAACACACCGGCACACTCTCTGTCTATCACACAAACACATATACACACACACACTCACTGGCTCACTCATGGGTTGCTTCATTTACATTTTTACATTTTAGTCATTTAGCAGATGCTCTTATCCAGAGCGACTTACGACCAGTGAGTGCATACATATACAGTGAGGGAAAAAATTATTTGATCCCCTGCTGATTTTGTACGTTTGCCCACTGACAAATAAATGGTCAGTCTATAATTTTAATGGTAGGTTTATTTGAACAGTGAGAGACAGAATAACAACAACAAAATCCAGAAAAACAAATGTAAAAAAAATTATAAATTGATTTGCATTTTAATGAGGGAAATAAGTATTTGACCCCCTCTCAATCAGAAAGATTTCTGGCTCCCAGGTGTCTTTTATACAGGTAACGAGCTGAGATTAGGAGCACACTCTTAAAGGGAGTGCTCCTAATCTCAGCTTGTTACCTGTATAAAAGACACCTGTCCAAAGAAGCAATCAATCAATCAGATTCCAAACTTTCCACCATGGCCAAGACCAAAGAGCTCTCCAAGGATGTCAGGGACAAGATTGTTGACCTACACAAGGCTGGAATAGGCTACAAGACCATCGCCAAGCAGCTTGGTGAGAAGGTGACAACAGTTGGTGCGATTATTCACAAATGGAAGAAACACAAAATAACTGTCAATCTCCCTCGGTCTGGGGCTCCATGCAAGATCTCACCTCGTGGAGTTGCAATGATCATGAGAACGGTGAGGAATCAGCCCAGAACTACACGGGAGGATCTTGTCAATGATCTCAAGGCAGCTGGGACCATAGTCACCAAGAAAACAATTGGTAACACACTATACCGTGAAGGACTGAAATCCTGCAGCGCCCGCAATGTCCCCCTGCTCAAGAAATCACATATACAGGGCCGTCTGAAGTTTGCCAATGAACATCTGAATGATTCAGAGGAGAATCATTCAGAATCAATCGAGCTCTTTGGCATCAACTCAACTCGCCGTGTTTGGAGGACGAGGAATGCTGCCTATGACCCCAAGAACACCATCCCCACCGTCAAACATGGAGGTGGAATCATTACGCTTTGGGGGTGTTTTTCTGCTAAGGGGACAGGACAACTTCACCACATCAAAGGGACGATGGACGGGGCCATATACCATCAAATCTTGGGTGAGAACCTCCTTCCCTCAGCCAGGGCATTGAAAATGGGTCGTGGATGGGTATTCCAGCATGACAATGACCCAAAACACACGGCCAAGGCAACAAAGGAGTGGCTCAAGAAGAAGCACATTAAGGTCCTGGAGTGGCCTAGCCAGTCTCCAGACCTTAATTCCATAGAAAATCTGTGAAGGGAGCTGAAGGTTCGAGTTGCCAAAAGTCAGCCTCAAAACCTTAATGACTTGGAGAAGATCTGCAAAGAGGAGTGGAACAAAATCCCTCCTGAGATGTGTGCAAACCTGGTGGCCAACTACAAGAAACATCTGACCTCTGTGATTGCCAACAAGGGTTTTGCCACCAAGTACTAAGTCATGTTTTGCAGAGGAGTCAAATACTTATTTCCCTCATTAAAATGCAAATCAATTTATAGCATTTTTGACATGTGTTTTTCTGGATTTTGTTGTTGTTATTCTGTCTCTCACTGTTCAAATAAACCTACCATTAAAATTATAGACTGATCATGTCTTTTTCAGTGGGCAAATGTACAAAATCAGCAGGGGATCAAACACTTTTTTCCCTCACTGTCCTGTACTGGCATCCCGAGGGAATCGAACCCACAACCCTGGCGTTGCAAGCGCCATGCTCTACCAACTGAGCTACACAGGGCCATGCACTCGCAGTCACACAACAGGATGTCCTGTTTCTTCTAATGCTTGCTCTTTCACACCCACACTCTGTTCTCAGTTATATGGTTACCACCTTAAATGAAATTTTTGGCAAAAAGGCAAACTCCCCTCCATCATTCATTGAATCAGGTGGCTCATTCATCACAAAACCCACTGATATTGCCAACTACTTTAATGATTTTTTCATTGGCAAGATTAGCAAATTTAGGCATGAAATGCCAGCAACAAACGCCGACACTACACATCCAAGTATAACTGACCAAATTATGAAAGACAAGCATTGTAATTTAGAATTCTGAAAAGTGAGTGTGGAAGAGGTGAACAAATATTATTTTCTATCAACAAAGACAAGCCACCTGGGTCTGACAACTTGAATGGAAAATTACTGAAGATAATAGCGGACGATATTGCCACTCCTATTTGCCATATCTTTTTTTTTTTTTTTTTTTTTTTATATCTTCAATCTAAGCCTACAACAAAGTGTGTGCGCTCAGGCCTGGAGTGAAGCAAAAGTCATTCCGCTACCCAAGAATAATAAAGCCCCCTTTACTGGCTCAAATAGCCAACCAATCAGCCTGTTACCAACCCTTAGTAAACTTTTGGGAAAAAATGATGTTTAACCAGATACAATACTATTTTACAGTAAACAAATTGACAACAGAATTTCAGCATGCTTATAGGGAAGGACATTCAACATGCATGGCACTTACACAAATGACTGATGATTGGCTGAGAGAAATTGATGATAAAAAGATTGTGGGAGCTGTTTTGTTAGACTTCAGTGCGGCTTTTGACATTATCGATCATAGTCTGCTGCTGGAAAAACGTGTGTTATGGCATTACACCCCCTACGATATTGTGGATAAAGAGTTACCTGTCTAACAGAACACAGAGGATGTTCTTTAATGGAAGCCTCTCCAACATAATCCAGGTAGAACCAGGAATTCCCCAGTGCAGCTGTCTAGGACCCTTACTTTTTTCAATCTTTACTAATGACATGCCACTGGCTTTAAGTAAAGCCAGTGTGTCTATGTATGCGGATGACTCAACACTATACACATCAGCTACTACAGCGAGTGAAATTACTGCAACACTTAACAAAGAGCTGCAGTCAGTTTCAGAATGGGTGGCAAGAAATAAGTTAGTCCTAAATATTTCAAAAACTAAAAGCATTGTATTTGGGACAAATCATTCACTAAACTCTAAACCTCAATTAAATATTGTATGCAACACTAGCTAAGATGGGGATAAGTCTGTCAATAATAAAGAGCTGCTCAGCCTTCTTAACAACACTATCAAGGTCCTACAGGCCCTAGTTTTGTCGCACTTGGACTACTGTCCAGTTGTCTGTTCAGGTGCCACAAAGAGGGACTTAGGACAATTACAATTGGCTCAGAACAGGGCAGCAAGGCTGGCCCTTAAATGTACACGGAGAGCTAACATATCAATATCTCATGGCTCAAAGTAGAGGAGAGATTGACTTCATCACTACTTGTTCTTGTAAGAAGTATTGACACGCTGAATGCACCAAGCTGTTTTTTTTAACTACTAAAACACAGCTTGGACACAATGCATACCCCACAAGACATGCCACCAGAGGTCTCTTCACAATCCCAAAGTCCAGAGCAGACTATGGGAGGCGCACAGTACTACATAGAGCCATGGCTACATGAAACTCTATTCCACAGCAGGTAACTGATGCAAGCAGTAGAATCAGATTTTAAAAAACAGATAAGAATATACCTTATGGATCAGCGGGGACTGTGAATAGACACACACTCAGGCACAGACACACGCATACACATACACATGATAAAACACGCACTTTATACACACGTACACATGGATTTTTTTTTATTGTAGATATGTGGTAGTAGAGTAGTGGCCGAGGGCACACACTTAATGTGTTGTGAAAGTCATGATGAAATGTAATGTCATGTAATATTTTTAATTGTATATAACTGCCTTAATGTTGCCAGACCCCAGGAAGAGTAGCTGCTGCCTTGGCAGGAACTAATGGGGATCCTTAATAAATACAAATTCAAAACTCACAAATGTAGAAGCACAATACATACATTTAAGAAGAGATCCTGAACAAAGGTATGATGTTCATACAGACTCACTCTTATATCTGCCGATGTCTTTCTCCTCAGGTAAAGTGACAGCCTTTTCTGATCTAGATGAAGAGATTGACTTCCTTCACTCAGTCATTGCCAAGCAGGAAGTGTCAGAGGTCAAACAATCAAAACAATCAGGTGAGCCTTATGTTCCATATGCATTTTTATGCATTTTATTACATGTTTTTGTTAGTTTTCTATAGATGTGTGTCGCTATATATAAAACGTTATCTATACCACAATAATAACAATGTCTCTGTCTTTCTCTTTCGCTCTCTTACTCTCTCTCTCTCTCCCAGACACCCCCTCCAAGGCAGTTCCTATGACTCAGACAAAGTCTCCCAGACAGAGAGGCCAGGCCCAACCCTCGGAGGAGCAGCCCACCACCGCCCACCCCTCTACCCGGACCCCGCAGCCTGCCACTGGGGCTCTGGAGAGGGTGGGACCGGGAGGACCTGGAGGCCCCATAGCCATCCCATACCCCTCCAAGGACAGTCTCCTTGTCAGTAAGTGTCTTTATTAGTTGAAAGTAGGGACACGTTTATGGCGTGAGAGCAGCATGGAGCACCCAGGCCAGCTCTACTAAGCCGGTTTAGGATGACACAAATATACAAAGCTATTTATAAGGGAATAGGTTTGTAAGTGGTTCGATTTCATCTGCAGTCACACACAATTTCATAATTTCTCCTCCTTTTATGTGTATCTTGTCTTCAATCTATCCTCTTCTCTGTTTATGTCCATCTCTGCAGTTATGATCTCTGTGTGTCTCATCGTTGGCACTGTGGCCCTGATCTTGGCTACAGTTTGCTGGGTCAGGTAAGACTTCAGACAGTAACAATATCATTATGTTATTATTTAATTTGACAACTAAGATGTGCTAGACTCCTTTCTATTGTTTTACTGTCAAGTGTTGTTTTTGTTAGAGCATGTTGAATAATTTCCCAACACATTTTATGAAGGATAGATTTAAGCACTGCACTGTTATTTGCATCCCAAATGGCACCCTACTGCCTATGGTGCACTTTTGACCAGGACCCATATAGCTTTGGTCATTTGGTAGTGCACTATATAGGGGATAGGGTGCCATTGGGACGCATCAAGGATGAAGTGAAGTGCACTGCACTGTTAGGATGCATCCCAAATGGCACCCTACTCCCTATAGTGCACTACTTTTGACCAGGGACCATAAGGCTCTGGTCAAATGAAGTGCACTATATAGGGAATATCGTGCTATTGGGAAGTATCCTTAGTCCATAATGCAGATGTTTTTTTATATATTTTGCCTGCTGTTCCTTCTCCAGTCTCTCTGGTCTCCCGAGTGGCGCAGTGGTCTAAGGCACTGCATCGCAGTGCTAGCTGTGCCACTAGAGATCCTGGTTCGAATCCAGGCTCTGCTGTAGCCGGCCGCAACCGGGAGACCAATGGGGCGGCGCACAATTGGCCCAGCGTTGTCCAGGGTAGGGGAGGGAATGGCAGGCAGGGAGGTAGCTCAGTTGATAGAGCATGGCGTTTGCAACGCCAGGGTTGTGGGTTCGTTTCCCACGGGGGGCCAGTATGAAAATAATAATGTATGCACTAACTGTAAGTCGCTCTGGATAAGAGCGTCAGCTAAATGACGTAAATGTAAATGTAAATGTCTCTAATGGCTCAGAATAATGTTGCCCCCTACAGGTTACAGAAGGAATCACATCTGGCCCAGAAGATAGATTACCCTGCATTTGGAAGCAATGGAAATGGAACAGCCAACAGGACTTCAGTAAGTACATTGTCCCGCATGGGGCACCGTACATCCACCTCATCTAAATACATTAGGAGTCTATTTCCTATTACCCATACCCAGATTAGACCCTTTTCTCTTTGGTCCTCTATTGTTTCCACAAGCAAGGGGGGAGGCCGATGACATGAAAGCAAACCCATCAGACCAACTCCTTGAATGGCCAACTCTTGAAGTTTGTAATTGTGTCCAAAAAACACAATTTTGCTCAAAACATATTTGTGTACCCATAAGTGTGTGTACATTACTGTATTTATACTTGGGATATTGTTTTTCAACAGGGAAAGTTCAAAGATAGCTGAAGTCCTGGACTAGGAAGCACTTTGAATATAAAATCCCTATATTGAACATGCATTTTAGACCAGGATTAGCCTTCACCTATGTCCGGGAAACCAGCCCTATATGTGTGTAAATAAGGGACTAGGCTATTTTTTGTATGATTTATTTCCTTCTGTCAATGTGATTTTACCACAGGATGTCTGTGACGTAAGCGTCCTGTTTTCAGGCTTTGCCTCTGCTCTGCTTTTCCGCCCCACTGAGGGTGGTTTTCATGGCTCTCCTTCTCTCCTTTTCCCTTTTCTCCTCAGTCGGGGGATAAGAAGTTGGCCCAGAGTGCTCAGATGTACCACTACCAGCATCAGAAACAGCAGATGCTCTCCATGGAAAAGTGAGCTCTACCTGTCCGACAATTCAGTTCCACTCAAATATGAATACACACACATATTCATCCTGGTGAAGGTATAATGGCGCTGGAGGAGATGGCTGCCGTTTTACGGGCTCCAATCGTGCTATTGTGTGTGTGTTTTTTTGCGTTATTTGTAACTTATTTTGTACATAATGTTTCTGCCACTGTCTCTTTTGACCGAAAATAGCTTCTGGATATCAGGACAGTGATTACTCACCTCGTCCTGGACAAAGATTTTTTATTTAATGAGTCGGACGCGAAGGATTTACTTCAGACACCCGACAAGGCCCAAATCCCTGTCATTCGCAGGAGAAAGAGACGGAGATATCAGGGACGTAGGTCGGGGTGCCTTGTAAGGATCCAACGGCGAGTGGGTAATCTGCCTCTACCGTCTGTCCTATTAGCCAACGTACAATCATTGGATAACAAAATAGATGAGCTACGATCACAAATATCCTACCAACTTATGTTTCACCGAGTCGTGGTTGAACAATGACATGGATAATATACAGCTGGCAGGGTTTACGCTGCATTGGCAAGATAGAACAGCTGCCTCCAGTAAGACAAGGGCTGGCAGTCTGTGTATATTTGTAAACAACAGCTGGTGCACGAAATCTAATATTAAGGAAGTCTCAAGGTTTTGCTCGTCTGAGGTAGAGTATCTCATAGTAAGCTGTAGACCACACTGTTTACCAAGAGCGTTTTCATCTATATTTTTCGTAGCTGTCTATTTACCACCACAAACTGATGCTGGCACTAAGACCGCACTCAATGAGCTGTATAAGGCCATAAGCAATCTGACCATAATTATATCCCCCTGATTCCTGCTTACAAGCAAAAACTAAAGCAGGAAGCACCAGTGACTCGGTCAATAAAGAAGTGGTCAGATGATGCAGATGCTAAGCTACAGGACTGTTTTGCTAGCACAGACTGGAATATGTTCTGGGATTCTTCTGATGGCATTGAGGAGTACACCACATCAGTCACTGTCTTCATCAATAAGTGCATCGATGATGTCGTCCCCACAGTGACCGTACGTACATACCCCAACCAGAAGCCATGGATTACAGGCAACATCCGCACTGAGCTAAAGGGTAGAGCTGCCACTTTCAAGGAGCGGGACTCTAACCAGAACACTTATAAGAAATCCCACTATGCCCTCTGACGAACCATCAAACAGGCACAGCGTCAATACATGACTAAGATTGAATCGTACTACACCTGCTCCGACGCTCGTCGGATGTGGCAGGGCTTGCAAACTATTACAGACTACAAAGGGAAGCACAACCGCGAGCTTCCCAGTGACACGAGCCTACCAGACGAGCTAAATTACGTCTATGCTCGCTTCGAGGCAAGCAACACTGAAGCATGCATGAGAGCATCAGCTGTTCCGGACGACTGTGTGATCACGCTCTCCGTAGCCGATGTGAGTAAGACCTTTTAAACAGGTCAACATTCACAAGGCCACAGAGCCAGACGGATTACCAGCACGTGTACTCCGAGCATGCGCTGACCAACTTGTAAGTGTCTTCACTGACATTTTCAACCTGTCCCTGACTGAGTCTGTAATACCAACGTGTTTCAAGCAGACCACCATAGTCCCTGTGCCCAAGAACACTAAGGTAACCTGCCTAAATGACTCCGTAGCACTCATGTCTGTAACCATGAAGTGATTTGAAAGACTGGTCATGGCTCACATCAACACCATTATCCCAGAAACCCTAGACCCACTCCAATTTGCATAACGCCCCAACAGATCCACAGATGATGCAATCTCTATTGCACTCCATACTGCCCTTTCCCACCTGGACAAAAGGAACACCTTTGTGAGAATGCTATTCATTGACTGCAGCTCAGCATTCAATACCATAGTGCCCTCTAAGCTCATCACTAAGCTAAGGACCCTGGGACTAAACACCTCCCTCTGCAACTGGATCCTGGACTTCCTGACGGGCCGCCCCCAGGTGGTAAGGGTAGGTAACAACACATCTGCCACGTTGATCCTCAACACGGGGGCCCCTCAGGGGTGCGTGCTCAGTCCCTTCCTGTACTCCCTGTTCACCCATGACTGCATGGCCAGGCACGACTCCAACACCATCATTAAGTTTGCCAACGACACAAAAGTGGTAGGCCTGATCGCAGACAACGATAAGACAGCCTATAGGGAGGAGGTCAGAGACCTGGCTTTGTGGTGCCAGGGTAACAACCTCTCCCTCAACTTGATCAAGACAAAGGAGATGATTGTGTACTACAGGAAAAGGAGGACCGAACACGCCCCCATTCTCATTATACAGCTGCACCATCGAGAGCATCCTGACTGGTTGCATCACTGCCTGGTATGGCAACTGCTTGGCCTCCGACCGTAAGGCACTACAGAGGGAAGTGCGTACGGCCCAGTACATCACTGGGGCCAAGCTTCCTGCCATCCAGGACCTCTATACCAGGCAGTGTCAGAGGAAGGCCTGAAAAATTGTCTAAGACGCCAGCCACCCTAGTCATAGACTGTTCTCTCTGCTACCGCACGCAAGCAGTACCGGAGCGCCAAGTCTAGGTTCAAAAGGCTTCTTAACAGCTTCTAACACCAAGCCATAAGACTCCTGAACAGCTAATCAAATGGCTACCCTGACTATTTGCATTGTCCCCCACCCACCCCCTCTTTTAAGCTGCTGCCACTCTCTGTTTATTATCTATGCATAGTCACTTTAACTCTACCTACATGTACATATTACCTCAATTACCTCAACTAACCTGTGCCCCCGCACATTGACTCTGTACCGGTACTCCCAGTATATAGCTTCCCTACTGTTATTTTACTGTTGCTTTTTAATTATTTGTTTTTTATTTTTATTTTTTATTTTTTACTTATCAATTTTTTACTTAACACTTATTTTTCTTAAAACTACATTGTTGGTTAAGAGCTTGTAAGTAAGCATTTCACTGTAAGGTCTACACTTGTTGTATTTGGCGCGTGTGACAAATAAAATTTGATTTGATTTGATTCTGTCGTTTTTCAGACATAAATCGGAGCCGAAAGTCACTGACTCAGAAGTCACATCAGATGAGGAAGAAGTGGGCGGAGACTTCACTGTGTACGAGTGCCCTGGCCTTGCACCGGTGGGTGTGCTAGGACACATGCACACACACACACACACACACACGTACTTGCACTCAGACATGCACACACGCACTCAGGCACATACGCACAAACACATAATATATTCACACAAATTCTGTCCTTGTTTCTCACACAATATTCATATTGATGATGACTGTGTTTGTTTGGCTTTTAACAACAGTTTTTATTTCATTGCAGACTGGAGAGATGGAAGTGAAAAATCCTTTGTTTGACGACTCTACCCTATACTACCAAGAGAATCCCAAGGGAAATCCATAGACTTTAATGCATGCTGGCACACGCAGACACCACACAAACACACACACACAGAAACATACACCCAATTAAAACATAATACTAACCTACACACACACAGAATACACACACACACATGCCATTTCTTGTACTCTGGAAAAGACCACCTTAACTCTCCAATCAGGTTGCTATCTCAAAACTGGACAGGCTTATACAGATGTCGGATCTTAATTTGACCCATTTCGTTGCAGAAGGAAAATGATCTGCAGCAGGAGGATTTGAATGTCTATTCAATATTGAGAATCGATGCCAGGGGGCAGCTGGAAGCTGTGTTTGTAGGCTATACAATCATTTAGACTGCAGGTCCACTGATTATTTGTTGTATTATATGTTCAAGGCAAACAATGAGCAAAATAAATTGGTGGTTATCGCAGTGCCTGTGTGGTCCAGTGGGTACAGCCGCTGACAATGGTAAACATATGCAAGAGTAGGCATGGGATTGAATCTGGTCCACAAATGTCCTTTGAATTTTTGGAGAAACTAGTACATTTCTAGTTACTCTCTGTGGGCTTAATTGTACTCTTACTCAAGTAATTTCTGAAGGAAGTAAATTACTTTTTACTCCATTACATTTGACCAAATCACTTTAGTTACATAGATTTATATTATTATATCGTCGCTGTCAGATGAAAACCTCCTAACCAAATGTTGTGATGTTTTATTATTTTTTACATGAATCGATACTATACATCTGTATGAACGTTTCACAACCCCTTGACCAATGAAATGTATTCAAAATAGCATGTAATCAAAACTCTAAGTCCATTGGCTCTCAAAGTTGTCCATCAAACCCAGTTTTATCTCCACCACGGCTCTTGAAGTGAAGCGCTCGTCTTCATATTTTTGTTCTTGGGTTCTTAGCCAGACGCGATCAGAGGTAAGTTGCACATTTATTACCTTCTGCCTTTGTAATATTATATATTTCTGGAGAAAGATAAGTATTTATAATATATTATTCTGCTGTTGAAATTGTGTTTTGAGGACAAATGCAAATCAAATGGCTAGGTAGCTAGCTAGCTAGCTTTGGCTAACCCAGAAAATGACAGAAAATATTGAATCTCCTGTTTTTAGCTCCCAATATGACCTCTGTTTGTTGGCCAACTAGTACCTTCTCTTGGCATACAGAGTAAATAGATTAATCAGATGTGTGTGGCAATATCTAACTATACTGAACAAAAATATAAACGCAACAATTTCAACGATTTTACTGAGTTACAGTTCATATAAGGAAATCAGTAAATTGAAATAGATTCATTAGGCCCTAATCTATGGATTTCACATGACGGCAGGGGCGCAGCCATTGGTAGGCCTGGGAGGGCATAGGCCCACCCACTGAGGAGCCAGGCCCAGCCAATCAGAGTTTTTCCCTACAAAAGTGCTTTATTACAGACATAAATATTCCTCAGTTTCATCAGCTGTCCGGGTGGCTGGTCTCAGACGATCCTGCAGGTAAAGAAGCCAGATGTGGAGGTCCTGGGCTGGCGGGGTTACACACGGTCTGCGGGTGTGAGGCCGGTTGGACTTACTGCCAAATTCTCTAAAACAACGTTGAACATTAAATTCTCTGGCAACAGCTCTGGTGGACATTCCTGCAGTCAGAATGCCAACTGCATGCTCCCTCAACTTGAGACATCTGTGGCATTGTGTTGTGTGACAAAAATTTTAATGGCCTTTTATTGTCCCCAGCACAAGGTAATGATCATGCAGTTTAATCAGCTTGTTGGTAAAGCCACACCTGTCAGGTGGATTGATTATATTGGCAAAGGAGAAATGCTCACTAACAGGGATGTAAACAAATGTGTACACAAAATGTTAGATAAATCGTTTTTTAGTACGTCTGAAAAATATCTGGGATCTTTTATTTCAGTTCATGAAACATGAGACCAACACTTTACATGTTGCGTTTATATTTTCGTTCAGTATACCTATCACATTTGGTTGCCATTACAAGACAAGCTGTCTAAGCTAGATGCAGTGTCAACCATGTACAGTGGGGGAAAAAAGTATTTAGTCAGCCACCAATTGTGCAAGCTTTCCCACTTAAAAAGATGAGAGAGGCCTGTAATTTTCATCATAGGTACACGTCAACTATGACAGACAAATTGAGAAAAAAAATTCTCCAGAAAATCACATTGTAGGATTTTTTATGAATTTATTTGCAAATTATGGTGGAAAATAAGTATTTGGTCACCTACAAACAAGCAAGATTTCTGGCTCTCACAGACCTGTAACTTCTTATTTAAGAGGCTCCTCTGTCCTCCACTCGTTACCTGTATTAATGGCACCTGTTTGAACTTGTTATCAGTATAAAAGACACCTGTCCACAACCTCAAACAGTCACACTCCAAACTCCACTATGGCCAAGACCAAAGAGCTGTCAAAGGACACCAGAAACAAAATTGTAGACCTGCACCAGGCTGGGAAGACTGAATCTGCAATAGGTAAGCAGCTTGGTTTGAAGAAATCAACTGTGGGAGCAATTATTAGGAAATGGAAGACATACAAGACCACTGATAATCTCCCTCGATCTGGGGCTCCACGCAAGATCTCACCCCGTGGGGTCAAAATGACCACAAGAACGGTGAGCAAAAATCCCAGAACCACACGGGGGGACCTAGTGAATGACCTGCAGAGAGCTGGGACCAAAGTAACAAAGCCTACCATCAGTAACACACTACGCCGCCAGGGACTCAAATCCTGCAGTGCCAGACGTGTCCCCCTGCTTAAACCAGTACATGTCCAGGCCCATCTGAAGTTTGCTAGAGTGCATTTGGATGATCCAGAAGAGGATTGGGAGAATGTCATATGGTCAGATGAAACCAAAATAGAACTTTTTGGTAAAAACTCAACTCGTCGTGTTTGGAGGACAAAGAATGCTGAGTTGCATCCAAAGAACACCATACCTACTGTGAAGCATGGGGATGGAAACATCATGCTTTGGGGCTGTTTTTCTGCAAAGGGACCAGGACGACTGATCCGTGTAAAGGAAAGAATGAATGGGGCCATGTATCGTGAGATTTTGAGTGAAAACCTCCTTCCATCAGCAAGGGCATTGAAGATGAAATGTGGCTGGGTCTTTCAGCATGACAATGATCCCAAACACACCGCCCGGGCAACGAAGGAGTGGCTTCGTAAGAAGCATTTCAAGGTCCTGGAGTGGCCTATCCAGTCTCCAGATCTCAACCCCATAGAACATCTTTGGAGGGAGTTGAAAGTCTGTGTTGCCCAGCGACAGCCCCAAAACATCACTGCTCTAGAGGAGATCTGCATGGAGGAATGGGCCAAAATACCAGCAACAGTGTGTGAAAACCTTGTGAAGACTTACAGAAAACGTTTGACCTGTGTCATTGCCAACAAAGGGTATATAACAAAGTATTGAGAAACTTTTGTTATTGACCAAATACTTATTTTCCACCATAATTTGCAAATAAATTCATTAAAAATCCTACAATGTGATTTTCTGGATTTTTTTCTTCTCATTTTGTCTGTCATAGTTGACGTGTACCTATGATGAAAATTACAGGCCTCTCATCTTTTTAAGTGGGAGAACTTGCACAATTGGTGGCTGACTAAATACTTTTTTCCCCCACTGTAGCTAGCTAACATTAGAAAGATCAACAGGTCAGTCCACCGCAGCATCCTCCTATGCATTGTTCTCCCTGTGTGTGTTTGTGTGTGTGTGTCATTCTGTTTCTATGACAATGCCTATAAGCACTGTCATCATCTCAGTAAGCTTTTTGTGCCATATAGAAATCATATAGAATGTATTTTTATTTACAGCTTGTTGCGGCAGGACCGAGGCAGGAGGAGTGAGCCAGCCAAGAAAAGAAAATACCCTTGAAAGTGGAAAGGACAGGTTCGGAAGGGATGGAGTATAAATCCGGTTTTGTCTAGAAGGGATACAGCTTTTGTAAAAATTGACTTTTCGTAGCAGGTTAGGAGGAGTAAGTTAAGGTTAGGAAAAGGGTTAGGGTAGCGAAAATGAAAAATAAAATCAACTTTTGACGTCAATTTAATTCCATAGTGAAATGTGTCTGATTTGCATACTAGTAACACGATTGACAGTGACATTTCGGGATGATTGTTTGACTGTTGTAACACCTGTTCATTCTGAGTGAAAAATGTAACATCACACTTGGTGTAAATATTTTTTGTATGCATTATCACATGTACTTGAAATTATATTGTGAAATACATTTTCATTAATGCTATTGAAATTGTACAATTATTCCAATGTCTCGAGTACCATATACCTTTTTATGAAATTGTGCACATTGATAGATATTAAGTCAACATTGAATGACCGTAATTGTAACTGTACATCCTACGGACTTTGTTTGATGTTAGTCTTCATTTGAGAGTACCTGTGCTGGGGGACGTCTGCAAGATGGTGCTGGCAGGCTTTAATAATAAATTAATGTCAAATCAATTGCACTAAGTTGTTGTCCTTTTGGTTTTCTGTCACAGTTTACCATAAGGTGTGGTGTAAAAAATTACCTAACAAACATTTTCTAACTAGTACTTAAGTAGTTTTCTGACCGGATACTTTTTTACTCATGCTTGAGCAGTTTCTTAAGAAGGCAAATTTTACTTTGTAATTTATTAATCTAAGTAACAGTACTTTTACTTAAATACAGATTTTCAGTACTCTACCCACCTCTGCAAATTATACATAGCCTAACTAAAATACGTGGGCGAGCATACACACTGTAGGAAAGTTTATGATTCTACAGTAGGCCTACATCTGTCAATCAACTGATGCCCCAAATCAACTCATCAATTTAGCCAGGGAAACACATACAGTAGATTATCGGTTTTCACACATTTTATTATGTGACTATTGATAGGCTAATGGTTAGCCTACAAAATGTAGCCTATAGGAATATAATCAAATAACAAGAGGCCTATTGCAACCATCGATGGCACAAGATTATCGGCAACTAAAGCCTTCTTCACACTGCAGGCCTTAATGCTCAAATCAGTTTGGACTACTGACTGTCCAGACAGCAAGCTAAAAGTGACCAAATTGGATTTGTGTGTGTTAAGACAGCAGTC
Source organism: Coregonus lavaretus (assembly GCF_964263955.1). NCBI lineage: Eukaryota > Metazoa > Chordata > Actinopteri > Salmoniformes > Salmonidae > Coregonus > Coregonus lavaretus. Next base: position 55,340,656 of record NC_139991.1, on the reverse strand, counting down.
ATTTGCTGACAAGGCTACACTAGTTGTCATAGCAACGGCAGGTGTGTGTGTAGTGGTGTAGGCTGATTGGTGGTGGTGATTGTGTTTCCTATCACTCAGAAGTTATGTAGCAAGCTAAGGTGACACCAATGTCTGCCATGGATGTTTCCCAATTGCTTTGAATGTTTAAAATCATTAGGGTAAGAACACTTTTAAAGCCTCACAGGATAAGATGGTCCAACTTTCAAAACAAGCCATGTTTGGTTAGCCACAGCAGTCAACTAGCTAGCTAGGTAGCTGTTTAGCTTTCTAGCATATTCACTAGTTTGTTTGTAAATGATTAACAAGCTAGTTAGCTACCACATGTTCTTGTCAAACTGTCAACAGAGTAGCTAGCAAGCAACAAGATATGCCAAATAAGTCTAAAAACCACTTGAGGGCAAATAAATCAGACTTGACCGTTCAGACACATGGCCTTGAATCAGATTTGTATCTGACTTCAAACCATCTACGAAGGTGGCTTTTTGTCCCCCCCAGTTTTCTCAATGGAATGTGATACAAAATGAGTCGACGGTTTGCTTTAGGACCATGCGGACACCTCTATGGATCACTCACAGCCATTGTGGACTTCTATGGAACTACAGCCATGTGTAAAACTCAACCTATGTGTCCCAAATGGCACCCTACTCCCTATATAGTGCACTACTTTTGACCAGAGCCCTATGGGTCCTGGTCAAAAGTAGTGCACTCTATAGCCCCTTTTGTGTCATCTGGATATTATTACCCCCCCCCCCCCCCAGTTCATTATAGGTACATATAAAGGGTTTTTCATTAAATGTGCTTGGTATTGGGTTAAGGAGCGAGAGGAACACTGTCATGATATACTGTGATATAATCTTTAAAGTACTATTTTATGCCCACAAAAAAGCTGTCACATCTGTGATGTCTATTCTTATCTCCCAAAAACAGGGTCTAGTATGACGTTATTTTAATTTTACTCGTTGTCATATAAAGTGCACATAATTAGTGTAGATTTAAGAGAGTATTCTAAAATTGAGTACCAGATGATGTCTCATGCATGGTGTGATTCCGACATGTTTGAACATGATATTAACTTTGATTCAGCCTCCTATGTGTAAGCATCCTGTAACTGAAGGAGACATGTAAAGTGATATGTATGCACTTGAATGTCTATAGGATTGACGATTGGTGGTGGATGTATGGTAAATATCACTATTTAGTATTGTTTCTCTGTTTTATCCCTGTCATTTCCAACCCTGGTGTTGCAAAATGTACTTACAAAGAGTGAAAGTGTTCGCTTTTATATATTTGTACATGCAGGCCAAGCATCTGAATTAAAAGTTTTTACCACAAGTGAAACATGCAAAATGACCATGCAAATTTCTTCACTCTGTCTCTCTCTTTATCTCACTCTCTCTCTTCTCTTGCTCACGTTCTCTCTGTGTCTCTCTCTCTCTTAAGGATGTTCCTCTTTACATGACTTTTGACCCTGAAATGGACTCTGCACAAAAAGGCTAAATGGGTAAATGAAGCTATATGGGGTTGAAAATATAGGAGTGGGTGGAGAGGAGGCTGAGGATCAGACAACTGAGCTTGGGGGGGGGGGGCTTGGAGTAGGTACTGGAATTATCCATTCCTGACTCTGTTATCCAGCTTTCTATGACTATTGGTGTGTTGTCTGTTCCACATAACATCACACACCAACATCCAATAAAAGACAGTTTCATTAGTTCTCAACTTTAATCGCCTATTGAATCACACTTTCTATGACACTTCTTAAATGTCTTTGGTGGACAAGGATTACCGGAGTCATGTTTGCTCTCCTCAATCCTCAACCTTTCTGTGTGTTTCAAGTTTTATTAGTCGTATGTACGGGATACACATGGTATACACCGCCCAACTAAATGCTTACTTGCAGGTTCCTTCTCGACAATGCAACAACAATAATAAATAATAAAATATAACAATATGAACATAAAGTAATGGCTCAGTAGAATAGAATAAACATTTTAGCATAAATATAATACAGCAAGGCACAATTTATAGTCCAATATTTACATGTGTTTTGGGGAAGGGGGGGGATTGGGGGCAAGTGTTTAAATTGTGCAATATTTAGAAATCAAAATAAAAGTCTGGTAGCAGCAGTTGTGATGGGTTTGTAACAAGAATGTGTGTGTTGTGTGCGCATGCACGTGTGCGTCTGTCTGTATCTGTCTGTGTCTGTGTCTGTCTGGGTGTGTGCGTGAGTGCATGTGTGCTAAAGTGCGGAGAATCAGAGCAAGTGGTCATTCCAGTTCAAGTGTTCAGCAGTCTGATGACTTGTAAATAGAAACTCTCTGAGCATTTTGGGCGGGGGGGTTGCTCTTGTAACTGGCTCCATTGAGCTGCCTGCCTAGGGCCGTTAAGGCCCATTGTCCTTGTGGATGGTGGTAGGGAGGCAGGTATTGGTCTGCTGCTGAAGGTTTGTGATGGGTAAAGGGATGGTGTTGAGTGTCAAAGGCAGGGCTGTTAGGGAGAAAATCAAAAAGCCATCAGACTTGTTTGTGGGGGAAGGTAGTGAGCGAGAAAAGAGGTGGAGAGACTGTGAGCCTACGATGGATGCTATGGGGAGTAGGGTCCGAATAAACTATATACAACATCTACGGCTCAGAGTTTTTTCTGACCCTTCTCCCCATAGCATCCATCGTAGGCTCACAGTCTCTCCACCTCTTTTCTCGCTGACTACCTTCCCCCACAAACAAGTCTGATGGCTTTTTGATTTTCTAGAGTTGGCCTGAATAAGAAGTTATGGGTATATACACATAATTTACATATAACCCACCCCCCTATCATGGCCTCTCAGAACAGCCAATCAAGACAAATGAAAAAGTGTTTCTGGGCAAGTCAATCTGTATGAAATCTCTCCACTGATGGAGTCAGAATGATTGAAACTAGGCAGTACTCCTATGCCTATCTCAGTCACCCTGGATGGGTCATTGGTGAGTGGTGAATGTGTGTCTGAACTACATTGTTTATCCACACAGCTATGTGTGACTCTCCCTCACACCTCCTTATGGTTGATACCACACTACTTTCATATAGAATACACTATAGAGTACAGGGAGCTTATTTGGACATGGTGCTAGACATACTTGATATGTCCGAGTTGTCTCAGTGAGAGTGTTGAAGTGTACAGTATCATTAACCATCTTTACAGCTTTGACTTTATTACAAAATACAGTATTACATTTTGCTGTGATACCATTACTGTCTCCACTACCTCCACTCTTTTATTTAAAGCTCAGTGAAAGGAGGGCGAAGACCCTCAACCAGTCCTCACTGGGATCAGATGGATTCTTCTCCTATAGAGAAGTACAGAGCTCCCTTGAGGAAGAGGTCTACGAACGAAGAAGAGGCCACTTAAAAGAGGTAAGACAAGATAAAAAAAAAAAAAAAAAGACATCTGGGGGCTTTTCAGGCTAATCCCCAAGCACCCTCCCTCCCCCCTCACTGTACCTACTACCCCCTCACTGTACCAGGCCCTACAGGTCCCCACCGGATCCCTCCTGCCTCCCCAGGACCCCTGTCCTCCTCTCAGAATCCCTGCCTGGTTCTACTTTCTCTCTGTGTGTTTAGCATGACAATTCCCTCCCAAGTCCATGGCACAGGACAATGCATGTAGCTTGAGTTTGATGTCTTTTAAGCCTTTGACTGGCTCCTGCTCCAAGGTCCCCTCTCCCTGGCTTTGTAATAGGGAGAGCGAGAGCACAGCTCCCCTGGTTAAATCTGCTGGGTTAGTGTGTTTGAAGTTGGACAGGCTGGATGGAGGGGGGAAACAGTCATCTGTAAAGGGAGTGTTGAGTGGAGTGGGGATTTAGAAATAGAAAAAAAATGATTACAATGCAAATCAAATTGTATTGGTTGCATACACATATTTAGCAGATGTTACTGCGGGTGTAGCGAAATGCTTGTGTTCCTAGCTCCATCAGTGTATATGTATGTGATGGGATGTATGGACATTATGGACAGTATGTGGATAGAATATATAGTATATCTGAATAATATATAGGATAGAATAGTATATGTACAGCAACAGTTGAATATGATGGCCTTGACTAGAATACAGTATATACATATGAAATGGGTAAAACAGTATGTAAACATTATTAAAGTGACCAGTGACTAAAGTTCAGGGCAAGGTACTGGGCAGAGGCCGGCTAGTGGTGACTATTTAACAGTCTGATAGCCTTGAAATAGAAGCTGTTTTTCAGTCTCTCTGAACCAGCTTTGATGCACCTGTACTGACCTCGCCTTCTGGATCGTAGCGGGGTGAACAGGCCGTAGCTCGGGTGGCTGAGGTCCTTGATGATCTTCTTGGCCTTCCTGTGACACCGGGTGCTGTAGATTTCCTGGAGGACAGACAGTGTGCCCCCGGTGATGCTTTGGGCAGACCGCACCACCTTCTGGAGAGCCCTGTGGTTGTGGGCGGTGCAGTTGCTGTACCAGGTGGTGATACAGCCCGACAGGATGCTCTCAATGGTGCATCTGTAAAAGTTTGTCAGGGTCTTAGGGGCCAAGCAAAATTTCTCCAGCCTCCTGAGGTTGAAGAGGCGCTTTTGCGCCTTCTTCACTACACTGTCTGTGTAGTTGGACCATTTCAGATTGTCACTGATGTGCACTGCAAGGAACTTGAAGCTTTTCACCTTCTCCACTGTGACCCCATCGATGTGGATGGGGGCGTGCTCCCTCTGCTCTCTGCTGAAGTCCACGATCAGCTCCTTCATTTTGTTGACTTTGAGGGAGAGGTTATTTTCCTGGCACCACTCCGCCAGGGCTTTAATCTCCTCAATGTAGGCTGTCTCGTCATTGTTGGTAATCAGGCCTACCACTGTCGTGTCGTCTACAAACTTGATGATTGAGTTGGAGTCGTGCGTAGCCACGCAGTCATGGGTGAACAGGGAGTACAGGAAGGGGCTGAGCACACACCCCTGGGGGGCCCCTGTGTTGAGGATCAGCGTAGTGGAGGTGTTGTTGCTTACCTTCACCACCTGGGAGCGGCCCATCAGGAAGTCCAGGACCCAGATGCACAGGGTGGGGTTCAGACCCAGGGCCCCAAGCTTAAAGATGAGCTTGGAGGGTACTATGGTGTTGAAGGCTGAGCTGTAGTCAATGAACAGCATTCCTACATAGGTATTCCTCTTGTCCAGATGAGATAGGGCAGTGCGATGGCGATTGCGTCATCCGTGAATCTATTAGGGCAGTATGCAAATTGCAGTGGGTCTAGGGTGTCGGGTAAGGTGGAGGTGATATGATCCTTAACTAACCTCTCAAAGCACTTCATGATGACAGAAGTGAGTGCTACAGGGCGATAGTCATTTAGTTCAGTTACCTTTACTTTCTTGGGTACAGGAACAATGGTGGACATCTTGAAGCAAGTGGGGACAGCAGACTGGGATAGGGAAAGATTTAATATGTCCTTAAACACTCCAGCCAGCTGGTCTGCCTATGCTCTGAGGAGGTGGCTAGGGATGCCATCTGTTGCTAGGGTTAAAGCACACCCACCCCCTACCCATATGCCATGTCCATTCATCTCATATTCACACTGCACATAGTAATGCACAAATGCTACAACTCTCATGTAATATCAACCACCCACCCCATCAAATAAGTCACTCTCTGGACATGAGTGTTTGTTTCAGGGTAGGGGGGTAGGTGTGTGTGGGCCGGAATCAAAGGGTTGCGACTTATTGTTCGTGTCTGAAAAGGAGCTAATGGTCAGCCATCGCTACTCGAGGTCTGAAAGCCGCGGGGTGCCCCCGGGCCAAGTCACACAATGACACCCCCACTCCTCCCGCGGCGCGTCTTCCTGCCACAATCTGTAGCCAACGACTCGCTCTGGGGGTGCGCATCTGTATCGGTGCGACCGCCATCCACTCTTTTCAATACACCCATCAAGGCTAGTATAAATTCGACTGGATGCATTTAGTTGTTTTTGTAATTTCCTCTGCGTTGTCCTGATTTTATATGGGTAAAAATAGGTTTCTGTAAGTAAATTGCGCGTAAAGTTGTTACTGAAATGTCATAAGGCTGCTTCTAATTTCTAGACTTACTGATCTTTTTCACATGTATTTCTGAAACAGGAGTCATTCTCAGTTTACTGAGATATCCATGTAATTAGGCTACAGCGCCATCACATTATAGGCCTCGTCTCTCCGCCAAAAGGATGGTCCAAACATTGTAAATATGACAAAACATGAACCAACATTCTTTATCGGTTAACTTCACTAGGCCTATATCAAAGACAAACATATAACACATAAGGCCATTGTGTTTTGCGTATAAGTCTAAACCTCAATGAAAATGCATTTAGAGTCGGTTATAATTTCCATTTAACAAATTGATTGATTTTTCCCACAAATATTGATTTTTTTTTACATTTTAATTTCTAACAATTAGCCTAAATATTCAGCAAGTGAAAATAGATGGGTCTATGCTATTTGTAAAAAATGGATCGAATGGGATCCCTCACTTAGACTCGATAATTATTTTGCACATAATTGTCTTTTTAGGCTATAGGCTAAGAAAAATGTATATACTAATATTTCTATAGTCTAATGGATATAAGTTGATCATGAAAATTGAGCATGATCAGCAAGGTTGCCCAAAATTTCTATAGCCTAATGGATATAAGTTGATCATGAAAATTGAGCATGATCAGCAAGGTTGCCAAACATTTCTATAGCCTAATGGATTTAAGTTGATCATGAAAATTGAGCATGATCAGCAAGGTTGCCCAAATGTTGTTAAAAATATACACTCTGGGCCTATAGGCCTACATTTATAATAGGCCTACATTTATAATGAGTGATAGTAAACTATGTAATTCTGTTCTATGTTTAAATGCATCTGCTTGCATGTAGGCTATCCCAAATCACTTTTAATATCAAGGAAAGCTAGTTAAGGTAAATTATTTAAACAAAGTCCACACAACGCTCCATGCATATTATATACTTTGGCTACGTCATATGTATTTCCTATTTAGTACTGTAGGCTAAATATACTAAATGGGTCAACATTGAAGTCATGAATTAGATATAACTTTTTACTAGATAATTTCCTTTAATTGCTTACAGGAGTTTTGCATATACACCTGAGCTTGAGTTATTACAATTTTATCTCAGGAAGACGAATAGCCTATATTTAGTAAAAAATAATAATAATCAGTCTCCAATGGGAAAGCACGTGCACTACCGTACGCGTTTCTCACGGTCAGTGTTATCCGGGATCTTTGGGACGTCCTTACACTAAACCCTAACTTTAACCATAACCCTTACCTAACCATTTACATTTCAACTTCAATGGGGGGTAAGGACGTCCCAGTGATCCTTGATAGCATGGACCATTATCTCACGGTGAAGGGGAAAACAATCAAGTTCAGTCGCAAATTCACCATCAGCTGTGTATGATTGTCTCTCCCGGCCAATGGGATGTGAGGCAATTAACATTCCAACACCGGTTGATTAGAAAAAAACTGTGGAGCGGCCATTTCAAGGTGAAGTAGGTGGTGGTGAACTCGAGACTCAATGGACTACAGTTGATGGGTATCTCGCACACAGGCGACAACTGCTTGTATTTCTGAACAGGTTTGTTTCGAGACAGCATGAAGAGGAACTTTCGGAATTGATTTTCGCCCTTTAAGGAATTGTTCAAAGAACGCTTGCATTTGGACATTTTTCTTGCCACCCTCAAGTGTTCAGGGCAGGCGGTTCAGAAACTATTTTATATCTTGCGTAATGCGTATATAGACTGCAAGTGTGTCATTGAATATAGCCAAGTGCATGAACCACTTTGTCTGAGATTCAAATCAAGGAGAATGTCGGAGCGATCTCAGAGCCCTATTTCGGATTGCAACAGCCGGCCTGATGACTTCAGCCGGCCAATGTACGCCCAGGCCTTGAGTCAAGAGGGGTTTGGAGGCACTTCGCTCCAGATCCCTCACGGTGTTCTACAGCACCATAGTCTTCTATTCAACAAGACTGCATACAACGGGATGCCTCCAACAACACCTCAAACCTTTTTCCAATTCCCACCAGTCGGTGGTGACTATAGGGCCTCCGATTTACAAGCCGGTGACTTTTGCCAACCCAAACATTGGTATCCCATCGCCGCTCCCGAGTACACCGGCCAGGTACCGAGGGCTGCAGTGACTACGCAGGCCACACACCTGAGCCCACCCATTGCCGAAGCCAGGGAACAAATGAAGATGCCTGAGATAAAGATTGAGAAGGATGTCAATGACGAGTACGAGGCAAAGATTCAACAGTATCCAACTCCGTCGTCCGCTGTGGCTCACGGGGTTTACTACTCGACCCCATGGAACCCATCGTTTTGGCCCGGCCTTCCCCACATCACTGCTGCAAGTTCCAATACTCAAAACCTTAACGCCATACCCTCAACATCGTCTTCAACATCCCCATCGCTCTCGCCGTCACCCCCCAGTAATGGGGTACCCGGGATCACGTTCAACGGGAGCGCAAGCCAAGGTGCCCAAGCGCAAACCTCTACCCGAAGCAATGGATCCTCCAGCGGTGGGTGCAGTGACTCCGAGGAAGAGGTGAGTCTGAAAATGGGCCTATGTACGGTTATCCCCATGGTCATTGTTGTACTATTAGCCTATGTGTTTACCCTGGAGCCTGTCTATTAATAAATGAAAAAGTAAGGGTTGGGACATGTTTCCTAAAGTCGTTGGTAATTGTGCCTCTTTAACAGGAGAACCCTTCAACTGAGGAGCTGGAACTGTTCGCCAAGGAGCTGAAGCACACGCGTATAACCCTGGGTTTCACACAAGCAGATGTAGGCATGGCTCTAGGCAACCTTTATGGTGAGTTTGTATTATGTGGTGTACACTAAAACTACCATTAGCCTATGTCATAGCTGAACCTTGCCCTTGTGTGCCATTGTGACCTGGTGTATGTTAATAATTGTTTGGTCTTTGAACTTACTGAGTGTTCCCTTAAATTGGCTTAGGAAACCATAGAATACCATGTTCCTTGTGTTTGGCACCTACTGTAGTAGTTGCCGTGTCAACTAGGGATTAACATGGGTAACCGGGTTCCCTGGACCATTTCCCGAAAAAATAAAATGACAATACCCGAGAAATGAAATTTCCCCGATATCGCACTAATGCAATTCCACAAAATACATAATGTGCAGCAGCAGATTGTGCCATGTTTCTGTTGCCGTTATCCAAACAGGTTGTCCCATTGACACCTATAGTGTATTTACTTCACACAATCGCCATAAATTCAAAGCACACGCATAACTGACACAGCTGCACTGTACACCAGACCCAAATGCACTTTAGATTTACATTTTAGTCATTTAGCAGACGCTCTTATCCAGAGCGACTTACAGTTAGTGAATGCATACATGTTTTTATTTATGTATTATTTTTTATACTGGCCCGTGGGAAACGAACCCACATCCCTGCCGGCCAAACCCTCCCCTACATTGGACGACGCTAGACCAATTGTGCGGCGCCCATGGGTCTCCCGGTCGCGGCTGGCTGCAACAGAGCCTGGACTCGAACCAGGATCTATAGTGGCACAGCTAGCACTGCGATGTAGTGCCTTAGACCACTGCGCCACTCGGAAGTTCTAACTTCTCATTAGAACTGAAAATTCGATCCCGTTCTGAATTAAGACCGGAGCTGAAGCCCGAGCCCAGGACTGGTCCAACATCACAGAAATTAAATGAGTCCCAACGGGTAAAAAAAAGCCAGATTTCTAGAAAACAGTACACTATATTGATTTAAACTGGTGTTGAGAACATTGCGGTGGCGGGCGGCAGCTGAGTGAGGAGACAGGAAACAGCCTTTGGGAGGAGAAAGTGAAAAGGAAAGCTCACCATAGTTATGTTCAACTGAATGGTGATCAACTAGATGATCATTTCAGCACCGTTTTCATTGGGACAGCGCCATCGCGCTGCCTTGAGACAAGCGTGGGCGACTAGTCTAGATAAATCCATTTCAGATTTTTTTTAATTTTATTTTTTATACTTAATCTCCGTTTGGATATTTGGTAACAATTAAGTTGGGGGAAATGTTAGGTAAGTAGAGGTCGGTGCTAATTAATATTTTTATGATAATTTAGTTTGCTCATATTAGCTGATCAGAACAGTTTGCTAGCCTGTTATACAGGTGGATTTTGCACTTCCATCGCGTAGTAGCCTGGCCAACTCCCGACCAAAAGCCAAGGTCTGTATATTTGGTTAATTGATATGTCTGGACAAGTGGAAGTGGTAGCTCATTTATTCGTTTGCTCCTCTATCGCTGATCAGGAACATTTAGCATGCAATAACGTAGCCTAAATCAAGGGTCGTTTATCTATTTACTATTTTCCTGTCATCCCAATCCCACTGAAACCCCAAATCCTGATCCTGTCTCGCATGAAAATTCCTAACTTTATTATGTAATCCATAGGTTGCATTATCAAATCACGTCTCGCCTATGCATGTCAAAAAACCGCTATAACATTTCCCCCGCTTCTCTGCGCTTTCTCGTATTGCTGCCTATATGAGAGCTTCGGTAGAGTGATCAACAAACGCTTTTTTTTTTTAGCAGTTGGTCCCGGTTAAGATGCCTTGAAATTTAAACAAGTTCCTCTTCCTCTCCCCGTTATTCATGAGCTGATCTGCTATCTGTAGAATCAACTCGATTTTGCCAAATAGGACGTTTTGGCATTCGTTGGTTATCTAGCAAGCTTAGTGACTTTGGTCACTTGACTTTGTTTGACTGCTGTTTATGATTCGACAACGCTATGGCCAACTCGTGGTGCACCCTGTGTCGAGAGAGCCTAGGCCTTTTATTTATTTTTATTTCACCTTTATTTAACCAGGTAAGCCAGTTGAGAACAAGTTACAACTGCGACCTGGCCAAGATAAAGCAAAGCAGTGCGATAAAAACAACAGTTACATATGGGATAAACAAAACGTACAGTCAAAAACACAATAGAAAATCTATATAGTGAGCAGCCTACTGCTGAATTAATTGAGGAACATAACGCTCTGAATTTATGAACGGCCTGTTTCGCAATTCACAAAAATGTTATTTGCGAGCAGTTACACTCTCATTACTAAATAACAGTTTATCTTGTGAAATCTTTCCATAGTGGTGCAGCAAAGACGTCAATTTGCCTCAGTGACAATCATATTTTGGGAGAATCCTGAGTGACCATATCTTGATTTTAAATGGGCACTTCCGATTTTTGCGGTATTTCCCGGGATAAATATGAATTATTCCCTGTATTGAGACCTGGTAGATGTTCGGGAAAATATTAATCCCTACTGACAATTACTTGTTCTCTGTTTAGGAAAGATGTTCAGCCAGACGACAATCTGTCGTTTCGAAGCCCTCCAGCTCAGCTTTAAGAATATGTGCAAGCTGAAGCCCCTGCTCCGGAGATGGCTGAATGAGGCTGAGACCTCTGACAACCCCCAGGATGTGAGTATTCTTCTAACTGATCTCTTTTATTATTAGATTTGTTTTGTTTAGAATCACTGCTGGTCCAGAGCTAAATCTGGTTTGCACAATGTGTCTAGGATGCCATCTTGTGGATAGAAATGCCTGAACTTCCCATGCCCAACCAGAGTAATATTTATTAGAAAATGTTCACCATTTAAATGTTATCTATTCAGCATTTGATATTTGAGGGGGACCAATAGCATTAAGTCCTCTGGAATGGACCAAAGCACACTGCAATGGCCCAGTCTGAATGTGAGTATGTTTGTGTCCCCAGATGTACAAGATAGAGCGGGTCTTTGTGGACACCAGGAAGAGGAAGCGGAGGACCAGTCTGGAGGGTTCGGTGCGCACGGCTCTGGAGTCCTACTTTGTCAAGTGCCCCAAGCCAAACACCCAGGAGATCACACACATTGCAGATGACCTGTGTCTGGAGAGAGACGTGAGTCCCACACAGATACAGCCTCCCCTCATTTCCTCTCGGTCACCTACTGCACTTTATTTCCCCAAACCTGCATGGCAGTTTAGTTTAAGTTGCTTTTAGATTAAATGGAACGTAAATACATTTATGGTAAATATGCTTTTCCTGCTTGTGTTGCCATGGTTTGAATCTTAGTGCTGTATGTGTTAACTTATCAGACCCTGTCAGGTTCTATATTTAAAATATAGGAAGTGGGGAAATGTTTATTTTTTTTGGGACAGCATATGACTGTTGTGTTCGACAGGTGGTGCGTGTGTGGTTCTGTAACCGCAGACAGAAGGGAAAGCGCCTGGCCCTCCCTTTCGATGAGGAGTGTGAAGGACAGTACTACGAGCAGAGCCCACCTCCGCCACACATGACCCACTCCCCCCTCCCAGGGCAGGGGTACCACCTATCCAGCCACCCCGGGCCCCCCACCTTCTATATGCCCCCCCTCCAGAGGCCAGATGTCTTTAAGCAGGCCCTGCACCCTGGACTGGTGGGTCACCTGACCAGCTAAATGTGTTCCAGTTCTCCAAACCAGCCCTGGCCGTGTGGCCACCTCTTCCCTTCCCCACCCAACATGGCTATTGGCTACCTCTTCAGTCCTCCAGTCCCTCCCAACCCAGGATGTTGTCCTCCATATCCATTCCCTCGAACATGGGGAGGAAAAGTGAATTGAGGCTTGTAGGCGAATACAGTAAATAAATAGATAAAAGCTGCAACTTCCTGGTCTATTTGAAAGGCTGGGGAATCTTGAGACTGCCTTTGTCGGTCTCTGACCCACATGCTCTTTGAGTGTTCATCGGTTTAGGGCCTTACCTCCCACCCAGTTCAGCTACAAGTCATCTGCACAGCACTGAACCAATAAAGCTCCATCCTGTACCATGACTCTAAATTCTGGGGGTACTTTTTGGGGGGCGGGAAATTGGCTCTGAATATCTGCTGTGCGATTATGCTTTTGCACAAAGTTGCGGTTTTGAGTCTGACTTTTTTTTTGATATTTTAAAAATGTGTTTTATTTCTTTTATCTTGAATGTCCTTGTGCTGTCTTATTGTTGCAGTTCCTCCAGCGGTTATCTATTTTATCTATCAGGTGACTTTTATCTACAATTTCTTTAAATATTCTCTGCAGTCTTGTCCAGAAGGTACACTCTCATAGTGGAAGTATGATACAAATGTTTTTTTTGAGTTGTCTTAACAAATTCTGATGTTTTGTTACCCATGGGTGTCTTTTTTGTCTGTATTGCATATGTTGATTAACTGTTTTTAATTGATTTTAATCTAATGGTAGTCATTGCGGTAAGGGGACAAAGTGCAGAATGTCTGATTAGGGCATTGAGTATTGCCCCCTCAACCAGTCTCTCTCACATCTATCCCAATTTACCAAAATCATACTTCTGTTAACATGATCATCATGGACCTGTATTGTTAATGGTTGTCACTGTTACAGCGCTGACTACGTCACCACTCTTATAATAGATTTGTTTTGATCGAGTCTTTCTAAAATGGCTATCCCGTGCAGTCAATCCCATGCCTTATTGTGTAGTTGAAGTCATTTCATCTTGTATGTGACTCCAAATCTCTTGACTAGATGTTTTTACACAATCCCATGTTTATAAATGAAAGCATATTTGATAATTTATTGAGACTGCCTATTTCTCTGGGGCAACCTAAAGATGTTACTTGTAACTTTCGCTCCACACAATTAAATCTACTTTATTTTCCATGCCAACCTGTGTCATAACAACAATTATTCTAACTTGACCATTTACCTTCTGTGCTTTGGTTGTTACAATTGAGGTTTTTATATGGAGTTGTGCATGTTATGATGCTTGCAATGAAAGCCTTGTAAGATGTTAAATCTACACATTATGCACAAGTGTCCTTAATGTTTGTATTGCTGTATTTTCTCTTTTCGTATGACTTCTGCAGTGAATATGCTATTGTACATAAACACAGTATGTGTAACACATTGCTTAACAGTTCAACAGTGCAGGTAATCATGACTCACTGATCTGACCACCCACAAATGTGCAACCACTTTCCTTGTTTTGTTTCTCACACATTAGTTGCATGTGTGAAACAAACGGTGGTTTATTGATTTATTGCTGTAATGTCCATGTGAAAAGAGCTTGTCCTAGAGAAGACATTTACATTTTAGTCATTTAGCAGACGCTCTTATCCAGAGCGACATACAGTTAGTGAGTGCATACATTTTTCATACTGACTACCTTTACATTTGTTTTTAAATGGTGTCCCAAATGGCACCATTTCCCCTTACATAGGGTCTGGTCAAAAGTAGTGCACTATGAGCCCTGGTCAAATGTAATGACCTGTGTAGGGTGCCATTTGGGCTGAAGAAAGTCTGAGGAGCTGCCAAAGTGAAGAATGGGCTTGGTGTCACATCCTGACCCAGGCTTCCAGGTCATGGTACATTTTCTGAGCAGGCAGGCTGTGATACTGGGGGAAGATGCTACATAGCCTCTCCCTCCAGTCTGTATACACTTTCACCTGATATCTATGCCGCTACGCAAAGTACACATCTCTTCTTGTCCAATAGCAGCTGGCGGAGATAGTTTCCCAGCTCCTTAGTGGATGGAAAGTCCTCAACATGGATGAAGGAGTTGGGCGGAGCCACAGCCTTGTAGTCATCTGGCGGTGGACCCAGAACCACAGGTACTGCCCCTGCCTGGTAAGCGTTCCACCAGAGCTTATCAGTGATGTAATCCTTGGAGATGGAGTTCTCAAAGGCCAAGTAGAAGTAGCAGCTTGAGATGGTGGGCAGCAGGTTGCTGGAGGCCAGGACACTCCCCCTCAAGAGACCATACACCTCCACTGGGATGCTTCTCTTCAGGCTCTTGTACACCGAGCTCCTTCTGTGCTGAGCCTCATAGTGACTAATGACCCAGCAGGCCAGAAGGGACTTATTTTGGGGAATGACGTCTTCTGTGCTGCTATCGTTACCAGTATCACAGTCCTTCGGTAGCAGCTTACCATAAGGCATGGTGATATCGGCATCGCGGCGGTAGGACATGGTCCAGTTGAACACGTTATTGAAAGGCTTCAGGTATCCGCTGTTGTCAGGGGACTCCAGAGAGAGCCAGACCCACTTCTGGTGCCTTGGCCGGTGGAGGGGCAGCCGCTCCTGGCCCGTCATCAGCTCTCTGGGGTAGAGAGAGCGCTGGTCCACCAGGCGGCAGTCAGGGATACGGTACCGGTCCCAGCACACGTCTCCCTCCAGATTGTAGGGGTGGCCGAAGGGCCAGTGCCACAGCAGGATGGTGACGTTGTTGTGGCTTCTGTCAGAGTTTGGACCCCACCCACCCTCACTCCCCTGTCCCACCAAAAAGAACAGTAGAGGGGCCAGACAGATGATGAGGAGGAAGAGCCTGAGGCAAAATGAGGGGAATTCCATGGTAAAACTGGACCCTCGTTTGTCATCAGGGTTCTTTCACTGCTGGGAAATGACCAGAGAAAAAAACAGGATTTAGTTTGTTAACCTTGACTCATGGGTAAACGTAACATAGTAAACAAGAATCCGAGACGTTCAAATTAGTATATGTTTCGTATTAATTTGTGGATGTCAATCATCCATTTTGTATGATAGGCTACAGTGCCTTGCAAAAGTATTCATCCCCCTTGGCGTTTTTCCTATTTTGTTGCATTACAACCTGTAATTTAAATTGATTTTTATTTGGATATCATGTAATGGACACACACAAAATAGTCCAAATTGGTGAAGTGAAATGAAAAAAATAACTTGTTTCAAAGAATGTAAAAAAATTAATAACAGAAAAGTGGTGCATGCATATGTATTCACCCCCTTTGCTATGAAGCCCCCAAATAAGATCTGGTGCAACCAATTACCTTCAAAGTCACATCATTAGTTAAATAAAGTCCACCTGTGTGCAATCTAAGTGTCACATGATCTCAGCATATATACACCTGTTCTGAAAGGCCCCAGAGTCTGCAACACCACTAAGCAAGGGGCACCACCAAGCAAGCAGCACCATGAAGACCAATGAGCTCTCCAAACAGGTCAGGGACAAAGTTGTGGAGAAGTACAAATCAGGGTTGGGTTATAACAAAATATCAGAAACTTTGAACATCCCACGGAGCACCATTAAATCCATTATTAAAAAATGGAAAGAATATGGCACCACAACAAACCTTCCAAGAGAGGGCCGCCCACCAAAACCCATGGACCAGGCAAGGAGGGCATTAATAAGAGAGGCAACAAATATATCAAAGATAACCCTGAAGGAGCTGCGAAGTTCCACAGCGGAGATTGGAGTATCTGTCCATAGGACCACTTTAAGCCGTATACTCCACAGAGCTGGGCTTTACAGAAAAGTGGCCAGAAAAAAGCCATTGCTTAAAGAAAAAAATAAGCAAACACGTTTGGTGTTCGCCAAAAGCCATGTGGGAGACTCCCCAAACAAATGGAAGAAGGTACTCTGGTCAGATGAGACTCAAATTGAGCTTTTTTGGCCATCAAGGAAAATGTCTAGCGCAAACCCAACACCTCTCATCACCCCAAGAACACCATCAGCATCATGCTGTGGGGATGTTTTTCATCGGCAGGGACTGGGAAACTGGTCAGAATTGAAGGAATGATGGATGGCGCTAAATACAAGGAAATTATTGAGGGAAACCTGTTTCAGTCTTCCAGAGATTTGAGAGGTTCACCTTCCAGCAGGACAATGACCCTAAGCATACTGCTAAAGCAACACTTGAGTGGTTTAAGGGGAAACATTTAAATGTCTTGGAATGGCCTAGTCAAAGCCCAGACCTCAATCCAATTGAGAATCTGTGATATGACTTAAAGATTGCTGTACACCAGCGGAACCCATCCAACTTGAAGGAGCTGGAGCAGTTTTGCCTTGAAGAATGGGCAAAAATCCCAGTGGCTAGATGTGCCAATCTTATAGAGACATACCCCAAGAGACTTGCAGCTGTAATTGCTGCAAAAGGTGGCTCAACAAAGTATTGACTTTGGGGTATGTCTCTAATTGTTTCACAATTAAAACATATTTTGCATCTTCAAAGTGGTAGGCATGTTGTGTAAATCAAATGATACAACCCCAAAAAAATCCATTTTAATTCCAGGTTGTAAGGCAACAAAATAGGAAAAATGCCAAGAGGGGTGAATACTTTCGCAAGCCACTGTATGTTACGAATTACAATTCATATGATATGTTGCGAATTGCAATTCCTACAATTACAAATTTGCAATACGTATGTTACAAATTCCAATTTGTTGTGACTAACGTTAGCTAGGTGGGTAATGCTAATGTCAGCTAGGTGGCTAACGTTAGCTGGGTTAGGGTTTAAGGTTAGGGTTAAGATTAAGGTTAGGAGTTAGGGGAAGGGTTAGCTAACATGCTAAGTAGTTGCAAAGACGCTACAATGCTAAAGTTGTCCTTGATGAGATTCGAACACTCAAACTTTGGGTTGCTAGACGTTCACATCATACACCCTACCAACCACCCTCCTTTTGTTTTTGCCTTAAGTAACCTTTTGTCTTATGTAATCATACCAATCGTAACATATCATACTGATTTGAGTGTTCAGGATTTTAGTTTACTATGTTACTTCTAGTCTATGAGACCAGCCTGTATCTGTACACAGTAACCCACTGGCCTTAACACTTCTGCTTCACTCTAGTCATACTGTTAGTTGAACATCATAGCTTGTTCCTTTGTCTGCTTCCAAAGGGAATCATTTTGTTCTTATTTTATTGGAACTCCTTCCATCCATCCCATGGTATTATTAGACATCCAGGGAGCCGTTGATTTTATAGTTATAAATGGCTGAATGAAAATAGCTATGCATCTCCTTGTAGCAGCTTGATGCACATACTTGTTTGTTTGTCACCATCTCTACCATCTCAATTTACATGTTGGGAGTAGTTCTGGTCAAAGATAGGACTGATCAGTTGGCTATTGAATTTGTTTGCTACTGCTAAACATGCTTTGTCACTGTTATTTTGGTTGTGTTGCGTGTTACATTTGACTTCCTCTATTGTGGTTGTCTATCCCTCCCAACTCTGTGCTTGTCCTCATATCACTTTTGTCACCGCCTTCCTGTGATAAGGAATCAATTAGCCTGTTACCGGTGCTTAGCAAACTATTGGAAAAAAATCGTGTTCGACCAAATACAATGTTATTTTACAGAAATCAAATGAAGACTTTCAGCATGCTTATAGGGAAGGGCACTCAACATGCTCGGCACTGGCACAAATTACTGTCTGAAAGAAATGTATAAGAATATTGTGGGAGCTGTTTTGTTAGACTTCAATGCAGCCTGTGATATCGTTGATCATACCATATTGATGAAAAGACTGGTGTTATGGATTAATATCCTCTGCGTTATCATGGATGGACAGTTACCTATCCAATAGAACACAGACGGTTTTCTTTCATGCAAATTATTTTGTTGAGTATGATGTACTGCAGGGCAGCCTGCTTGGACCATGATTGTTTTCTGTGTTTACTAATAACCTTCCACTGCAACAATAAAATACATAACTGACACCTTTAACATAGAGCTCCAGTCAGTTTTAGAATGGGTAACTAGCAACAGGCTGGTGCTAAATATCTCAAAAACTAAAAGCATCTCTAGGGACAAGTCACTTGCTCAACGCTAAACCTCATCTGGATCTACTATTGAATAATGTGGCTATTGAGCAAGTTGAGGAGACTAAACTGCTGAGTGGCACCTTAGATAGCAAGCTATCATTGTCAAAACATAGACTCAATGGTTACTAAAATGGGAAGAGGTCTGTCCATGATAAGGTGTTGCTCTGCGTTCTTGATATCTCAGTCAACCAGACAGGTCCTACAGGCCATAGTTTTGTTGCACCTGAACTACTGTCCAGTTGTGTGGTCAGGTGCGGCAAAGAAGGACATAGGCAAATTGCAGTTGGTCCAAAACAGAGCAGCACGTATTGCACTTAGATGTACAAGGAGCGCAAATGTCAATGACATGCATGTCAATCTCTCCTGGCTCAAAGTTGAGGAGAGATTGACTGCATCACTGTTGGTCTTTGTGCAAGGTGTTGATGTGTTGAAGGTACCGAACTGTCTGTTCAAGAGGTTGGCAAACAGTTTGGACAGTCATCGGTATCACACAAGACATGCAACCAGAGGTGTCTTCACAGTCCCCAGGTCCAGAACAGAGGCTGGGAAACACAGTGTTAAATAGAGCCATTACTAAATGGAACTGCCATGCACCCAGGTATCTCAAGCTAGCAATAAAACCAGATAAAATAACACCTTATGGCACGACAGAGACTGTGAAGAGAGACATACATTTTTATGCATTTTGTATTGTATTAGTATTATGTGCTGTGTTACGTGGTTGGGATACGACTGATATTTGGTTGTCCCACCTGGCTATCTTAAGATTAATGCCCTAGCTGTGGGTTGCTCTGGATGGGAGCGTCTGCTGAATGGCTAAATTATAATATAAAATGTAGTGCTATGTATATTATGTATTTTATTTGTTGTGTTGATTCCTGTTTGGACCCCAGGAAGAGTAGCCGGGGCCTCGGCAGCAGCTAATTGGGGATCCTAATAAATACTAAATAAGGACGCAGGGTGTGTTCAGGGACAAAGGATGACAGGATGAGACAAAGAGTGATTACACTGGAATCATAGTTTAAGGACATTGGGTTCAGTGTTTGGCTTGATGACAGCAATGAGTTGGCAAGACCACAGATTAAGGACCAGGATATTATTCAGCAGATCAATTTGATAAACATTAGAATCCACTTAGCTAATGTAGGTGTCCATGGAGCTCATCATTATTTCTTACTTGCTGAAGTGAATTCGGAAAGCATTCAGACTCCTTCACTTTTTTCCCACATTTTGTTAAGTTGCAGCCTTATCCTAAAATGGATAAAATGTTTTTTCCCCCTCATCAATCTACATACAATACCCCATAATGACAAAGTAAAAACAGGTTTTTGCAAATGTATTTAAAAAACAACTGAAATATCACATTTACATAAGTATATATATATTTTAAATCCATTTTAGAATAAGTCTGTAACGTAACAAAATGTGGAAAAAGTCAAGGGGTCTGAATACTTTCCAAATGCACTGTATATGGAATACTGCACGACAAAAGGAGTCTGTATTGAAAACATGCCCATGTCAGGGGAGATACCTATTTAGGCAATCCCTAGCTGCTGAGTGCTGGCCCTGGGGGTCTGCCGTACTGTTTGTCACTCTGACCTTGGCCTAACACAGCTGAAACTAAAAATGAATGTTTCACTAAGATCCTAAAGCTGAGTGGTGTGTGTTGAGTTGGGGGCTGCAGGGCGGTGGACCCCTAGGGGCAGGACGGGGTGATCCAGCTATATTGTGTGCAAGTAATAAGAGCTCTACAGTACTATTAGGCCTATGATATGAATTACAGTGCCCTCCGTAATTACTGGGACAGTGAAGCATTTTTTCTTATTTTGGCTCTATACTCCAAAAGTTTGGATTTAAAATCACACAATGACTATGAAGTTAAAGTGCTAACTGTCAGTATTGGGTGCTAACCGAAAGTATTGGGACAAATTCACTTGTATGTGTATTAAAGTAGTAAAAAGTTAAGTATTTGGTCCCACATTCATAGCACGCAATAATTACATCAGGTTTGTGACTTTACACATTTGTTGGATGTATTTGCTGTTTGTTTTGGTTGTGTTTCAGATTATTTTGTGCCCAATAGAAATTAATGTTAAATCATGTATTGTGTCAGTCTAGAGTCACTTTTATTGTAAATAAGTATATAATATTTTTCTAAACACTTCTACATTAATGTGGATGCTACCATGATTATGGATAATCCTGAATGAATCGTGAATAATGATGAGTGAGAAAGTTACAGATGCAAAAATATCATACTCCCAAGATATGCTAACCTCTCACCATTACAATAACATGGGAGGTTGGCATTTTTTTTTGGGGGGGGGGTATCATATTTGTGCGACTATAACTTCCTCACTCATTATTCACAATTCATTCAGGATTATCCATAATCATGGTAGCATCCACATTCATGTAGAAGTGTTTGGAAACATTCTATTCTTATTTACAATAAAAGTGACCCCGAAAGGGTCATATTAGATTGTGTAGAGATGCAAGAAATTAGCTTTAGATTCCCCAAAACATTCTGAGGTCCCCCAGACAGGTTATGTTGCCCCCCTGCTCTGGAGTGATGAATCAAGCTTCACCATCTGGCAGTCCGACGGATGAATCTAGGTTTGGCGGATACCAGGAGAATGCTACCTGCCCCAATGCATAGTGCCAAATGTAAAGTTTGGTGGAGGGGGAATAATGGTCTGGGGCTTTTTTCCATGGTTCGGGCTAGGCCCCTTTGTTCCAGTGGAGGGAAATCTTAACGCTACAACATACAATGACATTCTAGACGATTCTGTGCTTCCAACTTTGGGGAAGGCCCTTTCCGGTTTCAGCATGACAATTACATTTACATTACATTTTAGTCATTTAGCAGACACTCTTATCCAGAGCGACTTACAGTTAGTGCATTCATCTTAAGATAGTGCAAGTGCTGGTTAAGTAAGGGCCAAGAGACCTGAGGTGGCAGAACAGAGTTCTCTGGTTGGGCTGTAGGGTTTGAGCATAGCCTGGAGGTAGGGAGGGGCAGTTCCTCTTGCTGTTTCGTATGTAAGCACCATGGTCTTGTAGTGGATGCGAGCTTCGACTGGAAGCCAGTGGAGTGTGTGGAGGAGCGGGGTGACAGAGAACTTGGGAAGGTTGAAAACCAGGCGGGCTGCAGAACTCTGGATAAGTTGCAGAGGTTTGATGGGTGTCAGAAGGGGGGAAAGAGAAAAGTAGTTGAGCGTCATCTGCATAGCAATGATAGGAGAGACCATGTGAGGAAATGACGGAGCCGAGTGACTTGATGTATAGAGAGAAGAGGAGAGGGCCTAGAACCGAGCCCTGGGGGACACCAGTAGTGAGAGTATGTGGTGCAGACACAGATCCGCTCCACGTCACCTGGTAGGAGCGGCCTGCCAAGTAGGACACAATCCGAGAGTGTGCAGAGCCTGAGATGCCCATCCCTTAGAGGGTGGAGAGGAGGATCTGATGGTTCAAGGTGTCGAAGGCAGCGGATAGATCTAGGAGGATGAGAACAGAGGAGAGAGCGTCAGCTTTGGCAGTGCGGAGAGCCTCCGTGACACAGAGAAGAGCAGTCACGGTTGAGTGACCCATCTTGAAGCCTGACTGGTTAGGGTCAAGAAGTTTGTTCTGAGAGAGATAATGAGAAAGTTGATCAGAGACAGCACGCTCAAGTGTTTTGGAAAGAAAAAGGGATACAGGTCTATAGTTTTTTACATCAGATGAGTCGAGTGTTGTAATCTTGAGGAGGGGAGCAACTCTGGACATTTTGAAGTCAGAGGGTACGCAGCCAGTGGTCAGGGATGAGTTGATGAGAGAAGTGAGGAATGGGAGAAGGTCTCCAGAGATGGTCTGGAGAAGGGAGGAGGGGATGGGGTCGAGCGGGAAGGTTATCGGGCGGCCAAACCTCACTAGTCGCAGGAGGTCATCTGGAAAGAAAGGGGAGAAAGAGGTCAAGGCGTAGGGTAGTTCTGTGTGAGTGAGACCGGTGGACTCAATAGGCTGAGTGAATGAGTAGCAGATGTTGTCAACCTTTTTTCAAAGTGATTGACAAAGTCGTCAGCAGAGAGGGACGAAAGAGAGGGTGGAGGATTAAGGAGGGAGGAGAAGGTGGAAAAGAGTTTCCTAGGGTTAGAGGCAAAATATTGACATTTAGAGTGGTAGAAAGTGGCTTTAGCAGCGGATACAGAGGAAGAGAAGGTCGAGAGGAGGGAGTGAAAGGATGATAGGTCCTCCAGAAGTTTAGTTTTGTCCGTTTTCACTCTGTTCTGTAAGCTCGCAATGAGTTGCTCAGCCACGGAGTAAGAGGGGAGGGCTGACCCGGCCGGGAGGAAAGGGGACAGTGAGAGTCATAGGATGAGGAAAGGGAGGAGAGTAGGGTTGACGAGGCAGAGTCAGGAGACAGGAGGGAGAAGGATTTAGCAGAAGGGAGAGATGATTGGATAGAAGAGGAGAGAGTAGTGGGAGAGAGAGATTGTGACAGCGCATGACCATCTGGGTAGCGGCTGAGTGGCTAGGGTTGGAGGAAAGGGAGACAAAAAAGGAAACAAAGTAATGATCAGAGACCTGGAGGGGGGTTGCAGTGAGATTAGTAAGCGAGCAGCCTCTAGTAAAGATGAGGTCAAGCGTACTGCCTGCCTTGTGAGTTGGAGGGGATTGGGAAAGGGTGAGGTCAAAAGAGGCAAGGAGGAGAAAGAGAGAGTTGGAAATAAATTAATCGAAGGCAGACGTCGGGAGGTTGAAGTCACCAAGTACAAAGAGCGGTGAGCCATCGCCAGGAAATGAGCTTGTCAAGCTCATTGAGAAACTCTCCAAGGGCACCTGGTGGGCGATAGATGACAATAATGTTAAGCTTAAGTGGACAAGTGACAGTGACAGCATTTAATTCAAATTAGGAGATGGACAGGTGAGAGAGGGAGAAAAGAGAAAATCTTGATTTAGGAGAAATGAGTAGACCTGTGCCACCACTGCGATGACCAGATGCTCTCGGACTATGAGAGAAAACATAGTCAGATGAAGAAAGAGAAGCTGGAGTAGCAGTGTTCCCTGGGGTGATCCATGTCTCAGTCAGGACCAAAAAGTCAAGGGATTGAACAGCAGCATAGGCTGAGATGAACTCGGTGTTCTTGACCGCAGATCGGCAGTTCCAAACGCTGCCAGAGACCCGGAATTCCACATGGGTTGTGCGCGCAGGGTACACTAAAGAAGAAAGGTTACAGCCAAGGTGTGGGGAGTGTCTGTAAAGCCTACAGGAAGAGGTGCGAACAGGTATATCAAATCACTGTTTTTAATCATCCTTAAGAGTCTATTGACGCAGCTGTGCGTCAATCTAAGTAACAAAATTAAAAAATCCCCATAAACATCTGTCAATTTAAGATAGAGATACGTTTTTTTGTTGCATGGGCTGCGTCAAAATCCACCAGATCCGTCTATGTCGGCCTTTCCGCATCTGTGCTCTGGAAGGTGGCGGAGCTACAGCGGTGTTTGTCAGACCATGCATGAGACATCCCAAAAATCGGTCTTCTAACAAAAACGTCTGTAGCGTCCGAACGGTTTGGCCTAAAAACTAATATGACCACTCTATGGAGAGATTAGACTCTCACGAACACCATGGTGTCACTGGACTCGTCTGAAGGTAACCCATACAAATTAATGGAAGTATGGAGGTTGTTTTGTGCCAACCAAAATAAGGGGTAAAATAATTGTCAAAAGAAATTCCTGAGTTTCTTATATCTCCTAGATATAGGACAGACTTTACATTTACATTTACATCATTTAGCAGACGCTCTTATCCAGAGCGACTTACAAATTGGTGCATTCAACTTATGATAGCCAGTGGGACAACCACTTTTATTTTTTTTGTGGGGGAGGGGAGGGGGTAGAAGGATTACTTTTATACTATTCCAGATATTCCTTAAAGAGGTATGGTTTCAAGTGTCTCCGGAAGGTGGTCAGTGACTCGCTGTCCTGGCGTCGTGGGGGAGCTTGTTCCACCATTGGGGTGCCAGAGCAGCGAATAGCTATGACTGGGCTGAGCGGGAACTGTGCTTCCGTAGAGGTAGGGGGGCTAGCAGGCCAGAGGTGGATGAACGTAGTGCCCTCGTTTGGGTGTAGGGTCTGATCAGAGCCTGAAGGTAAGGAGGTGCCGTTCCCCTCACAGCTCCGTAGGCAAGCACCATTGTCTTGTAGTAGATGCGAGCCTCAACTGGAAGCCAGTGGAGTGTGCGGAGGAGCGGGGTGACATGAGAGAACTTGGGAAGGTTGAACACCAGACGGGCTGCAGTATTCTGGATAAGTTGTAGGGGTTTAATGGCACAGGCAGGGAGCCCAGCCAACAGCGAGTTGCAGTAATCCAGACGGGAGATGACAAGTGCCTGGATTAGGACCTGTGCCGCGTTCTGTGTAAGGTAGGGTCGTACTCTGCGAATGTTGTAGAGCATGAACCTGCAGGATCGGGTCACCGCTTTGATGTTAGCAGAGAACATTCCTTATGATTAATTCCTTATGATTCATTTTTGGACTGTCTTTTTGGACTGTCTTTTTTGCCATTTATGAATTTGTTATTCAATGCATTTCTATGGGCTATAGCAGTAAAGGCCAAATTCAATATTTTATCAAATGATTGTTTTATATATTTTCATAAATAAATAGCTAAATTATCCATGGTATGACCATCTTAAAACAATTCCATATGTTAGCTTAGTAGAACCCCCCAAAAAATCTGCTTAGACTTTTAGTTAAATGTTTTAACTTTTGATGATGTCATCAGATATCATTTTGCAACTTTATATTTTTTTCTACAAAATGTAGAAATATGCCACTTTCACATATGTAGACACTGGTATTGTGCTGGAGATCATGCAAATGAGGTTGAAAAGTGGTGGAATTGCCCTTTAAGTTATGGCACATTCAATAGACCAAAAAGTTTAAAACTGCTGCATTTCAGCAACATGGCCTTCATCAGGGAGTACAAAGATGACAAAATCCCGAACTATCCCTTTAAAATAAATGTTAAAAACTGTCCTTTTGTTGTCTGCTTCTGCTTCACTCTGCCTGCTCAACCCAGACCAAGAACCTGTCACTTTTCCACATCGTGACATAGGTAGCCTACACCCCTTCTTAAGTGTCTTGTTTGTGCTTTCTTGTGTCAATGACTCAATGAATGATGGGTATGACCAGACTTGCTATAAATAATTGATTATCATCATCATAACGTATAGTACGTAATGACATATTTGCCAATATATCTGTAAATATATTGCCTCTAACAATGACCAATAATTACCTTAAGTTTAGGGTTATAGTTATGATTAGGGTCATGGTAAGGGTTGAGGTTTGGCATAAGGTTAGTGTACGCCATGCGTGAACCATACACAATCTGCCAGTCTGATCCATGGCCTTTGAAAAAAAACTGCCCTCTATATTTGAAAGATTTCTTTGAAATTAAGTACAGAAAAACTCAATTAAAAAAGCTAATCAAATGTTATCATGTTAATAGCCCTTTACAATCGTACCTGTATACGGGTTGAACATAGCAGATTTGGGCACTGACAAATGCCTAAATTGGAACGCAGTGGCTGTAGGAGCTCTGTCTCTGCACTTCACAGCGCTGTATTGGTTTTGACTGACAGCTGTTCTGAACTTGAGCACCTCGCCCGATAAGAAGTTGCGCTCATCCCAGGGTTTCTATTAGGAAACTGTAGCACCGGACCGGCAGCATTTGAATTTACCAGACATTTGAGAAATTTACCGGACCCATATGCATTGGGTGTGTAACCTGATTAGGGCGTCCACGGTGCTCAGAATGACAGGAGTCACATTTGATTATGGTCAATCATATTAACAGAACATACAAGTCGAGGATGCAACGATGTGCGGTCCTTCTTACCGAATTTTGATGCACACTTTGAAGATGTTAGAATAACTGTCCACATTTAGGCCTACTTTTCCTCAGCCAACAAGACCAGTAACGAACATCAAAATCACTAGCCTATGTCAATCTACTATCCCCCGTAGTAGAAAAGTTTACCTATTCTATTGGTCAGCTTGTCAAGAAAGAAATAGCCTATTCCAAACAGATTCTGGGACAGTTGTGGGATGATAGATTCCAAATTCATACAACCAGTAGGCCTAGAAGTTTACATACACCTTTTTACATTTAAACTCAGTTTTTCACAATTCCTGACATTTAAACCTAGTAAAAATTCCCTGTCTTAGGTCAGTTAGGATCACCACTTTATTTTAAGAATCTGAAATGTCAGAATAATATTTCAGCTTTTATTTAAATCATCACATTCCCAGTGGGTCAGAAGTTTACATACACTCAATTAGTATTTGGTAGCATTGCCTTTAAATTGTTTAACTTGGGTCAAACGTTTTGGGTAGCCTTCCACAAGCTTCCCACAATAAGTTGGGTGAATTTTGGCCCATTCCTCCTGACAGAGCTGGTGTAACTGAGTCAGGTTTGTAGGCCTCCTTGCTCGCACACACTTTCAGTTCTGCCCACAGATTTTCTATAGGATTGAGGTCAGGGCTTTGTGATAGCCACTCCAATACCTTGACTTTGTTGACTTTAAGCCATTTTGCCACAACTTTGGAAGTATGCTTGGGGTCATTGTCCATTTGGAAGACCCATTTGCGACCAAGCTTTAACTTCCTGACTGAGGTCTTGAGATGTTGCTTCAATATATCCACATAATTTCCCTTTCTCATGATGCCATCTATTTTGTGAAGTGCATCAGTCGGCATGGGCGGCAGGTAGCTTAGTGGGTAAGAGCGTTGTGCCAGTAACCGAAAGGTTGCTGGTTCTAATCCCCGAGCCGACTAGGTGAAAAATCTGTCGATGTGCCCTTAAGCAAGGCACTTAACCCTAATTGCTCCTGCAAGAGCGTCTGCTAAATGACTAAAATGTAAATCAGTCCCTCCTGCAGCAAAGCACCCCCACAGCATGATGCTGCCACCCCTGTACTTCACGTTTGGGATGGTGTTCTTTGGCTTGCAAGCCATCCCCTTTTTCCTCCAAACATAACGATGGTCATTATGGCCAAACAATTCTATTTTTGTTTCATCAGACCAGAGGACATTTCTCCAAAATGTACGATCTTTGTCCCCATGTGCAGTTGCAAACCGTAGTCTGGCTTTTTTATGGCAGGTTTTGGAGCAGTGGCTTCTTCCTTGCTGAGCGGCCTTTCAGGTTATGTCGATATAGGACTCGTTTTACTGTGGATATAGATACTTTTGTACCTGTTTCCTCCAGCATCTTCACAAGGTCCTTTGCTGTTGTTCTGGGATTGATTTGCACTTTTCGCACCAAAGTACGTTCATCTCTAGGAGACAGAACGCGTCTCCTTCCTGAGCGGTATGACGGCTGCGTGGTCCCAAGGTGTTTATACTTGCGTACTATTGTTCGTACAGATGAACGTGGTACCTTCAGGCGTTTGGAAATTTCTCCCAAGGATGAACCAGACTTGTGGATGTCTACAAATTTTTTTCTGAGGTCTTGGCTGATTTCTTTTGATTTTCCCATGATGTCAAGCAAAGAGGCACTGAGTTTGAAGGTAGGCCTTGAAATACATCCACAGGTACTCCTCCAATTGACTCCAATGATGTCAATTAGCCTATCAGAAGCTTCTAAAGCCATAACATCATTTTCTGGAATTTCCAAGCTGTTTAAAGGCACAGTCAACTTAGTGTATGTAATCTTCTGACCCACTGGAATTGTGATACAGTGAATTATAAGTGAAATAATCTGTCTGTAAACAATTGTTGGAAAAATTACTTGTGTCGTGTACAAAGTAGATGTCCTAACCGACTTGCCAAAACTATAGTTTGTTAACAAGAAATTTGTGGAGTGGTTGAAAAACGAGTGTATGTAAACTTCCGACTTCAACTGTATATTGTTTAAAGCAATGAGTCTGATGGAACAGATCAGAACGTTTAGCTTAAAAATGTTGATAAGCTATATACTGAACAAAAATATAAACGCAACATGTAAAGTGTTGGTCCCATGTTTCATGAGCTGAAATAAAAGATCCCAGAAATTGTCCATACTCACAAAAAGCTTATTTCTCTCAAATTTTGTGCACACATTTGTTTACATCCCTGTTAATGAGCATTTTTCTTTTGCCAAGATAATCCATCCCTCTGACAGGTGTGGCATATCAAGAAGCTGATTATACAGCATGATCATTACACAGGTGCACCTTGTGCTGGGCACAATAAAAGGCCACTCTAAAATGTGTAGTTTTGTCACGCAACAAGTTTTGGGGGAGCGTGCGATTGGCATGCTTACTGCAGGGATGTCCACCAAAGCTGTTGCCAGAGAATTGAATGTTAATTTCTCTACCATAAGCCGCCTCCAACGTCGTTTTAGAAAATTTGGCAGTACATCCAACCGGGCTCACAACCACAGACCACATGTAACCACGCCAGCCCAGGACCTTCACTTCCGGTTTCTTCACCTGCGGGATTGTCTGAGACCTGATGAAACTGAGGAGTATTTCTGTCTGTAATAATGCCCTTTTGTGGGGAAAAACTCATTCTGATTGGCTGGGCCTGGCTCTCCAGTGGGTGGGCCTGGCTCCCAAGTGAATGGGCCTATGCCCTCCCAGGCCCACCATGGCTGCACCCCTGCCCAGTCATGTGAAATCCATAGACTAGGGCCTAATGAATTTATTTCAATTGACTGATTTCCTTATATGAACTGTAACTCAGTAAAATTGTTGAAATTGTTGCATGTTGCGTTTATATTTTTGTTCAGTATAATATTTATTCACATTATAAGCGCAGCAATGCGCACAAGGCAGTAGGCAATTAGCGTAATTAGCGGAAAAAACTGTTGTCAAAAGCCCACAGCATATGCAAGCGGTTTCATGTGACAGAGATAAAATATCCATTAGAAATTTAGAAATAAGGGAGATGTAATATGCAACAACTAGCATGGGTTGCTAATATGACTAGGATTATGCCTTTGGCTACTGGACAATTAAAGAAAGTTGATGTAAAATAATTGCCTCCACGGATATGGTCTGATTTTGGCTAGGCTACTTTGAAGCAAGGCCTCATAATATGTAGTAAAACGTCCAGGTTTCAAACCATTATGTATATGTTTTCAAAGTTCATACTGCCTCCAGCTCATTGTAAAGTGGTGTGTGACGTGCTGATGAAGCCTGCCTTCAATTGCCTATACATTTGCTGTTTGAGACAATAGTGTGCAACTGCAGCCCCGCAATTTGGGGAGTTCCTGCATGTGGGCATTCCTGCATCTTCAGGAACGCCCCCCTCGAGAATCCCATTGGTTCCTGCATGAACGCCCCCCGCGCAAGACATCTGCATGTTTGTGTGACACTTTTGAATGTGGGTCAAAAGGAAAATAAAAGTATATCTGAGTTTTTTCACTCCTGGTAGACAGTGTCCTTGGTGACGACCAAGGACACTGTCTACCGGTCACTCCCGCCTCCCGCTAGCACAGCAGGCAAGCTAGCTAGCAAGTTAGCACACAGTGTCGCCCCATCCTCCTGCCTGCTGTGATAGTGGGAGGCGGGTGACTGGGAGACAGTGTACTTCGCCCCCGCCTATTGGGCATGGTTTTCTCTGGTACATGGGAGGCTGGGGCAACACTGTGTGCTACTGTAACTAGCTAGCTTGCTAGTCAGCGATACCGTGTGCTAGCTTGCTAGTTAGCTAGCTAGCACATGGTGGAGAGAGGCTGGGGCGACACCATGTGCTAACTAGCTAGCTAGTTAGCGACACCGTGTGCTAGCTTGCTCGTTAGCTAGCACACAGTGTCGCCCTCGCCTACGCCTCCCGTGTACCGGAGAAAACCATGCCCAACAGCTTGCTTTTAGGGGACCTGCGTGGTTCTGGTACTGGGTCCGACCGTCATTTTTTGCTTACAAAATCGATCTGTGGATACCGTAACTTGCATTGATCGATAGCCCTGGTTCCCACGGACAGTAGGGTGTGAAATCTGAAAGTACTTGAAGCTGGGCACTGATAATCGTTACATCGTAGCGCAGCTGGAGAGAGTGGTTTCATCACGGTAGCACATTGAGATCAATTTTTAGTCATTAATCATAGATTTAAAATAATTCATAGATTAAAAAAACTAAAACACTTTCTGTTTGTCAGAGTATTTTCAGATGTCATTATCAACAAATAGGGCGAAAAGTACAGTAAATGTAAAATTCACATAAAATCAACAGTTTAATGTTTGGATTCAGCCTTGTGTCAGGATAACTATTGTGTCTAATCCTTTACCCTTAATCTTGAAACTGTTCCCTTTCAATTGTTACTATACCATGGTTATGCTATGCATATGCTTTTCATATTTCTTCTGTAAGAAACATTTCAATTTAGCCCTATCAATAAAGGCCAACTCTCACGAGTGTAAAGGGTTAATTTATTTGTTGGATCATTGCACAGTAGATTAGAGTGACAAGAAGTAACACAAACAACCTCTCTGACAAGGATTCTGTGTAGTTCTGACCACAAGACTCAGATACTAGCTATCCGAGAAACTGAAAGAGTGGCAGGAATAGAGAGACACCTTCACATCTGCGATTAGGAGAATCTTAACAATATGCAATACAGAGTAAAATAATAAAACAAAACAAAACTCACTCCCTCTCCAACATGCCATGGACAGCACAGTAATTCTGTCCCTCTCTATCCACTAACCTGGGAGGTGGGCTGTGGGTCATAGATGGTAGTGATACTGTGTTCTAACAGCCCTCTGACTAACACGTCAAACTGTTTTTTGTACACTAACTTGCACTACCTCATGGTGATGATGAAGACAAAGAGGTTTGCAGTTGACTATATTTTGTCGTACATAATGATTAACCTAACACAGTGGTGGGAAAAGTACCCAGTTGTCATACTTGAGTAAAAGTAAAGATACATTAATAGAAAATGACTCAATTAAAAGTGAAAGTCACCCAGTAAAATATTACTTGAGTAAAAGTCTAAAAGTACTTGGTTTGAAATATACTTAAGAATCAAAAGTAAATGTAACTGCTAAAATATACTTAAGTATCAAAAGTAAAAGTTCCTTATATTAAGCAAGCCAGACGGCACCATTTTCTTGTTTTTTACATTTACGGATAGCCAGGGTCTATCTCCAACACTCAGACATCATTTACAAATGAAGCATTTATGTTTAGTGAGTCCGCCAGATCAGAGGCAGTAGGGATGACCAGGTATGTTCTCTTGAGAAGTGTGTGAATTGGACCATTTTCCTGTCCTGCTAAGCATTCAAAATGTAACGAGTACTTTTGGGTGTCAGGGAAAATGTATGGAGTAAAAAGTACAATATTTCTTGTAGTGAAGTAAAAGTAAAAGTTGTCAAAATACAGATACCCCAAAATCTACTTAAGTATTTTTACTTAAGTACTTTACACCACTGACCTAACACATAGCTTATCAGTAGGGAATCATTTTTTCAGATACACTAGCTTTTTCGGTTATGTCAGAGGACTTTTCAAAAGTGGCACATGTAAAGGTTTTTGCCAGCCTTTTTAGAGTCAAATTGTAAAAATGGCTAGCTGGAGCTCGTCTGAGAATGTCTTCACCCGCTATATACTGATTGGTTTGGTTCTGCCCACTATAGTGCTGTCTGGTTAGAACATGATGTTGAGGCCCATCACTGTACTCTTGATGGTCACCACCAGACATTTAAGTCATTTAGCAGACGTTCTTATCCAGAGCGACTTACAGGAGCAATTAGGGTTAAGTGCCTTGCTCAAGGGCACATGGACAGATTTTTCACCTAGTTGGCTCTGGGATTAGAACCAGCGACCTTTCAGTTACTGGCACAACGCTCTTAACCACTAAGCTACCTGCTGCCCCACACACGCAGACACAGCTGTTTCCATTTGCAGATGTTTTTATGATTGTATTTTAATCCGAATGACTTGTGAACTTACTTGTTGTGGTTATGTCGATGCACACACAACATTCTAGAAAACACACTGAAAACGTATTGAGGATCTGAGGACCCATGCCAAATCTTTTCAGTCTCCTGAGGGGGAATAGACTTTGTCGTTCCCTCTTCACGACTGTCTTGGTGTGTTTGGACCATGATAGTTTGTTGGTTTGTGGACACCAAGGAACATGAAGCTCTCAACCTGTTCCACTACAGCCCCGTCGATGAGAATGGGGGCGTGCTCAGTCCTAATTTTTTTTTCCTGTAGTCCATGATCATCTCCTTTGTCTTGATCACGTTGAGGGAGAGGTTGCTATCCTGGTACCACACGGCCAGGTCTCTGACCTCCTCCCTATAGGCTTTCTCATCATTGTCGGTGATCAGGCCTACCACTGTTGTGTCGTCGGCAAACTTAATGATGGTGTTGGAGTCGTGCCTGGCCATGCAGTCATGGGTGAACAGGGAGTACAGGAGGGGACTGAGCACGCACCCCTGAGGGGCCCCCGTGTTGAGGATCAGCTTGGCATATGTGTTGTTACCTACCCTTACCACCTGGGGGCGGCCCGTCAGGAAGTCCAGGATCCAGTTGCAGAGGGAGGTGTTTAGTCCCAGGGTCCTTAGCTTAGTGATGAGCTTTGAGGGCACTAAGGTGTTGAACGCTGAGCTGTAGTCAATGAATAGCATTCTCACATAGGTGTTCCTCTTGTCCAGGTGGGAAAGGGCAGTGTGGAGTGCAATAGAGATTGCATCATCTGTGGATCTGTTGGGGTGGTATGCAAATTGGAGTGGGTCTAGGGTTTCTGGGATATTAGTGTTGATGTGAGCCATGACCAGCCTTTCAAAGCACTTCATGGCTACAGACGTGAGTGCTACGGGTCGGTAGTCATTTAGGCAGGTTATCTTAGTGTTCTTGGGCACAGGGACTATGGTGGTCTGCTTGAAACATGTTGGTTTTACAGACTCAGTCAGGGACATGTTGAAAATGTCAGTGAAGACACTTGCCAGTTGGTCAGCGCATGCTCGGAGCACACGTCCTGGTAATCCGTCTGGCCCTGCGGCCTTGTGAATGTTGACCTGTTTAAAGGTCTTACTCACATCGGCTACAGAGAGCTTGATCACATAGTCATCCGGAACAGCTGATGCTCTCATTCATGCTTCAGTGTTGCTTGCCTCGAAGCGAGTATAGAAGGGATTTAGCTCGTCTGGTAGGCTTGTGTCACTGGGCAGCTCGCGGCTGTGCTTCCCTTTGTAGTCTGTAATAGTTTTCAAGCCCTGCCACATCCGACGAGCGTCAGAGCCGGTGTAGTACGATTCAATCTTAGTCCTGTATTGACTCTTTGCCTGTTTGATTGCTCGTCGGAGGGCATAGCGGGATTTCTTATAAGCGTCCGGGTTAGAGTCCCGCTCCTTGAAGGTGGCAGCTCTACCCTTTAGCTCGGTGCGGATGTTGCCTGTAACTCATAGTTTCTGGTTGGGGTATGTACGTACGGTCACTGTGGGGACGACGTCATCGATGCACTTATTGATGAAGCAAGTGACTGATGTGGTTTACTCCTCAATGCTATCGGAAGAATCCCGGAACATATTCCAGTCTGTGCTAGCAAAACAGTCCTGTAGCTTAGCATCTACGTCATCTGACCACTTCCTTATTAACCGAGTCACTGGTGCTTCCTGCTTTAGTTTTTGCTTATAAGCAGGAATCATATCTTGCACTACTCATCTCATATGTATATACTGCATTCTATAATATTCTACTGTGTCTTAGTCCATGCCGCTCTGTCATTGCTTGTCCATATATCTATATATTCTTAAATTCCATTCCTTACTTAGATTTGTGTGTATTGGGTATATGTTGTGAAATTGTTAGATATTACTTGTTAGATTACTGCACTCTCAGAGCTAGAAGCACAAGCATTTCGCTATACCTGCAATAATCTCCTAAACAAATAAATGTGATAAATACAATTTGATTTGATTTGATTTGAATAACACCACATCGTTTTATTTGCAACTGAAAGGACTGTAGATTACACTTAAAAATGGCTAGTTTTGCAAATGTATTTTCAAAATGTATAAAAGAGCACAGACAGACAGTCATTGTTGCAAACCTTCCAGTGCACCCAGGAGTACTGTACTCCCAACCCTCTGATTGTCGTCTGGGTCTCTTGTCTGGTTACTGGTCACTGTCTGTCACTGATGGCTGGTGTGGGAGAGGCATGGTCCTTCACACAGTCCGTCCACCTTCACCCATGATTGTCCAACTCCATATGAGCAGGTGCCTGGCCATCTCTCCCAGACACCCCCATCTCTCTCTAGTGGATATAAAGTATTTATCTTCTGAACAACCTGATAATTGCAGCACTGTTCACAGCCCTAGATGGACTATGTTTCCATTGGCAACTTTAATATGTTATTTCCTTATCTAGCTGAATAAGCAAGACTCCCTTGGTAAACATTAACAGTTAGATACAATGCCCACTGCCCCCTGAGCAGATTCAGAGGTACTTGACCCTTTTATGTGGTGTTATTTTAGTTATGCTTAAAGGTACAATGTAACAGTCCACTTTGAGTATACATACATTAAATAATGTGGTTAAGTTGTAGGCTACTCTTTAACTGTATTCTCATTCACTGGCCTCTCTCTACTTGATGGGCCCTTGCTCTGAAATCACATTTTAAACCAATGTGGGAGAGGAAGAGAGCCACACTGACATTACATTGCATTGGGAAAATGTAGGCCTGTGGGAGAGTGAGAATAGGTCGAGTGATCTGACTTTACTGGTCTGACTGGTAGGTCTGGTGGGGGTGTATACTAAATGTCAGAGACATGATGGGTGTGGTGAGAGACACATAAACAGATAGAGGAGAGTTAGCCATTAAAGAGAGGGAGAGAGAGAGGAGTACAGGAGTGGTTAAAACAAACCAGTGTTGTTGCTTCCCATTAAGGAGCTGATCATCTTTTTTTATAACAGCAATCAACACCAAGAGAACCATTTGGACCCATAGCTTCCTCTGACCATCAGTGACCTATGGTGATTTAGCCGTGTGTGTGTGTGGATCAGGATACCCACATGAGGACAGGCTGACATTGACAGCTCTCACTCCTCTGAGAACCAACAGTAACTAGTTGCTAAGCTCTAAGGGTCTGAGAGAGATGGCTGAGCGCTCCAAGATTGAACTCTTCATCAAGGTAAGAGTCAGAATCCTAACCTGCCTCCAATGGAGACTTTATTAGGCCTACTGTATTTTGAACTTTAGTCCTGTTTTAGAACAACATGTTGTACATTTTAGTTCCGGAAACAGCGTACAGCAAGGATTGAATACATATTTGTTCATACATATGTAGGATCTTAATTTGAGCCAGTTTGCTACAGCAAGAAAGGAATCCTGAAGCAACAGGAAATAGGAATTATGATGTGGATTGTAAAAAAAAATTGACATTTTTGTATGGGTTGATAAAAAAAATTTGTATGGGAAATCAAGTCCAAAATGTAAAAGTGGAAATTACAAACGTCAGAAGCCTTTTTAAACCTCAAATACATTACACATTTTAAATGTCTTGCATTGCAGGAAAGTTCTCCAGCAACAGGGTGATCCTTACATCTGTAAATATACAGTGGGGAGAACAAGTATTTGATACACTGCCGATTTTGCAGGTTTTCCTACTTACAAAGCATGTAGAGGTCTGTAATTTTTATCATAGGTACACTTCAACTGTGAGAGACGGAATCTAAAACAAAAATCCAGAAAATCACATTGTATGATTTTTAAGTAATTCATTTGCATTTTATTGTATGACATAAGTATTTGATCACCTACCAACCAGTAAGAATTCCGGCTCTCACAGACCTGTTCGTTTTTCTTAAAGAAAACCTCCTGTTCTCCACTCATTACCTGTATTAACTGCACCTGTTTGAACTCGTTAACTGTATAAAAGACACCTGTCCACACACTCAATCAAACAGACTCCAACCTCTCCACAATGGCCAAACCATAGAGCTGTGTAAGGACTTCAGGGATAAAATTGTAGACCTGCACAAGGCTGGGATGGGCTACAGGACAATAGGCAAGCAGCTTGGTGAGAAGGCAACAACTGTTGGCGCAATTATTAGAAAATTGAAGAAGTTCAAGATGACTGTCAATCACCCTCGGTCTGGGGCTCCATGCAAGATCTCACCTCGTGGGGCATCAATGATCATGAGGAAGGTGAGGGATCAGCCCAGAACTACACGGCAGGACCTGGTTAATGACCTGAAGAGAGCTGGGACCACAGTCTCAAAGAAAACCATTAGTAACTCACTACTATGGATTAAAATCCTGCAGCGCACGCAAGGTCCCCCTGCTCAAGCCAGCGCATGTCCAGGCCCGTCTGAAGTTTGCCAATGACCATCTGGATGATCCAGAGGAGGAATGGGAGAAGGTCATGTGGTCTGATGAGACAAAAATAGAGCTTTTTGGTCTAAACTCCACTCGCCGTGTTTGGAGGAAGAAGAAGGATGAGTACAACCCCAAGAACACCATCCCAACCGTGAAGCATGGAGGTGGAAACATCATTCTTTGGGGATGCTTTTCTGCAAAGGGGACAGGACGACTGCACCGTATTGAGGGGAGGATGGATGGGGCCATGTATCGCGAGATCTTGGCCAACAACCTCCTTCCCTCAGTAAGAGCATTGAAGATGGGTCGTGGCTGGGTCTTCCAGCATGACAACGACCCGAAACACACAGCCAGGGCAACTAAGGAGTGGCTCCGTAAGAAGCATCTCAAGGTCCTGGAGTGGCCTAGCCAGTCTCCAGACCTGAACCCAATAGAAAATCTTTGGAGGGAGCTGAAAGTCTGTTTTGCCCAGCGACAGCCCCGAAACCTGAAGGATCTGGAGAAGGTCTGTATGGAGGAGTGGGCCAAAATCCCTGCTGCAATGTGTGCAAACCTGGTCAAGCCCTACAGGAAACGTATGATCTCTGTAACTGAAAACAAAGGTTTCTGTACCAAATATTAAGTTCTGCTTTTCTGATGTATCAAATACTTATGTCATGCAATAAAATGCAAATTAATTACTTAAAAATCATACAATTTGATTTTCTGGATTTTTGATTTAGATTCCGTCTCTCACAGTTGAAGTGTACCTATGATACAAATTACAGACCTCTACATGCTTTGTAAGTAGGAAAACCTGCAAAATCGGCAGTGTATCAAATACTTGTTCTCCCCACTGTACATAATAGAAAAGCAAACATTTTATCATATGTCAGTCCAGCTGTATTTGTAAGTCACATGGCTAGTTGCTATAACTACAAGAAAATTAGCATGTGGTAAGCATTCCGCTATATTGTGGAAAATAAAAACACTGATTTGAAAAGGTTGTTTTTAGATGGAGCAATGTAACCTCTTAGTAAAAGCTTGTTGTTTACATTATATCCGGTACAGTTACTGAGTATCGGTGTGTTTCTGTGAGAAGCCAGGTCAGGTGAACAGAAACTGATAAGAGGCTTGTCCAGTTTGGAGGCTTTATCCCCTGCTGCTGAAAATGCCTCAGCTTCCTCACATTCCAATGACTCAGTTATGTTGATTCTCAAAGATTACATCATAGGATGTACATGTGTTGTAAAAAGTGCTATATAAATAAAAATGTAAGACTTTACATTACTGTGTCCTTATTACAGTGTAATTACGTTAGTAAGTAAAGTGTAGAAAGTACTATAGCAATTCATTGTCTTTGTTACACTGTACTGACATTATGAAAAATTGTTTAAAAAAAAACGAATTACTGACTGATTGAAGAGACAATTTTATTCTGTCCATTTTCCTTCTCTATCGCACACCCCTCCACCCGATAGGCCAGTGATGATGGGGAGAGTGTGGGGAACTGTCCCTTCTGTCAGCGACTCTTTATGATCCTCTGGCTGAAGGGGGCCAACTTCACCCTCACCACAGTAGACATGAAAAGGTATATATGTGGCTTTCACTCTCACGCACATACACACTCCACAATGATGCACTTAAAGCAACAGTTCAATCCATCCAAGCCAGGCATGAATCTAAGAGCTTGTCCAAACATGTCCAGGTAACCTCAAAAGTAATTGGTAACAACTACTTATGAACTGCTAATGCTGATAGAAGAACTAGAGGATTGTGTGTGATAGATGAAGTGTGCAGTTGAGGGATTTTCTCCCTCATGTGTTTCATCTGGTCCCCTTGCTGTCAGGGCTCCAGAAGTGCTGAAGGACCTGGCCCCGGGCTCTCAGCCCCCGTTCCTCATCTTCGGCGAGGAGGTGCGCACCGACACCAACAAGATCGAGGAGTTCCTAGAGGAGGCACTGGCTCCGCCACAGTGCGTGTGTGATGAACTTCAACAGGCATAAATGCATGCACACACACATACATACACACACACACACACACACACACACACACACACACACACACACACACACACACACACACACACACACACACACACACACACATAGACACACTCCAAATGAGACAAGTACTTAATAAATAACTGTTTATTACAGGGCAATTAACCTCTTTGCAGTCAAATGTATCCTCCACTGGCTCTACTAACTCAGAAAGCTGAGAGCTAATGGCAATACCTTTCCAGGTACCCCAAGTTGTGCTGTCGCTACAAGGAGTCCAACGGTGCTGGAGATGACATCTTCCACAAGTTCTCTGCATACATCAAGAACCCTAACCCTGGACTCAACGATAGTAAGAGCCCCTCCTTGTTTTGAAGTCACTGAGTCATTGAAACAGTATGTACTGTATTACAGTGATCGTAGTTCCAGTTTTTTATGAGGCTTTCCTGCTTCTCAGTGCTTGAGATGAAGTTTCTGAAGAGCCTGATGAAGTTGGATCAGTACCTGCTGACGCCACTCCTACACGAGCTGGACCAAAACCCAGACGCCCCCCGGTCCTCACGGCACTATCTGGACGGGAACTCACTCAGTCTAGCTGACTGCAACCTGCTGCCCAAGCTCAACATAGTCAAGGTTATCAGATCAAGCGTTCCAGGAACTCATAGACCACACCACCTTTGCTAGTGTCATCTATTGTACTTTCCTCTATTCTGCTCCTCTCTGTTGGAACCATTTCAATCTCTATCAAGAAGGGCAAAGGTTTATTCCTTGTAGTTATAGGTGTACTCAGATGTGTAGCTATGGTTTAAATAATGATAATTGGGCTTTTTATTAGTCTGTATGACTGCATACTACAAGTACCACTAGCACCACTGTGCTACTAGTAAACAGATGAAAATGTTGTTCAATGTTGTTCAGTGTGTGTCTGTCATGTTGACTCCCTATCCCCCTCTCTTGCTCACCACAGGTGGTGTGTAGGAAGTACCGTGACTTTGAGATCCCTGTGGCTCTGACCGGTCTGACCCGCTACCTGACCAAGGCCTACCAGCAGGATGAGTTCCGCTATACCTGCCCCAAGGACTCCGAGATCCTACTGGCCTACCACTCGGTGGCCAAATACCTCAACAAGTAGATCAGGAGAGAAGGAGGGGGAGAGAGGGGGGCAAGGAGAGAGATAGAGAAAGAGAGGGGGGGGGGGGGGGCAGACAGGGTAAAAGAGGAGTCGAAGAAGGTGTGTTTAGACGAGAAGAAATATAAAAGGGGAAAGAGGGCTATGAAGCGATGATTTATGATTTATGTGTAGAGGACCAGAAAAATAAGCCTGCTGCCTATGCCTCAGAACGAGGCATGTCTGTCCTCTGTCAGTAACATATTTGTGAATAATGCTGTGTGTACAGGGTGAAGGTCTGCTCATATATGTACTATTACAACGTGTGTGCAACACAATTCTGTGCTGCCTGTTTAGTTTCTGTAGATATTTGCATGCCTTGAATTATGGTCAACTGTTAAAATGTTAATTTTAATGATCTTTCAATGTATTTTATGTTCGCTTTGAAAACCTAGCAATGTGCACACTTTGTCTGGCAATTGTAAGGATCTGGATTTTCTATCCCTGAGAGACAAAGAGAAAGCATTATGTCAAATGCCAAGTAAACAAAGATAAATGGGGTACTATTGTGTGTGGATTGATAGGTTTTTCATTTACTGAAATGTGCTATATTGAAATTACTATCATAGCTAGGCCCAGATAAATATTATTCTGAGTAGGCCTAAACCTCATTTTAATTGGTTTATTTAAAAGTGTTTGGCTTGCAACCTGTTTTCATTGCTGTGGGTGGAATCATAAAATGAGAATGGTCATTCTCATTCTATGTGTCACGTCTCCTCCCGTTGCTCCCCTCCGGCGCTCTGATTCGCCGGTCTACTGAACCACCGGTCTAAGCGCACCACCTCGACAACAACGGAATGGAAACACAACGCACCCTAATCACCTCCAGTGCACCTGCACCTCATCATCTCATCACCACCCCTATTTAGCCCTGGACTGTTCCTTATAATGTTGTGTGTGATTGTTTAGCTTCGTGTCGTGTACTCTATCTTTGTTATTTCTCTTTGTCATTGTTAAGTAAACCTTGACCTTGTTAATTCCTGCGTCTGCGTCCTGCCTCTTCGTATACTTAGTACTCGTCACACTATGGGTGGAATAATCATTACATCACAAAGACACATTGTTTTGTTTTTGATATTGTTTGTTTTTGGTCAGGGTTGGAGAGTAACAGATTACAAAAAAACTGTAATCATTTACGTTACCAGCAATAATATTGCAATCAGATTACAGTTACTTTTGAAGAACTAGATGATTACTTATTGGATTACTTTTCAATTCAGAAAGGATGATTGTGAACAAAATACAAAAGACACATTTCTGTTTTCTCAATGACATTCAATTCAGCATTGAAAATAGGCACATTTAAGTTTGTTCCACCTGAACAAGTCTGACCACAAGTCAGAGACCACTATGATGACACACCATATGCATTTGATGGATCCTTTTTGTCTTCTTCTAATGCCTCTTAAAGGGAAAGTTATCCAAAATGAACGGAAGATAATCAGGGAAGTTACTGAATTTGAGTAATCCAAAAGTTATGTTACTGATTACAATTTTGGACAGGTAACTGTAACGGATTACATTTAGAAAGTAACTTACCTACCCAACCATGGTTTTGGTTCAAACAGAATACAGTCCATAGATACAGTTGAAACTCGTTTTTCTACCACTCCACAAATTTCTTGTTAACAAACTATAGTTTTGGCAAGTCGGTTAGGACATCTACTTTGTGCATGACACAAGTAATTTTTCCAACAATTGTTTACAGGCAGATTATTTCACTTATAATTCACTGTATCACAATTCCAGTGGGTCAGAAGTTTACATACTGTTTGGCCATAATGACCATCGTTATGTTTGGAGGAAAAAGGGGGTTGCTTGCAAGCCGATGAACACCATCCCAACTGTGAAGCACGAGGGTGGCAGCATCATGCCGTGGGGGTGCTTTGCTGCAGGAGGGACTGGTGCACTTCAAAAAAATTGATGGCATTATGAGGAAGGACAATTATGTGGATATATTGAAGCAACATCTCAAGATATCAGTGAGGAAGTTAAAGCTTGGTCGCAAATGGGTCTTCCAAATGGACAATGACCCCAAGCATACTTCCAAAGTTGTGGCAAAATGGCTTAAGGACAACAAAGTCAAGGTATTGGAGTGGCCATCACAAAGCCCTGACCTCAATCCTATAGAACATTTGTGGGCAGAACTGAAAAAGCGTGTGCGAGCAAGGAGGCCTACAAACCTGACTCAGTTACACCAGCTCTGTCAGGAGGAATGGGCCAAAATTCACCCAACTTCTTGTGGGAAGCTTGTGGAAGGCTACCCGAAACGTTTGACCCAAGTTAAACAATTGAAAGGCAATGCTACCAAATTCTAATTGAGTGTATGTAAACTTCTGACCCACTGGGAATGTGATGAAAGAAATAAAAGCTGAAATAAATCATTCTCTCTACTATTATTCTGACATTTCACATTCTTAAAATAAAGTGGTGATCCTAACTGACTGAGTCCTTTAGGTGCCTTTTGGATTACAAAAGTGCTGAACAAATACTGATATTGACTATGTCCGATTTAGCTCGCTCATTAATGTCTTAATCGAAATTCAGGAAAGCCTCTTATCCGCTCATCGTTCCCTTAAACCATAGTTTGTACATTTCAATTGTCAGTAGAAACCACATTTGTTTAAGCAAGTCAGCCATATCAGCTATGTTTTTAAAAAAGGCAGTAAATGAGGCTAAATGAACTGTTTCGCTGCCAGTCAAGGCGCCGCTGATAGTCAGGTGTAGTGGTGGTAAGGATTCACTCCATGGTGCTGAAAAGAAAGCTCTGCTTACGGGACAGCTTTATGTAGGTTCTAACAGTTTGTGGGCACCGTTTTTCACTGTTATAGTGCAATTCATGTATTGTTTAGTGTTGTGTTGTGTAGTGGCATTGCTGGCATGCATCTAAAACATATTTTTTTTAGTTTGCCACACCAAGGTTTACATGCTAAAATCTACA
The DNA here is from genome assembly GCF_964263955.1 of Coregonus lavaretus. NCBI lineage: Eukaryota > Metazoa > Chordata > Actinopteri > Salmoniformes > Salmonidae > Coregonus > Coregonus lavaretus. The sequence continues at coordinate 55,297,666 of NC_139991.1, read as the reverse complement.
CTGCCACCAAGTGGGTTAGCCCTCTTGGTGCGATGCATAGGGTGCTTGCCTTGAGACCAGGGGTTCGCTTCCCTACCCCGCCGTTCGCTACAATACCATTGATAGCCTACAGTACTTTCTTTCCATCAGGTACCTTGGTAGGTGGTCTTGGATCCTTTTGTTTCAAAGTATATTTGTTTAATACCAAGAAACACTCAGTGTGACCCTGATTTAGCCCACTGCATGTGAAAACACAAAATCCTACTCATCATTCTACGTGCTCAATCATATAATCCTTAATGTATACTAGGCTACGTCACTTTTGTTTTGAGACTATTTCACCGTGTGTTTTTAACGGGGCAACTGGTTCACGCCAGAGAAGCAGACCGGTTCCAAAACTAATGCAATCACCTTTCACCCGGCGCAAACTGCTCCCGTCGGGGTAATCCGGGCTAGATTGGCAGCAGCAGGGATTGGCTAGTGATGTAAATGGGTGGTGGGACCGCCAGGAGTTAGGAGGATATATATATATTTTTCAAATGGTTCATACTGGACAAGAAAGAGCGCAAAAGCGAGTCCAGAAAGTTCTGAACTATCTAGCTAAGTAGTTCAATTGCCAACTCGTACATGTCTTGGGGTTTAGCTATATTTGGTTGGACTTTGTGTGGCATGTCTGGAGCTCCGATTGATTCTGACTGTTAGCAACATTTGCGAGCTTTTCTGCTTAGCCCTAGTTTTACTAGTCGCTATTTATGTACAGTCGTGGTCAAAAGTTTTGAGAATAACACAAGTATTGGTCTTCACAAAGTTCGCTGCTTCAGTGTTTTTAGATATTTTTGTCAGATGTTACTATGGTATACTGAAGTATAATTACAAGCATTCCATAAGTGTCAAAGGCTTTTATTGACAATTACATTACGTTTATGCAAAGAGTCAAGATTTGCAGTGTTGTCCCTTCTTTTTCAAGACCTCTGCAATCCGCCCTGGCATACTGTCAATTAACTTCTGGGCCACATCCTGACTGATGGCAGCCCATTCTTGCATAATCAATGCTTGGAGTTTGTGGGTTTTTGTTTGTCCACCCGCCTCTTGAGGATTGACCACAAATTCTCAATGGGATTAAGGTCTGGGGAGTTTCCTGGCCATGGACCCAAAATATCGATGTTTTGTTCCCCGAGCCACTTAGTTATCACTTTAGCTGAATCAACTTTAGGAGACGGTCCTGGCGCTTGCTGGACTTTCTTGGGCACCCTGAAGCCTTCTTCACAATAATTGAACCTCTCTCCTTGAAGTTCTTGATGATCCGATAAATGGTTGATTTAGGTGCAATCTTACTAGCAGCAATATCCTTGTCTGTGAAGCCCTTTTTGTGCAAAGCAATGATGACGGCACGTGTTTCCTTGCAGGTAACCATGGATAACAGAGGAAGAACAATGATTTCAAGCACCACCCTCCTTTTAAAGCTTCCAGTCAACACTCTCACCTGTGTTAACGAGAGAATCACTGACATGATGTCAGCTGGTCCTTTTGTGGCAGGGCTGAAATGCAGTGGAAATGTTTTTTGGGGATTAAGTTCATTTTCATGGCAAAGAGGAACTTTGCATTTAATTGCAATTCAACTGATCACTCTTCATAACATTCTGGAGTATATGCAAATTGCCATCATAAAAACTGAGGCAGCAGACTTTGTGAAAATTTATATTTGTGTCATTCTCAAAGCCTTTGACCATGACTGTACTAGCTAATTTTCCCCCAACATCGGACACCCCCTAACTTCGGACACTTTCTAGCAGTTGGAAGACTAAATCACCTTGAGCTCAACATTTAAATGGACTGGAAAATAACGGTACGTTTTACGACTAAAGACACCCTTCTAGCGAGCTGACCACCGATTTTCAGTGCAATTTATGTAAGTTAAATTAGGTTTTGAGAGTTTTCAAAAAAGTTATATATGTACACATTTTGTGGGACACGCTGCATATTGTAAGATTCAACTGCGCGACATTTAATATCCAACTTTTTACCTCTGAAATATAGCTAACGGATTTTCTAATGTTGCTAGCTTAGTTGCTAAATGTTGATAGAACTGCTAAGACAGCAAAAAGGAAATTGTAAGCGTTAGATAATACATATCACGAAAACAGCTGAATGTTGTCAAGCTTTACCGTATCAAAATTGGAGTCCTCTAACGGAGGCATTTTGCACAATCTGCAAAAATGTATTTGGAACATTGAACCATGAACTTTTTGACACCTATCACTGTTGGCTATGTTTCATCTTACAACAGCTACATAGAGGCAGTATTTAGTCAAATGTTACAATGTATGCATCAATATTAAACTAATTGGGACACTAATTTTCATTACAGATAACATCAAACAAAAAACATGAAAACTTTCATCACCTTTCAATGCCTTAGCTTTGAAATGTAAATGTTTATACATATTCAGATTGAGTTATCGTTCTAAACTGTGTATAGTATTCCAAGTTATTTAAGTTATTTAGCTACATGTATTTACCACCACAGCATGGAGAATGTCAAGAGGAAGCAGTGGAGTGAGGTGGACATGTTCCATGCCATGGAGGACTGCGGGGCAGGGATGGCTATCCGCCAGGCTGCCAAGGTTATAATAATAATAATAATAATAATATAATATAATATAATAATTATTATTATTATTATAGTAAAGCTTCCTTAGACACCAAGAACAAACAAAAAGAGGAAGGAAGTCCCACTTTGGTCTCACTCTCCCTGACTTCTTGATCAGACTTGAAGTGATCATGTTTGTTGTTGGAATGTTCCATGGTTCTCAGTGTATGTCTGACACCATAATAACAATATAATTGAATAGAACACTGTAATTTAATGGATCTTCATGGTAATAATCCTGTTGTTTTGTTGTCCAGTTGACTGTTGTGCTGACCGGGGCTGTGGTGGTAGTGTCTTTCATTGGCATCGTGGTGCTCTTCCTCTATCGAAGATACAAGCTAGCCAGTGAGTCATCCATCCTCTTCCTCCCTACTTCATGGGACAAGCATGTGGAGCAAGAAAAACAGTTGATATTGAACTTGACATTATACATACTGAAAACATCTTGGGGCAATGAGCTAAATTTGACCACACCAGCATTGGCGAAAAATATCTGTTGGTCCTGAACAGAGAGAACCCTTGTTCACAGGACATTCATTCCATCTGTGCTGTATACTATGTAGGCCTAGTTGCATTTTGCACTCTGTTTACCAGCCACTATTGCTCGCATAAGCAGTGTTATCTATGTTGATAGCATGTTGTGTCTGTGTTGGAAGGTGGACAGCAGGCTGTTCCCCGCTATCACTTCAGGAAGAGAGACAAGGCGCTCTTCTACGTCAGGAAGATTTTGAGGAAGGTTAGTCATTCTTAAAATATGTTCCATATGGCACCCTAGTCCCTTTATAGTGCCACTACTTTTGACCTGGTCCCATAAGGCTCTGGTCAAAAGTAGTGCACCAATGAATAGGGTGCCATTTGGGATACACATCTGTTCACTCTCTCCTACTTACCAACCTATTGACAGAAAGGTATGCATACTGTAGCAACGTTAACCCAAGACCTAGCGAGCTCGTCAAGAGGGTCAGATCTCCTGGCATAAGGTGTTGGGTTGACAGTCGCTGGACCTGGGATCGGGTCCCAGTCGGGGCTTCCTCCTGAATTCGCTACAATAATACCTTTTACTGGGGAAATGGAAGAGACTCTTCACCAAATCACTCATCTCCATACCATGCATTATTTATCAGGGTCCGTATTCATAAAGCGCCTCAGAGGAGGAGTGCTGATCTAGGATTAGTTTAGCTTTTTAAATTCGAATGAATATGATTATATGGACAGCGGGCACCTGATCCTAAATCAGCAATTATTCATTTTCTGAGACACTTTATGAATAGAGGACCAGGAGTTTAGCATGCCAATCCTTATTGCCATTTATTTCAATTGAAATGAATTTCTGACGCCTTTATAATTTCAGAATATTACGTATCAATTCTTGGAATTGAGTGAATCTCCTGTGATTTGTCTTCTGATGATAAGAAATGTTAGTTACATGTTTCCCCACTGGAGGGCAGAGCAAAGTAGCATTTTGTGCCTTTAGTAACTCATCCCTTCATCCCCTTCCTTCCATGGATTCCATCTCTCTGTCACTCGCCGGTCCAGACCCTGTCCTCCCCTCCGTCCTCTACCTCAGTGTCCAAGCAGTGCCCTCGGAAGAGACCAAAAGTCCTGAGTATAGCTCGCAGGTAGGCTACCATCTCTAGAGGCTGTCACACCACTACTCAAAAGAGAGGAAATTAAATTTAAGAAAGGGCACACTAGTCTATGCCACCTAATGTGTGTGGGTGTTCTAGGATCCTGCGTATCCGTAAGGAGCCCCCCACCCTTCAGCCCAAGGAGCCCCCTCCATCCCTATTGGAGGGCGACCTGACTGAGTTTGACGTGCAGAACACCAACCGACGCGCCGAGGTCCTCTACATGCTCAAGAACATCAGGTAGCACAAACAAACACACAAACATCCATGCACACACACACTCACATTCTCTATACTATACTGTGATATGTCCTTTTTTATTTTTTTGTGGTATTTGTACCCCATTTTTCTCCCCAATTTCGTGGTATCCAATTGGTAGTTACAGTCTTGTCCCATCGCTGCAATTCCTGTACGGACACGGGAGAAGCGAAGGTCGAGAGTCGTGCGTCCTCCGAAACACAACCCAGCCGAGCCGCACTGCTTCTTGACACACTGCTCGCTTAACCCAGAAGCTAGCCGCACAAATGTGTCGGAGGAAACACCGTACACCTGGCGACCAAGTCAGCGTGCACTGCGCCCGGCCCGCCACTGGAGTCGCTAGTGCGCGATGGGACAAGAACATCCCTGCCGGCCAAACCCTCCCCTAGCCTGAACGACGCTGGGCCAATTGTGCGCCGCCCCATGGGGCGGCCGGCTGCGACAGAGCCTGGACTCGAACCAGGATCTCTAGTGGCACAGCTAGCACTGCGTGATATCTCCTTCTTAGTGTGCGCACACACACACATACACTCTCACACACCAGTAGCAGTGTGTGTGTTCTCTGTGTCACTCCGTGTTTTGTCTCCCTCTGCTCTCAGGGTGCTAGGCCACTTTGAAAAGCCTCTGTTCCTGGAGCTGTGTCGTCACATGGTCTTTGTGGAGCTGCAGGAGGGGGAGGGGCTGTTCGTCTGGAACACTGCATCCACGAGACCGTAAGACCAGGCTAGAATACCTGCTGGGAATACACCATGAAACACACTGTACATATGCTTAGAGCTAGCCCTAACCCTAACACCAGCATCCACTTACATTTTTGCTTAGTCAATATCATAGATGTGTTTTTATGAGTCATTCCGTGCACCTAGGGGAATTTAGCTTTCTGTGTGTGGTATAGGACGGTACAGAGCCGGTTGTGAAGGACATGCTCCCGGGGGACGGTGTTCATAGCCTACTCAGTATTATGGACATCATCACTGTGAGTTTATGGCTATTCCCTTTATAGTGCACTACCTTTGACCATAGGGCTATTGTCAAAAGTAGTGCACTATATAGGGAATTAGCTGTCATTTTAGACAAGACTATATCTCCCCTCCATCTGACGCACCTTACACCAGCCTCTGTTCTCCTCTGGCTTCTCTTCTACCCACCTCTCCCCCCATCCATCTCTCCCTCCTCCCTGTCCTGTCCTCGATCCAGCCAGCTCTGCTCATCCCTCCCTCCCTCTGTTCTTCACTGCTATACCTCTGTTCATCTTTGCCCCCTCTCTATTCCTCTCCCGCTTATTTTTCAATCTGTCTATTCCTCCCTCTATCCTCCTCTTATTATTTCAGTGTTCCATCCACATTAATCTATTTCCATCTTCCTTTACCAGACTAGGTCACTCTGGTTAACCCTCCTCCTCTCTCTCTCTCCCCCTCCTTGTGTGATTGGTTGGTTCCTGTGTTCCTCAGGGTTACCCCGCCCCCTATAAGACGTTGTCAGTGCGGGCTGTGTCTCGCTCATCTATCCTGCGTCTGCCCGCCTCAGCCTCCAGTCGGTGTTTGAGAAGTACCCTGAGACTCTAATGCGCGTCATTCAGGTCCAACCCCAACCCTCAGCCTGCTCCCAAACACATTTCAAACAAACAGGACTCTTTGGATGTGACCCCCTAATGGCAACGATTGCGTCCCAAAATGCACCCTATTCCCTATGGGCCCTAGTCGAAAGTGGTGCACTATGTAGGAAATAGGGTGCCATTTGGGACAAAACCAAGGATGGAAACTGCCTAACCTGAGTTGAAAGCACACCCTGATTGTTCTGAAGAATAATTTCTCCATTGATGTTATTGTGGCTGTATTACAGCCATTGTTGTAGAGTGGTGTTTAATCCACCTTGGTGTTTGATCCACCTTGGTTTTTGATCCACCTTGGTGTGTGTCCCAGATAATCATGGTGCGACTCCAGAGAGTGACCTTCCTGGCATTACATAACCACCTGGGCCTGACCACAGAGCTCTTCAACCCGGTAATACACACACTTACACAGTAGAGTACACACTCCAGCGATATCGCGCACGCGCACACACAAACAAACAAACAAACACACACACACACACACACACACACACACACAACCTAAATTCACACACCATTAAGCCCAGCATCATAGCTTTATCCTCCATACAGTCTTAAAGCTCAGTGAAAATGAATAATATGGATCACAAGCCTCTATAGGACAGTAACTTTTAAACCCACTTGCCTCTAATCTTCCATCAGTGTTAAAGCTTTATTGTTCTCCATCACTGAGCGAGACTGGAAGTCTTCACTCAGACCCTCCCTGACCCAATCTTCTTTAACAGCCACTTTATTCTACAATTGAATTCTGTCATTCTGATTTAACTTTCTCTAGTACTAGTTTCGTTCATCCACCTCATATTGTATTCTCTAATGTTGTTTAATGCATGATTAGGTTGATATGATGTAAAATAGTGCAACATCTTTGCATCTTTGATTGACAGGAGTGTCACGCGGTCCCCTTTTGACAGTTGCTGGGGTGATAGGAGAGGGAAGTCCGGTCAGGATGCCACGCAGACCCCACTTTCAGGAGGATCCTGTCTCCGTCCCCACACCTGCACCTACAGAAATCTGCTCCGACACAGACGCTGGGAAAGACAGTCCCTCCAACGCCTTTAGGAAGACTCACTATCTTTATGCCCACTGATGGTACAGGTAGTTTTGTCCACTGCTGAGTACTACAACTTCATTCACTTGTGGCTTCACATGCACACTATGCCCATCAATACCTCTCTCTGCTCAGCAGGGGTGACAGGGAACAACCTGAACATGGCATACGAGCGAGCCAGAGTCACCATAGACGAACGCCCCTCCAGCCCTGTCATTTATAAGGTGAGCGTCCGTTCTTCCTCCCTTCCCTCTCCTTTACACCTCTCTGTGTGTCCCAAATGGCACCCTATTCCCTACATGTTGTATAGGGAATAGGGTGCCATTTGGGCCACAGCCACTGACACACCCACCTTTGCTTCTGGACCTGTGTCTGCCTCACTCATGTCTGAATCCCCCCCCCCCCTTCCCTATCTGTCCTCCCACCTCTCCTCCAGTCCAGCCTGAAGAAGAGTGTGACCATGCAGCACACGCCCTCGGCGGTGTTCCACTACACAGACAGCGAGGGATGCCTTGACAACGTCCACCCCAGCAAGGTCAGCGCCATCTGCGCCAGTTTCGGACAGGGAGTACCATATAGACGTATAATATATAGTAATATGTACGTAGAATATATGGTTAAATATGGTAATATAATTCATGTTGCACGGTATACCACGACCACGGTAATATCACAGTAGCAAAACGTCATGATACCAACATTTTAGAACACCGTAGTCCTGTTTCATATGATACTACCTAATTATTCAGCCCTACTGATCTAAAGAATCTTCTGGCGCCTGTTATAAAATGTTTATAAAGTCAGTTTTGTAAAATAAATAATGTTGAATTTAAGCAACAGCCACTAGTCTTTTGTATACGCAGGTCCAATAATATAAATGTTGCTTTCATGCGCATTTCACGTGTGGCGGTGTAATCAGCCAGCCGCATCCCCTACCAGCCCTCACTCACCTGGTTCTCTCCGCATCCCCTACCAGCCCTCCCTCACCTGGTTCTCACCGCATCCCCTACCAGCCCTCACTCACCTGGTTCTCTCCACATCCCCTACCAGCCCCCACTCACCTGGTTCTCTCCGCATCCCCTACCAGCCCTCACTCACCTGGTTCTCTCCGCATCCCCTACCAGCCCTCACTCACCTGGTTCTCTCCGCATCCCCTACCAACCCTCCTTCACCTGGTTCTCACCGCATCCCCTACCAGCCCTCACTCACCTGGTTCTCTCCGCATCCCCTACCAGCCCTCCCTCACCTGGTTCTCACCGCATCCCTTACCAGCCCTCACTCACCTGGTTCTCTCCGCATCCCCTACCAGCCCTCACTCATCTGGTTCTCTCCGCATCCCCTACCAGCCCTCCCTCACCTGGTTCTCACCGCATCCCCTACCAGCCCTCACTCACCTGGTTCTCTCCGCATCCCCTACCAGCCCTCACTCACCTGGTTCTCTCTGCATCCCCTACCAGCACTCTCTCACCTGGTTCTCTCCATCCGCTCTTCATGCGCATCTATTCCTCCATCAGTTTAAAATATAATTTTGCTGTGATGGTGAGCGGGGATGCAGACCCTGATGAGTCTTCTGTTGTTAGATTTCTACATTTGTTACATTGGAGCAGCACTAGCGAAGTTGATACATTGTATCATTTCATCGCCTGTTATAACCAAGAGCACAGACCAGCCTATGTAGACTTTGCCAGTTCACTGTCATGCAGCCTCTGAGGGCCAGAGAGGGAAAATGGAGGCATGCTTGCAGCTTTCCAGCAAAGAAAACAGCTTGTTTCTAGCCTAAACGGTTAAAAACATATGACCCATATTACCGGAGATGCCTTTTTTTCATTCTATCGGGATTCACGCACATTTTATATAATTCACAAAGAATGTTGCAGGCCGTTTTAAACTAATCCCGGGTTGCTAATTAAACGTTGTTCAGTCATGTTACATAGCTAGCTAACAACCTGGTAACTTGACAGTAAGTTCAGGCAAATTTGATTGGCACAGGAAGAAAGGAAAAGGGTCTGCTGCTCATGAGATGTGCTTCAAATGCAGGATTCATATAGGCCTAAAGTAAGTCTAAACTATATAAAAAATATATTTATTTCTGGTGCTCCTTAAATTCTGTTTGATGCTGTTAGGTTCTAAATAACAAGGTAAAAACCGACCGACAACTATAAAAGCTCAAACCGAGTTTATTCACCCAATGGGTCAGACAGCTGAACAGACTAAAAACATGTTTCCACCAGCACAAGTGTATATATATATATACCCCAATTTAGGTGAACTCCTCCTTCCCTCTAAACATTACATGCAGGTAAGTGATGCAGGTAATAAACTGTTCCTTCTCCCTTAATGTGACCTGACCTCTTCCCCATTCCTCACTAATCCACAGCTCTCCACCCTTATCAGTGACTGCAACCTTTCCTTTACTCAGTACATTCCAAGCTTAATTGCCGCTACCATATATATTCCTCCTACAGATAACCATTAACTTCTGGTGTATAAACCAGACTATGGCACTCCTCATGTCTATAGGATACCTGATGATTAACAATATTTCAAGTTTAGAAGTCAGAACCCACCAATGCCTAACATTTGTAAAAGCTGGGAGCAGTGTATGTGTGTTTGTGGGAGAGAGTGGTGTGTGTGTTTATGAGAGAGAGGGAGACAGTGTGGGAGGAAGAGTGTACAGTGCATTCGGAAAGTACTCAGACCCCTTGACTTTTTCCACATTTTGTTACGTTACAGCCTTATTCTAAAATGGATGAAATAAAAATTTTCCTCATCAATCTACACACAATACCCCATAATGAACAGGTTTTTAGAAATGTTAGCACATTTATTCAAATAAAAAACAGATACCTTATTTACATAAGTATTCAGACCCTTTGCTATGAGACTCGAAATTGAGCTCCGGTGCATCCTTTTTCCATTGATCACCCTTGATGTTTCTACAACTTGATTGGAGTCCACCTGTGGAAAATTCAATTGATTGGACATGATTTGGAAAGGCACACACCTGTCTATATAAGGTCCCACAGTTGACAGTGCATGTCAGAGCAAAAACCAAGCCATTTGGTCGAAGGAATTGTCTGTAGAGCTCTGAGACAGGATTGTGTCGAGGCACAGATCTGGGGAAGGACACCAAAAAATGTCTGCAGCATTGAAGGTCCCCAAGAACACTGTGGCCTCAGTCATTCTTAAATGTAAGAAGTTTGGAACCACCAATACTCTTCCTAGAGCTGAGCAATCGGGGGAGAAGGGCCTTGGTCAGGGAGGTGACCAAGAATCCGATGGTCACTCTGACAGAGCTCCAGAGTTCCTCTGTGGAGATGGGAGAACCTTCCAGAAGGACAACCAACTCTGCAGCACTCCACCAATCAGGACTTTATGGTAGAGTGACCAGATGGAAGCCATTCCTCAGTAAAAGGCACATGGCAGCCCGCTTGGAGTTTTCCAAAAGGCACCTAAAGGACTCTCAGACCATGAGAAACAAGATTCTCTGGTCTGATGAAACCAAGATTGACCTGAATGCTAAGCGTCACGTCTGGAGGAATCCTGACACCATCCCTACGGTGAAGCATGGTGGTGGCAGCATCATGCTGTGGGGATGTTTTTCAGCAGCAGGGAATGGGAGCCTAGTCACGATCGAGGGAAAGATGAACGGAGCAAAGCACAGAGACATCCTTGATGAAAACCTGCTCAGGACCTCAGACTAGGGTGAAGGTTCACCTTCCAACAGGACAATGACCCTAAGCACACAGCCTTGTAGCGTCATACCCAAGAAGACTCGAGGCTGTAATCGCTGTCAAAGGTGTTTCAACAAAGTACTGAGTAAAGGGTCTGAATACTTATATATTTCAGTTTATTATTTTTTATACATTTGCCAACATTAAAAAATAACTGTTTTTGCTTTGTCATTATGGGGTATTGTGTATAAACTGATGAGGGAAAAAAAATATTTAATCAATTTTAGAATAAGGCTGTAATGTAACAAAATGTGGAAAAAGTCAAGGGGTCTGAATGCTTTCCGAATGCACTGTATGTGTCTGTGTTAACTGAAGAGTAAAGAAGGTTTCATGCAGTGTTTTCCACTTACTGCCACAATGACATGCAGATAGATCATTTATGTATGTATGTATGTACAGTATATTCCTTCCATCCATTCCTCCAACAAATCACAGGTAGGCCTTTGCAAATATGAGCAAATCAGCCATTATATGCAGTATTCTATTATACACTGAACAGTGTGAAGTTAAATTCAGTAGAAGTGTGAATTTCAGTGACCAGTTGTTTTGCCTAGCACATGCGCAGAATGTTTAGAAAACAGGAACAAGCATCCGGGGGGCGGGGCGAACAGGACGCAGATATTTTTTCCCCGTTTTAGCGCGATAGTACTCGGTATTGTGATACTTGACCTGGTATCGTATCGTTAGTAAAATGTTGGTATCGTGACTACACTAAATAGAATTACTAGAACAGACATTCCCATTCAAGTCATTCCTCTGTGATGGGTGGATTGGCAGCCATATGTAATTCTATAGTGCTCTCCATAGAAATAGAATGACTAGAATGGACACAAGTCATTCTTCTGTCCATTGGTAGATCGCCGGCCAATTTTTGTGGAGAGTTCTACTGTGAGACTGTATTGAGGACCTACAGTGAGGGAAAAAAGTATTTGATCCCCTGCTGATTTTGTACGTTTGCCCACTGACAAAGACATGATCAGTCTATAATTTTAATGGTAGGTTTATTTGAACAGTGAGAGACAGAATAACAACAAAAAAATCCAGAAAAAAATGTTATAAATTGATTTGCATTTTAATGAGGGAAATAAGTATTTGACCCCTCTGCAAAACATTACTTAGTACTTGGTGGCAAAACCCTTCTTGGCAATCACAGAGGTCAGACGTTTCTTGTAGTTGGCCACCAGGTTTGCACACATCTCAGGAGGGATTTTGTCCCACTCCTCTTTGCAGATCTTCTCCATGTCATTAAGGTTTCGAGGCTGACTTTTGACAACTCAAACCTTCAGCTCCCTCCACAGATTTTCTATGGGATTAAGGTCTGGAGACTGGCTAGGCCACTCCAGGACCTTAATGTGCTTCTTCTTGAGCCACTCCTTTGTTGCCTTCGCCGTGTGTTTTGGGTCATTGTCATGCTGGAATACCCATCCACAACCCATTTTCAATGGCCTGGCTGAGGGAAGGAGGTTCTCACCCAAGATTTGACGGTACATGGCCCCGTCCATCGTCCCATTGATGCGGTGAAGTTGTCCTGTCCCCTTAGCAGAAAAACGCCCCCAAAGAATAATGTTTCCACCTCCATGTTTGAAGGTGGGGATGGTGTTCTTGGGGTCATAGGCAGCATTCCTCCTCCTCCAAACACGGCGAGTTGAGTTGATACCAAAGAGCTCCATTTTGGTCTCATCTGACCACAACACTTTCACCCAGTTCTCCTCTGAATCATTCAGATGTTCATTGGCAAACTTCAGACGGCCCTGTATATATGCTTTCTTGAGCAGGGGGACATTGCGGGCGCTGCAGGATTTCAGTCCTTCACGGCGTAGTGTGTTACCAATTGTTTTCTTGGTGATTATGGTCCCAGCTGCCTTGAGATCATTGACAAGATCCTCCCGTGTAGTTCTGTGCTGATTCCTCACCGTTCTCATGATCATTGCAACTCCACGAGGTGAGATCTTGCATGGAGCCCCAGGCCAAGGGAGATTGACAGTTCTTTTGTGTTTCTTCCATTTGCGAATAATCGCACCAACTGTTGTCACCTTCTCACCAAGCTGCTTGGGGATGGTCTTGTAGCCCATTCCAGCCTTGTGTAGGTCTACAATCTTGTCCCTGACATCCTTGGAGAGCTCTTTGGTCTTGGCCATGGTGGAGAGTTTGGAATCTGATTGATTGATTGCTTCTGTGGACAGGTGTCTTTTATACAGGTAACAAGCTGAGATTAGGAGCACTCCCTTTAAGAGTGTGCTCCTAATCTCAGCTCGTTACCTGTATAAAAGACACCTGGGTGCCAGAAATCTTTCTGATTGAGAGGGGGTCAAATACTTATTTCCCTCATTAAAATGCAAATCAATTTATAACATTTTTGACATGCGTTTTTCTGGATTTTGTTGTTGTTATTCTGTCTCTCACTGTTCAAATAAACCTACCATTAAAATTATAGACTGATTTCTTTGTCAGTGGGCAAACTTACAAAATCAGCAGGGGATCAAATACTTCTTTCCCTCACTGTATGTCCTCATTTTTGTCAATGTCTGAATCCCTACCTGTCTCTCACACCTACCTTTTCTCCTTCTGTACCATAATATCTCTCTCTCTCTCTCTCTCTCTCTCTCTCTCTCTCTCAGGATGCTGGTCTGTTGGAGGGCAGGGTGACTCTGCGCCAGGTCAAAGCAGGCTCTGTGGTGGCCGGACAGGGAGACCAGGTCAGACACACACACAACATTTGCTGATTCACCTTTGGTCATACCCATCCACACCTGGGTTCAAATACTATTTTGAAACCATTTCAAATAATTTCTGTGCTTGATTGACATTGAGCGTTCATAGCTTAATGGACCAATAGAATAGTCCCTAAACTGTAAACCCCACCCATCTTGCACTCCAGGCAGGCCATAGCAAATGCTTAAAGTACTGGAAAGATTTAAAATAGTATTTGATCCCAGGTCTGTACCCATGTCTCATAGCTGTCTTCTCTCCCTGTGAGTGAGTATGTGTGTGTGTGTTGCAGGAAGTGAGTGTGGAGTTTGATTTCGGGCCTGTTGCATGTGTACCAGTGGATAATCGACCGCGAGGAGGACACATGTCTGTTTTTGACCCACCCCGGGGAGCTGGTGGGCCAGCTGGCTGTGCTGACCAGAGAACCTCTCATTTTCACTGTCCGAGCCCACCGAGACAGCAGCTTCCTCTCCATCTCCAAGACACACTTCTACGAGTGGGGCACAGGAAATACACATTGTCATACACATGTATTAGGGCATGTCAGACACTCTATAGTCACCTGTCGTTTGGTTTAATGTAAATTGTGTGTGCGTGTGTCTGTGTTCCCTCCTCAGAATCATGCTTGCAGAGCCCACGGTGGTACTGAACGTAGCTCACACGGCCATTCGGAGGATGTCGTCCTTCGTTAGGCAGATAGACTTTGCTCTGGACTGGATGGCTGTGGAGGCCGGCCAGGCAGTCTACAGGTAGGTAACCCCTCTCTCCACACTGTCTACACTCTCTCACACTCCTATCAGTTCACTGATCTATTTCCATCTCATCTAGAGATGTTACATCTGCAATGAAACCACAAGAGTGATTAGCCTTAACCTCAAACATGATAATGAAAGTCAAGACATTACCACAATCAAAAACATCTAAGATGGCTTAGCTGTGTGGTTGTGTATTCTGTTGTGTCCTCGTGTAAATAGCCAGTTTTTTTTTGTTGTTGTCTTTTTTCATATATATTTCTCTATCTCACTTTCCATTCTTTAACTAAATATACTTTCTTGCAACCCGCCTCACCCAATGTGGAATGGATTCTATTATTTCTTTATTTTTATCAAGAACCTACGGCTGAAACTAGCCAGCTAGGCAGCTAACTTGCTATTAGCCACCGTTAGCGGTCTTCACCACTGTCCGTGGCCTGCACTACCTTCCAGACAGCTCTAGCCTGGACAATTATCGGCCAGTCTGCACAGCGTGCTATCGACCCAGAGCATATCGTATTTTCTGCCGGAATCACTGAATCACTGGACCTTAACACCGGATCATCGCAACTAGCTAGCTGCAACCGAATGGCTGTTGTTGGCTAATCACCACTGTCCCGACGCACCAGTCAGCCTTGAGCTAGCCTCGAGCCAGGCCCATCTCCCGGCTATCTACCTCTCTGTCAACCGCACGGGACCTCCTAGTGTCGACACGGAGCCCCGCCGATCCATCACGACTGGTCTGCCGACGTAATCGTCTGATGTGGTTTCAACAGGCTTCCCGTTGCGAAGACCACGAAGATCCATCTGCTAGCCCCGGCCCGCTAGCACGCACAATCAACAGCCGTGCCTCCTGCTCGCCTGTGCTGTAGCAGCCTACGAACTGCTCCCGGACTTACCTATTGCTGTTCACAGGACCTTATGATCACTCAGCTTCACAGCTGATGCCTGCTGGACTGTTACTTTACACGGTACCCCATCCTGTTTATCTGTTTAGCCTCAGCCCAAACTTTCATCCCCGTTACCAGTTGTTGTCTTAGCCCTCTCGAATAACACCTGTGATTGCGTTATGCCTCTCTCCCATGTCAATATGCCTAGCCTATTGCTGTTTGGGTAGTTCTTATTGTACTATTTCACTGTAAAGCCCCCAGTCCCGCTCAACCTGCCTCAGATAGCTCCTTTGTCCCACCCCACATACACGCGGAGACCGGCTCAATCGGTACCTCCAGTGATGCTATCTCTTTCATCGTTACCCAATGCTTAGGGGTACCTCCACTGTACTCATATTCCTCCATATCCTTGTCTGTACATAATGCCCTGAATCTATTCTACAACACTCGGAAATCTGCCCCTTTTATTCTCTGTACACAACGCACTAGAAGACCAGTTCTTAAAGCCTTTAGCCGTATCCTTATTCTGTTCCTCTGGTGATGTAGAGGTTAACCCAGGCCCTGTAGCCCCCAGTATCACTCCTAATCCCCAGGTGCTATAATTTGTTGACTTCTGTAACCGTAAAAGCCTTGGTTTCTTGCATGTTAACATCAGAAACCTTCTCCCCAAGTTTGAGTTATTCACTGCGTTAGCACACTCTGCCAACCCTGATGTTCTAGCAGTGTCTGAATCCTGGCTTAGGAAGGCCACCAAAAATGCAGAAATTTCCATCCCGAACTACAACATTTTCCGTCTAGATAGAACTGCCAAAGGGGGCGGAGTTGCAATCTACTGTAGAGATAGCCTGAAGAGCTCTATCATACTATCCAGGTCTGTGCCCAAACAGTTTGAGCTTCTACTTCTAAAAATCCACCTTTCCAGAAATAAGTCTCTCACTGTTGCCGCCTGCTACAGACCCCCCTCAGCCCCCAGTTGTGCCCTGGGCACCATATGTGAATTGCTTGCCCCCCATCTATCCTCAGAGTTCGTACTGCTTGGTGACCTAAACTGGGATATGCTTAACACCCCGGCCGTCCTACAATCTAAACTAGATGCCCACAATCTCACACAATTTATTCAAGGAACCTACCAGGTACAACCCTAAATCCGTAAACATGGGCACCCTCATAGATATCATCCTGACTAATTTACCCTCTAAATACACCTCCGCTGTCTTCAACCAGGATCTCAGCGATCACTGCCTCATTGCCTGTGTCCGTAATGGGTCCGCGGTCAAACGACCACCCCTCATCACTGTCAAACGCTCCCTATAACACTTCAGCGAGCAGGCCTTTCTAATTGACCTGGCCCGGGTATCCTGGATGGATATTGACCTCATTCCGTCAGTAGAGGATACCTTGATGTTCTTCAAAAGTGCTTTCCTCTCCGTCTTAAATAAGCATGCCCCATTCAAAAAATGCAGAACTAAGAACAGATATAGCCTCTGGTTCACCCCAGACTTGACTGCCCTTGACCAGCACAAAAACATCCTGTGGCGTACTGCATTAGCATCGAACAGCCCCCGCGATATGCAACTTTTCAGGGAAGTCAGGAACCAATATACACAATCAGTTAGGAAAGCAAAGGCTAGCTTTTTCAAACAGAAATGTGCATCCTGTAGCACTAACTCCAAAATGTTTTGGGACACTGTAAAGTCCATGGAGAATAAGAGCACCTCCTCCCAGCTACCCAATGCACTGAGGCTAGGAAACACTGTCACCACCGATAAATCTACGATAATCGAGAATTTCAATAAGAATTTTGCTACGGCTGGCCATGCTTTCCACCTGGCTTCTCCTACCCCGGCCACCAGCTCTGCACCCTCCACTGCAACTTGCCCATGCCCCCCCCCCCCCCCCCCCCCCCCCCGCATCTCCCCAGCTGGGCTAGACGATCTGGACCCTTTCTTTTTTAAATTAGCCGCCGAAATTGTCACAACCCCTATTACTAGCCTGTTCAACCTCTCTTTCGTATCGTCTGAGATCCCCAGAGATTGGAAAGCTGCCGCGGTCATTCCCCTCTTCAAAGGGGGTGACACTCTAGATCCAAACTGTTACAGACCTATATCCATCCTGCCCTGCCTTTCGAAAGTATTTGAATGCCAAGTTAACAAACAGATCACCAACCATTTCGAATCCCACCGTACCTTCTCTGCCATGCAATCTGGTTTACGAGCTGGTCATGGGTGCACCTCAGCCACGCTCAAGGTCCTAAACGATATAATAACCGCGATCGTTAAAAGATAGTACTGTGCAGCCGTCTTCATCGACCTGGCCAAGGCTTTCGACTCTGTCAATCACCACATTCTTATTGGCAGACTAAATAGCCTTGGTTTCTCAAATGACTGCCTCACCTGGTTCACCAACTACTTCTCAGATAGAGTTCAATGTGTCAAATCGGAGGGCCTGTTGTCTGGACCTCTGGCAGACTATGGGGGTGCCACAGGGTTCAATTCTCGGGCCGACTCTATTCTCTGTGTATATCAATGATGTCGTTCTTGCTGCTGGTGACTCTCAGATCCACCTCTACGCAGACGACACCATTTTGTATACATCTGGCCCTTCATTGGACACTGTGTTAACAAACCTTAAAACGAGCTTCAATACCATACAACACTCCTTCCGTGGCCTCCAACTGCTCTTAAACACTAGTAAAACTAAATGCATGCTCTTCAATCGAACGCTGCTTGCACCCGCCCGCCCGACTAGAATCACTACTCTCGGCGGGTCTGACTTAGAATATGTGGACAACTACAAATACCTAGGTGTCTGGTTAGACTGTAAACTCTCCTTCCAGACTCACATTAAGCATCTCCAATCCAAAGTTAAATCTAGAATCGGCTTCCTATTTCGCAACAAAGCCTCCTTCACTCATGCTGCTAAACATGCCCTCGTAAAACTGACTATCCTACCGATCCTTGACTTCGGCGATGTCATTTACAAAATAGCTTCCAACACTCTACTCAGCAAATTGGATGTAGTCTATCACAGTGCCATCAGTTTTGTCACCAAAGCCCCATATACTACCCACCATTGTGACCTGTATGCTCTCGTTGGCTGGCCCTCACTACATATTCGTCGCCAAACCCACTGGCTCCATGTCATCTATAAATCACTTCTAGGCAAATCCCCGCCTTATCTTAGCTCATTGGTCACCATAGCAACACCCACCCGTAGTATGCGTTCCAGCAGGTATATCTCACTTGTCATCCCCAAAGCCAACACCTCCTTTGGCCGCCATTCCTTCCAGTTCTCTGCTGCAAATGACTGGAACGAACTGCAAAAATCTCTGAAGCTGGAGACACTTATCTCCCTCACTAACTTTAAGCATCAGTTGTCAGAGCAGCTTTCCGATCACTGCACCTGTACACAGCCCATCTGTAATTAGCCTACCCAACTACCTCATCCCCATATTGTTATTTACATTGTTATTTATTTTGCTCATTTGCATCCCAGTATCTCTATTTGCACATCATCTTCTGCACATCTATCACTCCAGTGTTAATACTAAATTGTAATTATTTTGCACTATGGCCTATTTATTGCCTTACCTCCATAACTTACTACATTTGCACACACTGTATATAGATTTTCTATTGTGTTATTGACTGTACATTTTGTTTATTCCATATGTAACTCTGTGTTGTTGTTTTTTTTATCGCACTGCTTTGCTTTATCTTGGCCAGGTCGCAGTTGTAAATGAGAACTTGTTTAAAAAAAAAAAATTCTACACACTGATTTGGAAGCTTGAATTTGAGTCTGGCTGTGTTCAAGTGTGGTGACATTGAAGTCGTAAAGTTGAAATAAACCCCCCTACTCTCTCCCTTTCTTCCTTCTATCTCTCTCAGACGGGGATAAGTCCGACAGCACCTTCATAGTTCTGAGTGGCCGTCCGCGCTCCGTCATCATGAAGGAGGAGGAGCAAGAAGGAGCTGACCGGAGAGTATGACCACGGTGACCTCATCAGCGTGGTAGGGGGTCAAATGTTGGGGGTCACAATGGGTGGTACCGTTGCAAAACGCAGCAGCCGTGGAACAAACAATGTCAGGCTTTTAAAGATGTCATAGTGTTATTGATTGTAGACGTAAGCAAACCCATTTAGACACTGTTTCATGCAGGATCAGGCTTAAGCCCCACCCTGACAGGGCTATTCCCCACCTATCTCTGAGCTATGTGTGTTACACTGCTGACATGGCTTTGCGTTGCCGCGGTGACGCCCACACTGCTAAGAATACCTGCCTGAGCCGACTCGGCCGATGCCATGGTTACTGGCTCCAGAGGTTAGCCGTAGTTGCAGTGTCCATGGGGACGGGTTTTGGTGAGCATGGCGGAATGCTCGTCAGCGATCCTGATGCTAGGATACAGAATTAGATCCTGTGTGTACGTCACCAGCACCACAGTGTTATTACAGAGAGGGATCCAGTGCTTTGATATGTAAGGGCATTGCCTGGCTGGCTGGTGCTGATTGAAATAGACACAGGAGAACCAGTGGGGCTTTAATTGTCTGGCTCACCAATGTACCATTCAATTTTTGGCCCATTCCTCAGATCACAAGTTTTATCTTAGATAGTTATTGTTATTATCTGCACCAGTCAGTGCTTTTTTAAACTAAATGTGTTCCTATTTGTATGGCTAAGATAATTTCAACTCCATATTAAAAACAAGGATCGTGCAATGATTATGAAATCAATGGCAAGAGTGTTAGGGGTTAAGTTTGGTGCATAGTTCCTGTATGATGATTGGCAGTGTTGACCAATGGGAGCCTGTGGGGTTTCTAGTGACCCCGCCCAGGTGGAGGCCCTGACCCATCAGAACAGAGCAACCACGGTGCATGCAGTACGGGACTCTGAGCTGGCCAAACTACCAGAGGGAGCACTCGGCTTCATCAAGAGGAAGTTCCCGCAGGTACGTAGTTCAACTGGCGTTCAGGCACACGCACACGCTCATGGCTCACTCACACACTCACACACACACATACACACACACAACTCACACTCACTAATTCACACACATGACACACACGACACTCCTACAGACACACGTGCTCTCTGTCTTGTGTTTCAGGTAGTCACAAGGTTGATCCACCTTCTTGGCCAGAAGATCCTTCAGCAGGTCAATGGCCCTCTGACAGGTGTGTGCGTGTACGTGCGTGTGTGTGTAGATGTGTGTGTGCAGGCATGTGTTTTACACAGAAGGATCTGACTCCTCCTTTATCTGCTAGATATAACATATCTTTATGATAATGTTGCTGTCTCTATCCATAGCTGTGTATCTGTCCTCTCAGTTCGAAGTCTGGCCCTGCACACCCCTAGTAGTAAGTGGGATGCAGGGAACCCGGCCTCAAACCTGTCCACTGTCACCTTGCTGCCTGTGTCTGAGGAGGTGCCTCTCACAGCCGTCACACTGAAGCTGCAGGATGCACTCATTTTCATTGGTAACCACACACACACACACACACTCACATACAGTGCATTCGGAAAGTATTCAGACCCCTTGACTTTTTCCACATTTTGTTACGTTACAGCCTTATTATAAAATGGATTATATACTTTTTTCCCCTCATCAATATACACACAATACCCCATAATGACAAAGTGAAAACAGTTTTTTTTTAAAAAAAATTTTTTAACGTTTTTAAAAAAACGATACCTTATTTACATAAGTATCCAGACCCTTTGATTTGAGACTCGAAATTGAGCTCAGGTACATCCTGTTTCCATTGTCATCCTTGAGATGGTTCTACAACTTGATTGGAGTCCACCTGTGGTAAATTCAATTGATTGGACATGATTTGGAAAGGCACACACCTGTCTAAATAAGGTCCCACAGTTGGAAGTGTCAGAGCAAAAACCAAGCCATGAGGTCGAGGGAATTGTCTGTAGAGCTCCGAGACAGGATTGTCGAGGCACAGATCTGGGGAAGGGTACCAAAACATTTCTGCAGCATTGAAGGTCCCCAAGAATACAGTGGCCTCAGTCATTCTTAAATGGAAGAAGTTTGGAACCACCAAGACTCTTCCTAGAGCTGGCTGCCCGGGCAAACTGAGCAATCGGGGGAGTAGGGCCTTGGTCAGGGAGGTGACCAAGAACCCGATGGTCACTCTGACAGAGCTCCAGAGTTCCTCTGTAGAGATGGGAGAACCTTCTAGAAGAACAACCATCTCTACAGCACTCCACCAATCAGGACTTTATGGTAGAGTGGCCAGACGGAAGCCACTCCTAAGGAAAAGGCACATGACAGCCCGCTTGGAGTTTGCCAAAAGGCACCAAAAGGACTCTCAGACCATGAGAAACAAGATGTCAAAAATGTCAACAACAAAAAAAATGATCTGGTCTGATGAAACCAAGATTGAACTCTTTGGCCTGAATGCCAAGCGTCACGTCTGGAGGAAACCTGGACCATCCCTACAGTGAAGCATGGTGGTGGCAGCATCATGCTGTGGGGATGTTTGTCACCGGCAGTAACTGGGAGACTAGTCAGGATCGAGGGAAAGATGAACAGAGCAAAGTACCGAAAGATCCTTGATGAAAACCTGCTCCAAAGCGCTCAGGACCTCAGACTGGAGTGAAGGTTCACCTTCCAACATGACAATGACCCTAAGCACACAGCCAAGACAACACAGGAGTGGCTTCGGGACAAGTCTCTGAATGTCCTTGAGTGGCCCTGCCAGGACCTGGAAATGAACCCGATCTAACATCTCTGGAGAGACCTGAAAATAGCTGTGCGTCGACGCTCCCCATCCAACCTGACAGCGCTTGAGAGGATCTGCAGAGAAGAATGGGAGAAACTCCCCAAATATAGGTGTGCCAAGCTTGTAGCGTCATACCCAAGAAGACTCGAGGCTGTAATCGCCTGCAAAGGTGCTTCAACCAAGTACTGAGTAAAGGGTCTGAATACTTATGTAAATGTGTATTTCCGTTTTTTAAATTCTTTATGAATGTGCACACATTTCTAAAAACCTGTTTTTGCTTAGTCATTAATGGGGTATTGTGTGTAGAGCGATGAGGGGAAAAAAACTATATAATCCGTTTCAGAATAAGGCTGTAACGTAACAAATTGTGGGAAAAGTCAAGGGGTCTGAATACTTTCCGAATGCACTGTACACACACACACACACCTTGCATTCACACACACACACTCTCTTTCTCTCTTACACACACACACACAATTATTGACATCATGTCAGTTCAAGGCTGTCTGGACAGTGCAGTTCAGCAGTGCTGTCCTTCCATAGATTTTTACCCTAGCACTGCACAGCTGATTCAAATAACCATCTCCTCATCCAGCTTTGATCATTTGAATCAGCTGTGTAGTGCTAGGGCAAAAACCAAAACAAACACCCAGGCGGGGCCCCAGGATCGAGTTTGGGAAACCCTGGTCTAGAAGACCAGCCTATGTTGTTATCAGACCCTGGCCCTTGGTGGAGTCATTAGTGCACACCGTAGCAAACAGTTGCAAAACGTTCAGTAATGGAAATGGCTTTGCAATAAAAACTAGTGTTTCTATTGCACAAATTCAGGTAGGAAGCTGCCTGTTTCATTCCGCTTGTCTGTCTGACAGACTGACAGAGACTGACATACTGGCAGACAGTGAGCAAGAGACCGACAAACAAATGAAACAGGAAAGGACAATAGTTTTCGTTGCAAAACTAGCATTGGCTTTAGAAGAGGTTAGCTAGCTTAGTGTGTTAGCATGGTGCTTGGGGAGAGGTTAGTTAGCTTAGCGTGTTAGCATGGTGCTTAGTGAGAGATTAGCCAATTTAGCGTGTTAGCATGGTGCTTGGGGAGAGGTTAGCTAGCTTAGCGTGTTTGCATGGTGCTTGGGGAGAGATTAGCTAATTTAGCGTGTTAGCATGGTGCTTGGCAGAGAAAGCCCCTGTGTTTGTAGTGGGATTAAGGTTAGTGCAGATCATTAGGTTCTTTAATCATGTGTTTGCTGTGTGTTTAAACGGGCTCAATGGCCAAAGCTACAATGCATGGTATGTTTTCTCAACCTTAGAGAAGTGAGAGTGGTGAAATGGAGAGAATGAAAAGGTAGAGAAGGTTGTGTGGGGAAGGGGAAAAGGGTCTAAGTCGGTCAGGTGGATGAGAAATAATTGCATCCACTGGAGAAGGGGGATAAAGTATTGAAAGAAAAGAGGGAAAGAATGGAGGTGTAGACTGAACTGGAGAGAGGTGGATCAATATTTGCTCAAGCAGCAGAATGAGTCATAGCTTCCGGTTGATTGGATCTCCTCACCCTCCCTCACCAGCTCAAACATGGGGTTGCATCCCAAATGGCACCCTATTTCCCACATAGTGCACTACTTTTGACCAGAACCCTAAAGGTACTGGTCAAAAGTAGTGCACTATGTAGGGAATAGGGTGCCATTTGGGACGCAGACTGGGACCTTGTGGTAAAGAACCTAATGACCGATCATACAGTGTGTCTGGGGCTTGGTGACAGGGTTGACCTCGCTGACCACTTATCTCTGATATGATATCGACTTACTGAGATGGAGAGAAATACTAACCACACACAGACAGACTCAAGTGGCTCGATATTATTGTGTAATAGACTCCTCTCCTCTCTGCCTAACTGCTACTGTAGTTTTTATTGTGGTTCAAATGGTTGTCTTTCTGCATAAAGTGTGCCTATATACAGTCCATTCGGAAAGTATTCAGACCCCTTGACTTTTTCCACATTTTGTTATGTTACAGCCTTATTCTAAAATGGATTAGTGTTTTTTTCCCCTCATCATTCTACACACAATACCCCATAATGACAAAGCAAAACAGGTTTTTAGAAATTTTTGCAAAGTTATATAAAAAAATAACAGAAATATCACATTTACATAAGTATTCAGACCCTTTACTCAGTACTTTGTTAAAGGGAAAGGGGGATACTTAGTCAGTTGTACAACTGAATGCGTTCAACTGAAATGTGAATGCGTTCAACTGAATCAGAGAGGTGCAGGGGGCTGCCTTAATCGACATCCACGTCATCGGCGCCCGGGGAACATTGGGTTAACTGCCTTGCTCAGGGGCAGAACGGTAGATTTTTACCTTGTCAGTTTGGGGTTACTGGCCCAATATCTCTCTGTACTTTGCTCGGTTCATCTTTCCCTCATTCCTGACTAGTCTCCCAGTCCCTGCCGCTGAAAAACATCCCCACAGCATGATGCTGCCACCACCATACTTCACCGTAGGGATGGTGCCAGGTTTCCTCCAGACATGACGCTTGGCAT
This sequence comes from Coregonus lavaretus, assembly GCF_964263955.1. NCBI lineage: Eukaryota > Metazoa > Chordata > Actinopteri > Salmoniformes > Salmonidae > Coregonus > Coregonus lavaretus. The sequence goes on along the minus strand of NC_139991.1, from coordinate 55,273,141 downwards.
TCAGGCCAAAGAGTTCAATCTTGGTTTCATCAGACCAGATAATCTTGTTTCTCATGGTCTGAGAGTCCTTTAGGTGCCTTTTGGAAAACTCCAAGCGGGCTGTCATGTGCCTTTTACTGAGGAGTGGCTTCCGTCTGGCCACTCTACCATGAAGGCCTGATTGGTGGAGTGCTGCAGAGATGGTTGTCTTTCTGGAAAGTTCTCCCATCTCCACAGAGGAACTCTGGAGTTCTGTCAGAGTGACCATCGGGTTCTTGGTCACCTCCCTGACCAAGGCCCTTCTCCCCCGATTGCTCAGTTTGGCCGGGCGGACAGCTCTAGGAAGAGTCTTGGTGGTTCCAAAACTTCTTCCATTTAAGAATGATGGAGGCCACTGTATTCTTGGGGACCTTCAATACTGCAGACATTTTTTGGTACCCTTCCCCAGGTCTGTGCCTCGACAAAATCCTGTCTCGGAGCTCTACGGACAATTCCTTCGACCTCATGGCTTGGTTTTTGCTCTGACAACTTTCTCAATTCATCTTTCCTCGAGTCGTCGCGTCCTCCGTCCTCACTTCCTCAAAATGCATTGGAAGAAAAAGTCAAAGGGGAAGGACATTGGATATTTTCATCAAAAATTCCTTGAGAAGGAGGCAAGGAGAAGGGACGCAAGGAATCCAGGAAAGACAACTGTCACCTATTTGCAAGTGTTTACATTTTGGCCAGGATGGTCTAAGAGGTATTGCGACCTCAATGGGACAAAGTGGTAAAATAAAGGTGAAATATAAGAGTTCTCATCGATTTGTTCCCGGTCTTTTTGGCAGTGTGTTGCAGGAGATGACATCAGTTTAAAAAAAGGTGTTGGACCTGACCTACCCCATCACTTCTATGTTCTCTGGCGCTGCCTTCAACTCCAGCATTTACACAGTGTTCAAGGGCAAGCAGATAGAGGTGAGGGACAGAGAACCCTTCACAGCACAGCTGGAGTTAGACAGTCTTGGGGCTCTCTCTTGTAAAAGGGATTTTTCATCTTAATCATGTGATCACGTGTTAATAAAGAATAGAATCGTCTGTTGTATACATTCTGATAAAGATTTTACTTATTATATCTAGCTAATAAGTAGCTTGCACCAAAATGCGTCGGCAATAAATATAATTGAAGGGAATTAAGCTGCCGTCCTGAACCTTCTTTTACAATTGCAATATCAACATAACCATTTAATGACTAGTGGTGCTGTTGTTTGTGCAGGACCTGTGAATCCCCTATTTCAACATCACCACTGACATCACTGCCTCCACAATGAGAGTACACACTGACGGTAAGGCCTCCATACTCTCTCTGTCCACCTGCATGTGTTTCTCTTTCTCTGTCTGTCTCTGTCTTTTAACCCTCTGTCCTCCTCTGTTTTAACTGATGAGAAATGTACATGTGAAGAAGGCACCTGTCCCTCTTTTATCCGCCTACATAGACATCTGTCCATTTCCCCCTCTCTCAGGCTCTTTGTAAAGGTACGTGCATGCCAGCATGTCCCTCTCTGGCTACCTGCCCCCTCTCTGTGACCCTAAAGACGGACACCTACTGATGGATAGAGGCTACATCAACAACCTGCCAGGTCAGCAACACACACACAGTACTTCTCTCCTGCTCAGCGACGTAATCCAAAATGTTCATTGTTACTGTCTAAGCCCGAAGCCTGCCTCTCTGCCCCTCCCAGCGGACGTGGCTCGCTCCATGGGTGCCAAGGTGGTGATCGCCATAGACGTTGGCAGCCAGGACGAGACCAACCTCACCAACTACGGCGACTCACTCTCCGGCTGGTGGCTGCTATGGAAACGCCTCAACCCACTGGCAGAGAAAGTCAAGGTGAGCCTCTCTACAGCCTCAGGTACTGTGTAAACCAAAATATATTTTATTAATACACCTTTAATGGCTTGTGCTAATTTGCAATTCATTTCTATGACTTGGTATTGGGTTCATATCGGAGTCAAATTTTGTTTTTGTTTACTAAGAATATACATGGCATTTTTTTATTACTCGGAATGTAAAGGATTACTTAGGATGCATCCCAAATGGTACCATATTCCCTATTTAGTGCACTGCTTTTGCTCTGGTCAAAAGTAGCGCACTATAAGGAACAGGGTGTAATTCGGGATGCAACAATAAGACACTGAAGGTATGAGCACAGTTCAGTTGTCACGCTATTCAGGGTGGTATTTGAGCTTTGACACCTGTAGGTGTTGAACATGACAGAGATCCAGATGCGGCTGTTATGTGCGTCAGCTGGAGTCAGTGAAGAGCAGTGACTACTGCGAGTACAGCAGACCGCCCATAGACCGCTACCGCACACTGGAGTTTGGCAAGTTCGACGAGATCCCTGTGAGTCTCACTCTTTGTCTTTGACATGGGCAGTTGGTCTGTGTCATTCAGTCTCTTTTTTGCTTCCTCTGGCTCTCACATGCTCCCCCTCTTACTCTAGACCTCACTTCTTCACACTTCACCATTCATCTCTCTGTCCTCCTCCTCCATTCTCTGTAAATTCTCAGGTCTGATGAAACCAAGTGTTTTTAAGGATTGCCTGAGAACCCCCCCTCAATTAGCTACATTAGATTCAGCCTTGTGTATGACATTTGTGTGTGATTATGACATTTGTGTGTGAGTATTGTGTGTGTGTGTGTGTGTGTGTGTGTGTCCTGCAGGAGGTGGGCTACCAGCATGGCAAGACTGTTTGACATGTGGAGTCGCAGTGGAGTGGGGGAGAAGATGCTGAAGGACCGCCAGCAGGAGGAGTCTCACAACACACACAGCAACAACAACGTGAGGGAGGGAGGATCAGGGAGGGAGGGAGGATCAGGGAGGGAGTGAGGATGAGGGAGGGAGGATCAGGGAGGGAGGGAGGGAGGGAGTGTTAAAAGGAAGAAAATCCTTACTCACTATTAGAGATGGAATAGCAGACATCATACTTTTACAGAGTTTTGATGATGCCGTTTTTTAAAGGAGTGCTCTAGATATTGTAGAATTGTGTATTTTAATGCGATTGTTCTAAAGGATTTCTGTATGAAGCCCCTAGTCAAAGATACCTGTGCGCTGTCTGTCACATGTGTCCTGCAGGGACCTGTGACCTGTCACAACGCCTCCTTCACTGACCTGGCTGAGATCGTGTCCCGCATCGAGCTGGCCAAACCTGCTCTGGTAGACGGTGAGACTGGCACATTATCTTATCAGCACATAGAGCAGCAGAGTGCTGTGGAGGTCATGGAGGTCAAACAGGCATCATAAGGTGTAGGCAACAATAATACCACATGACCTCTGAGACCTTAGCTATTTGGCAACAAGAGTCCCATCCTGTTTTCACAACCTCACAGCAACATTTTCACAACTTTGTAAAAATTATTTTATTTTGCCAGCTGGAAAGAGGCTGCGAGCCAGTAGCTAGCTAGCTGTTTACTTTTCTGTTGCCATCACAGCTGAAGTAGTTGAATATTTATGTTTTTAATGCCGCTCTGCTAGCTTTTGACCCCCCTCTCATCTCTCTATCATGGGTTTGGCTCTCTGCCTCCTGTACATTGCTGTCCTGGGGAAGATAAAATATTATTTTATTTTGTCTTCCTCCTTGCCTGTTATTGTTGAATATTGTTTGGACTCTTTGAGATGGGCTGTGTTTATGCTGCCACACTCACTTAGCATATACATTTGTTGCAGAGCCACAGAAGTGGTTGGTTAAATTATGACGAATATGCAGCTATGACTAGAGTGGCATTTTGTTACAGTTCCTGTACTTACACCTCTCCTTCCCTCTCTTTCTCCCTCCTTCCTCCCTCCAGTTTCTCTTTCTTCCCTCTTTCCACCCCTCCACCCTTCCGTATCTCAGAGCAGTCTGACTACCCCACAGACTACATTTACATTTACGTCATTTAGCAGATGCTCTTATCCAGAGTGACTTACAAATTGGTGCATTCACCTTACAGCCAGTGAGATAACCACTTTACAATGTTTTTTTGTGTTGTTTTTTTTTGGGGGGGGGGGTAGAAGGATTACTTTATCCTATCCCAGGTATTCCTTAGACTAGTAGCAGGAGGCGGTGGTGAGTTCCTACTCAGATGTTGAGCTGTCCAATCACTACAGCGAACACACCACTGAGGGGGAGGAGACTGCGGACACGGTGCAGTGAAGCTTTGAATGTTGATGTTTTTTCTTGGTTTATCTGGGTATTGCATCACTTTCTCTCTCCTTTGAGACTCCTGAGATCAGCCTTATGACTTAATCACTGTAGCTCCACCTCTTCCCCAGGATGAAGAGCTGCTGGACAGGGGGTGCAGGCGTCGCCCTCCTCCCCCAGGTTCTAGTGGGGGGGGGTTAAAATGTGAACTACTGGGCGTAGGCTAATGCTATATAGTGCTTATGCACAGGCACATCCAAGACAGCTGTAAAACACAGCTGATTTGACTAATGGATCATTAGCCTTTACTTACCTCTAGAACCTACCTCTAATGTTGATGCTAGCACCAGTAGCCTTGCATTGTGTTGTAGTTAATGGAAAGTCTCTTTGGTACTGATCCCGTGTAAGTCTGCGTCCTAAATAGCACCCTATTCGCTTTAGTGCACAGGGCCCATAGGGCACGGGGATAGGATGCCACATGGGACGCAACCTGTCTAAATGGAGAAGAGACACAGTATGTGTTGTGTGTGAGCGCATGTCAGAAACAGAAGGAGGGTGTATCATGGATGTGTTACAGTGTGGCATTTCTCTAGCAGTTGGCGAAGTTGATACAACTGTAGGGCCAATGTACGGTCAGCCTCACAGTTCTGGATAGGGTCCAATTCAAAGGCACAATTGATGTGGTACAATAAACAAGGGCATATTGAATTAATTAGCTAAATGGAAAGTGCTGTTGGATAATGATTGATGACTACAGTGAAGTAATTTAAGATATATGAATTTGTCGCCACGGTTTACAAAATGCATACATACAGTACCAGTCAAAAACACCTACTCATTCAAGGGTTTTTCTTTATTGTAAATATTTTCTACATTGTAGAATAATAGTGAAGACATCAAAACTATTAAATAACACATATGGAATCATGTAGTAACCAAAAAAGTGTTAAACAAATCAAAATATATTTTATATTTGAGATTCTTCAAAGTAGCCACCCTTTTCCTTGATGACAGCTTTGCACACTCTTGGCATTCTCTCAACCTACTTCACCTGGAATGCTTTTCCAACAGTCTTGAAGGAGTTCCCACATATGCTGAGCACTTTTTGGCTGCTTTTCCTTCACTCTGCGGTCCAACTCATCCCAAACCATCTCAATTGGTTTGAGGTCGGGGGATTGTGGAGGCCAGGTCTTCTGATGCAGCACTCCATCACTCTCCTTCTTGATCTAATAGCCCATACACAGCCTGGATGTGTGTTGGGTCATTGTCCTGTTGAAAAACAAATGATTGTCCCGCTAAGCCCAAACAAGATGGGATGGCGTATCACTGCAGAATGCTGTGTTAGCCATGCTGGTTAAGTGTGCCTTGAATTCTAAATAAATCACAGACAGTGTCACCAGCAAAGCACCCCCACACCATCACACCTCCTCCTCCATGCTTCACGGTGGGAACTACACATGCGGAGATCATCCGTTCACCTACACTGCGTCTCACAAAGACACAGCAGTTGGAACCAAAAATCTCAAATTTGGACGTCAGACCAAAGGACAAATTTCCACCGGTCTAATGTCCATTGCTCGTGTTTCTTGGACCAAGCAAGTCTCTTCTTCTTATTGGTGTCTTTTAGTAGTGGTTTCTTTGCAGCAATTCGACCATGAAGGCCTGATTCACGCAGTCTCCTCTGAACAGTTGATGTTGAGATGTCTCTTGAACTCTGTGAAGCACTTATTTGGGCTGCAATTTCTGAGGCTGGTAACTCTAATGAACTTATCCTCTGCAGCAGAGGTAACTCTGGGTCTTCCTTTCCTGTGGCTGTCCTCATGAGAGCCAATTTCATCATAGCACTTGATGGTTTTTGCGACTGCACTTGAAGAAACGTTCAAAGTTCTTGACATTTTCTGGATTGACCTTCATGTCTTAAAGTAATGATGGACTGTAATTTCTCTTTGATTATTTGAGCTGTTCTTGTCATAATATGGACTTGATCTTTTACCAAATAGGGCTATCTTCTGTATACCCCCCCCCCCCCCTAGTTTTGATGTCTTCACTATTATTCTACAATGTAAAAAATAGTAAAACTTAAGAAAAACCCTTGAATGAGTAGGTGTCCAAACTTTTGACTGGTATTGTGTATGCTCAGTGAAAGCAACAAAGCTTTTTGTGACTTACTGAACTAAACTGGACAACTTGACCATTCCAACATTTCAAGCTACTTAATGGTGCCTTTTTATATTGACTGACTATTACATGCTGATTAGTTAAACTTGAATGTTGAGCACAGTTTGCCAATCACCCTGTAAAACAGTGAAGGACTTGTGTACTATTAAGAGTTGCTTCTGTCTGACTATTATTTGTACCAGATAATGTTTTTGATAATCCAGTGCATAACCCTACTCACTAATAATAAACCACTATTGGTTAGTTGAGTGTTTTGTATTTTATCTCTCTTTACATTGTGTCCATTTCACCATCTTTGTCCTGATAGGGAGGGGATTTGTTTAAGCTGGCCCGGGGCACTGGGTGGGCGAAGTTTGCACCAGGTTCAAAGTGATTCCATTCTTTTGGTAACCTGGCTGCCTCCCTGGTGTGAACCGGCTGCCCTGTTCAAAGCTGATGGCGAAGTCGGCTTAAAACAAGAGACATATGTTCAAGCAAGTGGAGTAATGAGTTAGAATTCAGAGTTTTCACATGCTCTTGATAAAAATGCAGATAAAGCTTTATCTGCCATCCTTCTACCTCCCTCCCAGACATATGTTATATGTTTCTGAATGATCGGTCATGCTGCCTTGCATGATAATCTGTGGTGGCGCAGAAACTAGTTTGATTTGAGCAAGGTGTTACACCATCACTGGTTTAGACCGGTCACGTGACAGGCCATAGCCCGGTGCAGCCCGGTTCAGTCTAATCTAACTACCCCCATTGTGTGTGTGTACACATGCTCTGTTCTCTTGTTGGTGGGACCTGTGATTATATTTACATTTTAGTCATTTAGCAGACGCTCTTATCCAGAGCGACTTACAGTTAGTGAATAATTTTTTTTATTTTTTATACTGGCCCCCCGTGGGAATCGAACCCACAACCCTGGCGTTGCAAACACCATGCTCTATCAACTGAGCTACATCCCTGCCGGCCATTCCCTTCCCTCCCCGACGCTGGGCCAATTGTGCGCCACCCATGAGTCTCCCGGTCGTGGCCGGCTGCGACAGAGCCTGGATTCGAACCAGGATCTCTAGTGGCACAGTTAGCACTGCGATGCAGTGCCTTAGACCACTGCGCCACTCAGGAGTCTTTTACATTTACATTTTAGTCATTTAGCAGACGCTCTTATCCAGAGCAATTAGGGTTAAGTGCCTTGCTCAAGGGCACATCGACAGATTTTTCACCTAGTCAGCTCAGGGATTAGAACCAGCGACCTTTCGGTTACTGGCACAACGCTCTTAACCACTAGGCTACACCCATTATATCTGATGGGGCAGTACATAGAGGCCTGTCTGTCAGAGCTGAGTGATGGAAGAGCCCTGAAGCCTGACTGTCAACTGAAAAGCTGGAACCAGCACACTGACGTCCTCAGATTACTGCAATACACACCTCCTAGAATAAACCTTAGACTTCCCTCACTACAGACAGGGATACACTTAAACACCCCTCACACACACACACACACACACACACACACACACACACACTTACATGCTGAGTGGGCTGCCCTGTCCGTCTGGATTCCCCCGTAATCCAGACTCTGTTGTAGCCGGGCGCGACCGGGAGACCCATGGGGCGGCGCACAATTAGCCAGCGTCGTCCAGGGTAGGGGAGGGAATGGCCGGCAGGGATGTAGCTCAGTTGGTAGAGCATGGCGTTTGCAACGCCAGGGTTGTGGGTTCGATTCCTACGGGGGACCAGTATGAAAATGTATGCACTCACTTAACTGTAAGTTGCTCTGGATAAGAGCGTCTGCTAAATGACTAAAATGTAAATGTAATAGTGAGTGATTCACTGGGATTGGAGATGCTGCATTACTCATCGAGTGTACTGGTAAAATATGTTCTCTCCCCTGATTTGGCCTGACTAGACTTCAAAAACACAATGAAACCACTTTCACAATTTCACAGTATTATTCCAACCTTATAGTGTGGAAATATATAGAAAACACAGGAAAATCACAGTTTTGAGTGCACTGGGCCTTTAAGATTCAACTAAGCGGTTTGTATTGCTCTTGTTCATTTCAGTTCTACTGATAGTATCTACTGTTGGTTGGGTAGACAGACATGATTGACAGGAGGCTCAATTTGGATCAGATAGTTCGAGCCTTTCTTAGTCTCGATTCAGTTTTGAATTCAGTGTCTCCCCTCTCTCACATCTGTAATGCAATGTAGGCTGCCATTCCATTCCTCCACTTACAGGCTTCTTCTCCATTTCCCTTTAGATGGAGACATTGTGCCACATAGTGATAGTCCTGAGTGGAGGGAGGGAGAGAGGGAGAGGATTGAAAGAGAATGAGATGAGGATGTGTAAAGAGCTTGTTTTTTTCCTATCATAGTGTACACAAGCAGGTTGGAGGAATGTGAGGATAAATTGGGCGCTGCCGGGGGAGAGGTTTCACACATGTAACACATGATATCACAGTGTGTTTTAGACTAATCCAGTTTTATTGATGTGTGGTAATGAGGTTTTTCACACTTGCCTCCCCAGGGACCGTGGACCTTCATCAGTTAATTAAATGAGGATCTGAGGGGGAATTTGGGTCAGAAAGAAGGGAGGGGGAGAGAGGGAGGGAAAAGGGGGAGGAGAAGAGATGTAGAGCAAGCAGAGCAGATGATCTAGACAGGATCAATGTCAGAGGAAAGAAATTAGAGGGTGAAACATGAAGGTATTAAAACACCAAATGGACAGTCAGTTATGGGAAACTGGGGGTTTGGGGTTCCTTGATTTTTGGAAGGTCATGCTTCATGGTCATACATTTCTCTCTCTTACACACACACAGACTTGTTGAACTGGGACACAGATGACTTAAACAGGTAAGTGGGTCACTTTCAATGCTTCAGGTATTTTAATACCTCATTCTGACGCATGAAGACAAATATAGAAACACAGACCCATTCACCCTCAATCACTCACCTCCTACACAGACATTGTCACTTACAGTATGTCCATTTGTTTACATGCAGGTAAACTCCCACACACCTCCTTTTAATACTAGTCTTACTCAGATAGTCGCCTATGCACCATATTCTGTTCAGTTTAGACTAAGCCATTTTAGTTTTGAAGGAAATTAATAGGTTTTTAATTTCAGTCTAAATGTTGGAAATGTTTCTTAGTTTAATGGGGGTGTTGATTATTTTACTATTATGTGCTTAATTCTTTCCTTGTTTAATCACAGCAATTGTTTGTGTGTAATTAGTTTTTATCTGTTCTGTGTCCTACTGCAGCTCCCCTTCTCAGGAGTTTGAATGGAAAAAATCAATTTCCTAACAAAATTAGTTTTGACTAAACTTGTGTGTGCACTCCAAGGTTAAAAACGACTTAGTAAACTGAAATAAAATAATTAACAAACCTGTTTGAAAAACTAAAACTGTTCCGAAACTATTATGTTTGATTCCAAAACTAACTAAAATAAGATGATAATCATAATTAATGCTCAGTTTGCTTTTTTCTAAACTTTGGGCAAAAATCTAATCTAGCTTTTGCATCTCTATCACAAACTATCACTTAGTCTCTCTAGACAGACTGGTTGCCTCCCACAATGTGCCAATGTTCCGGCTTACGCGTCTGTACAGATACAATGTCAGTTTGGCATAGATCAACTACGTCACTGCCTACGTCACTGCCTTGTTGCCCACATCCCCCAGACATAAAAATAGTAGCTAGCAAGATGGCAATCATGGAGGTTATTTTTAAACTGCATTTTGCAAGTGGCTAGTTTGCATCAACAATCTTCACTTAAATCACCTCAAAGGTTTTGTCTGCAAACTTTTGAATCGTGATGTTCTGGCATGTCTGCCTCATGATTTGTTGGGAGAGTTGTCTGTCTGAAGTGGACCCTCCCCAGAATTGTTTTTCTTCCCCTTTTCAAAATTACCAAGAAAGTCCGTCATTAATCCCAGACCCTGGGTTTCCGAGACTAGCTATCGCTAAAAGGTGAAAAAATCATCTAGGTAGCTAACTTGATTCTTCTTACATGTACTACTAAAGTTAAAAATAATTGGATTGGCGTAAACATGGGCGAGAGTTCCCTTCAACCATATTTTTTGCACCAGTCTCGGCACTATTCCTTTTAAATCCAAGTCACATTGAGATTTACTTTATAACCTATGACCTGACCCATCATCTTATGTATTACTGCCCCCCAGTTGCAAGAAGTGACATCCCCAAGAAACACACAAAAAACAATAACACACATGGCTCCTAGCCTCCCACGCTTTCTGACCAGAACACTAAACTAAAAATTAAACAAAATAATATAAAAACAAAATAAAAACTACAACTAAATAAAAACTAGCAAATCAGGTCTAAAAATGAACAGAAACTACATTTCAAATAAAAAAGAAGAAAATAGTAGAAATACAAAATAATATAAAACCCCATAACTATAAAAACCTTGGCGCATGCGCTTGCCTGCATGTGTTTGTTGGCACACTTACTCAGGGGAGGATTAGATGTGACATTTTCACAGAGGCGAAATTGAGCCTAGCCCATAGTTAAGGTCGGCCTGGAAAAGTCACTTCTTCTCTTCTGTAAGAACTAAACATTGTCCTCCGACAGTTAATCTGCCAATCTGCCTGCAGACTTCTGTGCAGTGAGGCTCTCTCTCCCAGTGTCTCGTTGTGTCCCAAATAGCACCCTATTCCAAAGTAGTGCACTACGTAGGGAATAGGGTGCCATTTGGGACACAGACCTAGTGTCTGTGTCTGTATTAGTGATAACATGACACCAATATCCCATCACTTGACAGATACCAGGAGGAATCAGTGTTGTGACAAAAGCTGATTGCAAGGTTTTCTTCTGAGAGGATGGGTGTATTGATTTGCCTGTTTGCTTCAAGACAGATCCCATTCATCTATAATAGTGCCTGGTTCTGTAGATGGGTGTAGCTTATTCTGCTGTTGTTGAGGTTCCCGTTTGTCTGCAGAGTTCAATACTTTCAGTAGATTAAACTGTTGTGGATTAGACAGTGTTTGACTTGGGCAGGAGCTCACTGGAGCTGAGTACCGGAACCTCAAATGTTCTACTGCTTGAGCTCCTGTTCCTCTTAGAATATTAGCTCAAAACTATTGTGGAGCTCCAAAATATAAACAGTACTGGCACCCAAAATGATTACCAGCACCTATTTCAGTCCAAGTCAAGCACTGGGACTAGATTAGTGGGCAGCGGCCATGTCCTGTATATGATCAATGAATTTTTTTTACAAGATCAGCTTGAAAATCAGAACTCTGATTATTTTCTCTTTCATGAGATAGACAGTTTGCATCATCTCTTGTTTAATGGCTTTATAGTATTCAGACCCCTTGACGTTTTCCTTTTTTTTTTTTTTTTATGTTACAGCCTTATTCTAAAATTGATTAAATTGTTTTTTTTTCCTCATCAATCTACACACAATACACCATAATGACAAACAAAAACAGGTTTTTAGAAATGTTTGCAAAGTTATAAAAAGCTGAAATATTACATTTACATACAGTGCCTTGCAAAAGTATTCATCCCCCTTGGCATTTTTCCTATTTTGTTACATTACAACCTGTAATTTAAATGGATTTTTATTTGGATTTCATGTAATGGACATACACAAAATAGTCCAAATTGGTGAAGTGAAATTAAAACAATTAAAAATTCAAAAAATTCAAAGAAATAAATAACGGAAAAGTGGTGCGTGCATATGTATTCACCCCCTTTGCTATGAAGCCCCTAAATAAGTTATAGTGCAACCAATTCCCTTCAGAAGTCACATAATTAGTTAGATTGCACACAGGTGGACTTTATTTAAGTGTCACATGATCTGTCACATGATCTCAGTGTATATATACACCAGTTCTGAAAGGCCCCAGAGTCTGCAACACCACTAAGCAAGGGGCACCACCAAGCAAGCGGCACCATGAAGACCAAGGAGCTCTCCAAACAGGTCAGGGACAAAGTTGTGGAGAAGTACAGATCAGGGTTGGGTTATAAAAAAATATCTGAAACTTTGAACATCCCACGGAGCACCATTAAATCCATTATAAAAAAATTTGAAAGAATATGGCACCACAACAAACCTGCCAAGAGAGGGCCGCCCACCAAAACTCACGGACGAGGCAAGGAGGGCATTGATCAGAGAGGCAACAAATAGACCAAAGATAACCCTGAAGGAGCTGCAAAGCTCCACAGCGGAGATTGGAGTATCTGTCCATAGGACCACTTTAAGCCGTACACTCCACAGAGCTGTGCTTTACGGAAGAGTGGCTAGAAAAAAGCCATTGCTTAAAGAAAAAAATAAGCAAACACATTTGGTGTTCGCCAAAAGGCATGTGGGAGACTCCCCAAACATATGGAAGAAGGTACTCTGGTCAGATGAGACTAAAATTGAGCTTTTTGGCCATCAAAGAAAACACTACGTCTGGCGCAAACCCAACACCTCTCATCACCCCGAGAACACCAACCCCACAGTGAAGCAAGGTGGTGGCAGCATCATGCTGTAGGGATGTTTTTCATCGGCAGGGACTGGGAAACTGGTCAGAATTGAAGGAATGATGGATGGCACTAAATACAGGGAAATTCTTGAGGGAAACCTGTTTCAGTCTTCCAGAGATTTGAGACTGGGATGGAGGTTCACCTTCCAGCAGGACAATGACCCTAAGCATACTGCTAAAGCAACACTTGAGTGGTTTAAGGGGAAACATTTAAATGTCTTGGAATGGCCTAGTCAAAGCCCAGACCTAAATCCAATTGAGAATCTGTGGTATGACTTAAAGATTGCTGTACACCAGCGGAACCCATCCAACTTGAAGGAGCTGGAGCAGTTTTGCCTTGAAGAATGGGCAAAAATCCCAGTGGGTAGATGTGCAAAGTTTATAGAGACATACCCCAAGAGACTTGCAGCTGGGAGGGGGGAATAGTTATGCACGCTCAAGTTTTCAGTTTTTTTGTATTATTTCTTGTTTGTTTCACAACAAAAAATATTTTGCATCTTCAAAGTGGTAAGCATGTTGTGTAAATAAAATGATACAACCCCCCCAAAAAACCATTTTAATTCCAGGTTGTAAGGCAACAAAATAGGAAAAATGCCAAGGAGGGGTGAATACTTTCGCAAGCCACTGTAAGTATTCAGAACCTTTACTCAGTACTTTGTTGAAGCATCTTTGGCAGTGATTACAGCCTCAAGTATTCTTGGGTATGACGCTACAAGCTTGGCACACCTGTATTTGGGGAGTTTCTCCCATTCTTCTCTCAAGCTCATATACAGTGGGGAGAACAAGTATTTGACACTGCCGATTTTGCAGGTTTTCCTACTTACAAAGCATGTAGAGGTCTGTAATTTTTATCATAGGTACACTTCAACTGTGAAAGACGGAATCGTTACCTGTATAAAAGACACCTGTCCACACACTCAATCAAACAGACTCCAACCTCTCCACAATGGCCAAGACCAGAGAGATGTGTAAGGACATCAGGGATCAAATTGTAGACCTGCGCAAGGCTGGGATGGGCTACAGGACAATAGGCAAGCAGCTTGGTGAGAAGGCAACAACTGTTGGTGCAATTATTAGAAAATGGAAGAAGTTCAAGATGACGGTCAATCACCTCGGTCTGGGGCTCCATGCAAGATCTCACCTCGTGGGGCATCAATGATCATGAGGAAGGTGAGGGATCAGCCCAGAACTACACGGCAGGACCTGGTCAATGACCTGAAGAGAGCTGGGACCACAGTCTCAAAGAAAACCATTAGTAAGACACTACGCCGTCATGGATTAAAATCCTGCAGCGCACGCAAGGTCCCCCTGCTCAAGCCAGCGCATGTCCAGGCCCGTCTGAAGTTTGCCAATGACCATCTGGATGATCCAGAGGAGGAATGGGAGAAGGTCATGTGGTCTGATGAGACAGAAACAGAGCTTTTTGGACTAAACTCCACTCGCCGTGTTTGGAGGAAGAAGAAGGATGAGTACAACCCCAAGAACACCATCCCAACCGTGAAGCATGGAGGTGGAAACATCATTCTTTGGGGATGCTTTTCTGCAAAGGGGACAGGACGACTGCACCGTATTGAGGGGAGGATGGATGGGGACACGTATTGCGAGATCTTGGCCAACAACCTCCTTCCCTCAGTAAGAGCATTGAAGATGGGTCGTGGCTGGGTCTTCCAGCATGACAACGACCCAAAACACACAGCCAGCTCAACTAAGGAATGGCTCCGTAAGAAGCATCTCAAGGTCCTGGAGTGGCCTAGCCAGTCTCCAGACCTGAACCAAATAGAAAATATTTGGAGGGAGCTGAAAGTCCGTATTGCCCAGCGACAGCCCCGAAACCTGAAGGATCTGGAGAAGGTCTGTATGGAGGAGTGGGCCAAAATCCCTGCTGCAGTGTGTGCAAACCTGGTCAAGACCTACAGGAAACGTATGATCTCTGTAATTGCAAACAAAGGTTTCTGTACCAAATATTAAAATTCTGCTTTTCTGATGTATCAAATACTTATGCCATGCAATAAAAATGCAAATTAATTACTTAAAAATCATACAATGTGATTTTCTGGATTTTTGTTTTAGATTCCGTCTCTCACAGTTGAAATGTACCTATGATACAAATTACAGACCTCTACATGCTTTGTAAGTAGGAAAACCTGCAAAATCGACAGTGTATCAAATACTTGTTCTCCCCACTGTATATACACTGACTTTGAGAAGGGATTGCATGACGATTAGCTTAGCAATCGCGTGACTCAGCATGACAATGTGAACGCGATTGGTCAACAGTCTGATGGGTGGGGCGTTATGCGTTCCTTCATTCATTGGATCTCCTTTTTATAATATCTCTAGCAATGGCACCATGCAATGCACCCTGGAATGAAGTGGCAGACAAATAGGAAAAATGTGCTAGACCCTCTGGATTTATGCCTGCTTGGACACCAGTAACTCAGATAGACGTGAAAACATGAAATGACCCAGGGAATCGATAGAACGTCACTCAGAGATGCACAAAAACAATATAACACTCACAATGTTTTCACGTGTATCTGAGTTATTGGCGTCCATCCTGCCCTGCCTTTCAAAAGTATTTGAAAGCCAAGTTAACAAACAGATCATCGTCCATTTCGAATCCCACCGTACCTTCTCTGCTATGCAATCTGGTTTCCGAGCTGGTCATGGGTGGACCTCAGCCACGCTAATGGTCCTAAACGATATTATAACCGCGATCGATAAAAGACAGTACTGTGCAGCCGTCTTCATCGACCTGGCCAAGGCTTTCAACTCTGTCAATCACTGCATTCTTATTGAGAGACTAAATAGCCTTGGTTTCTCAAATGACTGACTCGCCTGGTTCACCAACTACTTCTCAGACAGAGTTCAATGTGTCAAATCGGAAGGCCTGTTGTCTGGACCTCTGGCAGTCTCTATGGGGGTGCCACAGGGTTCAATTCTCGGGCCGAACTCTATTCTCTGTGTATATCAATGATGTCGCTCTTGCTGCTGGTGACTCTCAGATCCACCTCTACGCAGACACCATTTTGTATACATATGGCCCTTCATTGGACACTGTGTTAACAAACCTCCAAATGAGCTTCAATGCCATACAACACTCCTTCAGTAGCCTCCAACTGCTCTTAAACACTAGTAAAACTAAATGCATGCTCTTCATTCGAACGCTGCTTGCACCCGCCTGCCCGACTAGAATCACTACTCTCGGCGGGTCTGACTTAGAATATGTGGACAACTACAAATACCTAGGTGTCTGGTTAGACCGTAAACTCTCCTTCCAGTCTCACATTAAGCATCTCCAATCCAAAGTTAAATCTAGAATCGGCTTTCTATTTCGCAACAAAGCCTCCTTCACTCATGCTGCCAAACATGCCCTCGTAAAACTGACTATCCTACCGATCCTTCACTTCGGCGATGTCATTTACAAAATAGCCTCCAACACTCTACTCAGCAAATTCGATGTAGTCTATCACAGTGCCATCCGTTTTGTCACCAAAGCCCCATATACTACCCACCATTGTGACCTGTACGCTGGCCCTCACTACATATTAGTCGCCAAACCTACTGGCTCAGGTTATCTATAAATCACTGCTAGGCAAATCCCCGCCTTATCTTAGCTCATTGGTTACCATAGCAACACCCACCCGTAGTATGCGCTCCAGCAGGTATATCTCACTGGTCATCCCCAAAGCCAACACCTCCTTTGGCCGCCATTCCTTCCAGTTCTCTGCTGCATATGACTGGAACGAACTGCAAAAATCTCTGAAGCTGGAGACACTTATCTCCCTCACTAACTTTAAGCATCAGTTGTCAGAGTAGCTTACCGATCACTGCACCTGTACACAGCCCATCTGTAATTAGCCCACCCAACTACCTCATCCCCATATTGTTATTTATTTTGCTCATTTGCACCCCAGTATCTCTATTTGTCTGCACATCTATCAATCCAGTGTTAATACTAAATTGTCATTATTTTGCACTATGGCCTATTTTTGCCTTACCTCCATAACTTACTACATTTGCACACACTGTATATAGATTTTCTATTGTGTTATTGACTGTAAGTTTTGTTTTATCCCATGTGTACCTCTGTGTTGTTGTTGTTTTTATCACACTGCTTTGCTTTATCTTGGCCAGGTCGCAGTTGTAAATGAGAACTTGTTCTCAACTGGCTTACCTGGTTAAATAAAGGTGAAATAAAATAAATAAAAAGTTAACTCTGAATGGTTAAGGTAAGGGTTAAGGTTTGGGCTAAGCTTAAAACAAAATTCACTGGATTTGAACATGCAACCTTTAGCACTCGTGGACGTAGGTCAGGGTGCCTTGTAAGGATCCGACGGCGAGCGAGTAAACTGCCTCTTCCATCAATCCTATTATCCAATGTTCAATTATTTGAAAATAAATGGGACGACCTAAGATTAAGGTTATCCTACCAACGGGACATTAAAAACTGTAATATCTTATGTTTCACCGAGTCGTGGCTGAACGACGACATGGACAACATACAGCTGGCGGGATATACGCTACATCGGCAGGATAGAACGGCTGACTCTGGTAAGACAAGGGGTGGCGGTCTGTGTATATTTGTAAACAACAGATGGTGCATAAAATCTAATACTAAGGAAGTCTCAAGGTTTTGCTCACCTGAGGTAGAGTATCTCATGATAAGCTGTAGACCACATTATTTAACAAGAGAGTTTTCATCTATATTTTTCGTAGCTGTCTATTTACCACCACAAACCGATGCTGGCACTAAGATTTCGCTCAATGAGCTGTATAAGGCCATAAGTAAACAGGAAAACGCTTATCCAGAGGCAGCGCTCCTAGTGGCCGGGGACTTTAATGCAGGGAAACTTAAATCTGTTCTACCTCATTTTTACCAGCATGTTAAATGTGCAACCAGAGGGAAAAAAACTCAAGACCACCTTTACTCCACACACAGAGACGCATACAAAGCTCTCCCTCGCCCTCCATTTGGCAAATCTGACCATAACTCTATCATCCTGATTCCTGTTTTTAAGCAAAAACTAAAGCAGGAAGCACCAGTATCTCGGTTAATAAGGAAGTGGTCAGATGACGCAGATGCTAAGCTGCAGGACTGCTTTGCTAGCACAGACTGGAATATGTTCCGGGATTCTTCCGATAGCATTGAGGAGTACACCACATCAGTCACTGGCTTCATCAATAAGTGCATCGATGACGTCGTCCCCACAGTGACCGTACGTACATACCCCAACCAGAAGCCATGGATTACAGGCAACAGCCGCACTGAGATAAAGGGTAGCGGTGCCGTTTTCAAGGAGCGGGACTCTAACCCGGACGCTTATAAGAAATCCCGCTATGCCCTCTGACGAACAGACAAACAGGCAAAGACTCAATACAGGACTAAGATTGAATCGTACTACACCGGCTCCGATGCTCGTCAGATGTGGCAGGGCTTGAAAACTATTACAGACTACAAAGGGAAGCACAGTCGTGAGCTTCCCAGTGACACAAGCCTACCAAACGAGCTAAATCACTTCTATGCTCGCTTCAAGGCAAGCAACACTGAAGCATGCATGAGAACATCAGCTGTTCCGGATGACTATGTGATCACGCTCTCCGTAGCCGATGTGAGTAAGACTTTTAAGCAGGTCAACATTCACAAGGCCGCAGGGCCAGACGGATTACCAGGACGTGTACTCCGAGCATGCGCTGACGAACTGGCAAGTGTCTTCACTGACATTTTCAACATGTCCCTGACTGAGTCTGTAATACCAACATGTTTCAAGCAGACCACCATAAACCCTGTGCCCAAGAACACTAAGATAACCTGCCTAAATGACTACCAACCCGTAGCACTCACATCTGTAGCCATGAAGTGCTTTGAAAGGCTGGTCATGGCTCACATCAACACCATTATCCCAGAAACCCTAGACCCACTCCAATTTGCATACCGCCTCAACAGATCCACAGATGATGCAATCTCTATTGCACTCCACACTGCCCTTTCTCACCTGGACAAGAGGAACACCTACATGTCTCCTGAGTGGCGCAGTGGTCTAAGGCACTGCATCGCAGTGCTAACTGTGCCACTAGAGATCCTGGTTCGAATCCAGGCTCTGTCGCAGCCGGCCGCGACCGGGAGACTCATGGGCGGCGCACAATTGGCCCAGCGTTGTCCAGGGTAGGGGAGGGAATGGCCGGCAGGGATGTAGCTCAGTTGATAGAGCATGGCGTTTGCAACGCCAGGGTTGTGGGTTCGATTCCCACGGGGGGCCAGTATAAAAAAAAAAAAAAAAAAAAAAAGGTATTCACTAACTGTAAGTCGCTCTGGATAAGAGCGTCTGCTAAATGACTAAAATGTAATGTAAATGTACATGAGAATGCTTTTCATTGACTAGAGCTCAGCGTTCAACACCATAGTGCCCTCAAAGCTCATCACTAAGCTATGGACCCTGGGACTAAACACCTCTGTAACTGGATCCTGGACCTCCTGACGGGCCGCCCCAAGGTGGTAAGGGTAGGTAACAACACATCTGCCACGCTGATCCTCAACACAGGGGCCCCTCAGGGGTGCGTGCTCAGTCCCCTCCTGTACTCCCTGTTCACCCATGACTGCATGGCCAGGCACGACTCCAACACCATCATTAAGTTTGCCGACGACACAACAGTGGTAGGCCTGATCACTGACAACGATGAGACAGCCTATAGGGAGGAGGTCAAAGACCTGGCCGTGTGGCGCCAGGATAAAAACCTCTCCCTCAACGTGATCAAGACATACAGTTGAAGTCGGAAGTTTACATACACCTTAGCCAAATACATTTTAACTCAGTTTTTCACAATTCCTGACATTTAATCCAAGTAAATATTCCCTGTTTTAGGTCAGCTAGGAACACCACTTTATTTTAAGAATGTGAAATGTCAGAATAATTGTAGAGAGAATTATTTATTTCAGCTTTTATTTATTTCATCACATTGCCAGTGGGTCAGACGTTTACATACACTCAATTAGTATTTGGTAGCATTGCCTTTAAATTGTTTAACTTGGGTCAAACGTTTCGGGTAGCCTTCCACAAGTTTCCCATAATAAGTTGGGTGAATTTTGGCCCATTCCTCCTGACAGAGCTGGTGTAACTGAGTCAGGTTTGTAGGCCTCCTTGCTCGCACACGCTTTTCCAGTTCTGCCCACACATTTCCTATAGGATTGAGGTCAGGGCTTTGTGATGGCCACTCCAATACCTTGACTTTGTTGTCGTTAAGCAATTTTGCCACAACTTTGGAAGTATGCTTGGGGTCATTGTCCCATTTGGAAGACCCATTTGCGACCAAGCTTTAACTTCCTCACTGATGTCTTGAGATGTTGCTTCAATATATCCACATAGTTTTCCTTCCTCATGATGCCATCTATTTTGTGAAGTGCACCAGTTCCTCCTGCAGCAAAGCACCCCCACAGCATGATGCTGCCACCCCCGTGCTTCACGGTTGGGATGGTGTTCTTCGGCTTGCAAGCAACCCCCTTTTTCCTCCAAACATAACGATGGTCATTATGGCCAAACAGTTCCATTTTTGTTTCATCAGACCAGAGGACATTTCTCCAAAAAGTACGATCTTTCTCACCATGTGCAGTTGCAAACCGCAGTCTGGCTTTTTTATGGCGGTTTTGGAGCAGTGGCTTCTTCCTTGCTGAGCGGCCTTTCAGGTTATGTCGATATATAGGACTCGTTTTACTGTGGATATAGATACTTTTGTACCTGTTTCCTCTAGCATCTTCACAATGTCCTTTGATGTTGTTCTGGGATTGATTTGCACTTTTCACACCAAAGTAGGTTCATCTCTAGGAGACAGAATGCGTCTCCTTCATGAGCGGTATGACGGCTGTGTGGTCCCATGGTGTTTATACTTGCGTACTATTGTTTGTACAGATGAACATGGTACCTACAGGCGTTTGGAAATTGCTCCCAAGGATGAACCAGACTTGTGGAGGTCTACCATTTTTTTTTCTGAGGTCTTGGCTGATTCCTTTTGATTTTCCCATGATGTCAAGCAACGAGGCACTGAGTTTGAAGGTAGGCCTTGAAATACATCCACAGGTACACCTCCAATTGACTCAAATGGTGTCAATTAGCCTATCAGAAGCTTCTAAAGCCATGACAGCATTTTCTGGAATTTTCCAAGCTGTTTAAAGGCACAGTCAACTTAGTGTATGTAAACTTCTGACCCACTGGAATTGTGATACAGTGAATTATAAGTTAAATCATCTGTCTGTAAACAATTGTTTGAAAAATTACTTGTGTCATGCACAAAGTAGATGTCCTAACCGACTTGCCAAAACTAGTTTGTTAACAAGATATGTGTGGAGTGGTTGAAAAACAAGTTTTAATGACTCCATCCTAAGTGTATGTAAACTTCCGACATCAACTGTAGCTGTTATAGGAGAAAACTGAGGATGGATCAACAACATTGTAATTACTCCAAAATACTAACCTAACTGACAGAGTGAAAAGAAGGAACATGCATCCTGTTTGCAACAAGGCACTAAAGTAATACTGCAGAAAATACATTTTACATACATTTATACATTTTACATACATTTATATATACATGTTAAATACATTGCGTAATATATGTTGGAATGTATGTAAAATGTATATCACAATATATGTTAAATGCATTGGATATTTAGTGTATTTAAAAATACATTCTGAAATACATTAAAGAATGTATTTTAGAGTATATTTTCACATGTATTTAAATACATTTTTAAATCAATAACAAAAATACATTATTTGGGCAATTTCTAATATTTCACATGTATCCTAAAAAATTTATAACAAAATATTTTAAATGTATTTTTTTCCCGTATGGGTTAAGTACACCAAAGGATGGCTCTAATGCATACATTTAACTTAGGGCGCTGAGTCATTATATTCCGTGATGTAGAATAAGCTATAAGGTCTGTGAACATAGATAAAAACGTCCTCATCTGGATAAGCTAAATTTACAGCATTGTTAGCGGCATAACTCTAAGCCAGTCCACCAATCTCATTACTGCTTCAGTACAGCCATCACCTGGGATTAATGACATTCCTGCCGAGAATTTAGGTTCAGTGTGTGTGTGAGAGGGAGGCCTTCACTATACGTGATGTCCATGCCTATCCCCTCCTTCTCTCACCTTGCCACTGCAGCGCCCTGCCTTCCTTCCTTCCTCCCTCCCCTCCCCTCCCCTCCCTCCTCCCCTCCCACCCCTCCCCTTCCTTCCTCCCTCCCCTTCCTTCCTCCCTCCCATCCCTCCCCTTCCTTCCTTCCTCCCTCCCACCCCTCCCCTCCCTTTTCCTTCCTCCCTCCCTCCCACCCCTCCCCTTCCTTCCTCCCTCCCCTCCCCTTCTTTCCTCCCTCCCCTACCCTCCCCTCCCCTTCCTTCCTCCCTCCCCTCCCCTTCCTTCCTCCCTTCCCTCCTCAATTCCCACTAAATCGCTCCAAACATCGGCTCTCCAGTGACGGTTTTCCCGCTCCCTCTCTCATTAGATTCTGCTGCTCACTGGTTGGCTGGGAAGAGATGGCTGTAAACAATTGTTGGAAAAATGACTTGTGTCATGCACAAAGTAAATGTCCTAACCAACTTTCCAAAACTATAGTTTGTTAACAAGAAATTTGTGGAGTGGTTGAAAAACAAGTTTTAATGACTCCAACCTAAGTATATGTAAACTTCCAACTTCAACTGTAGGAGATGATTGTGGACTACAGGAAGAAAAAGAAGACTGAGCACGCTCCCATTCTCATCGACGGGGCTGTAGTGGAACAGGTTGAGAGCTTCACGTTCCTTGGTGTCCACATCACCAACAAACTATCATGGTCCAAACACACCAAGACAGTCGTGAAGAGGGCATGACAAAGCCTATTCCCCCTCAGGAGACTGAAAAGATTTGGCATGGGTCCTCAGATCCTCAAAAAGTTCTACAGCTGCACCATTGAGAGCATCCTGACTGGTTGCATCACTGCCTGGTATGGCAACTTCTCAGCATCCGACTGGAAGGCACTAAAGAGGGTAGTGCGTACGGCCCAGTACATCACTAGGGCCAAGCTTCCTGCCATCCAGGACCTCTATACCAGGCGGTGTCAGAGGAAGGCCCTAAAAATGATCAAAGACTCCAGCCACCCTAGTCATAGACTGTTCTCTCTGCTACCGCACGGCAAGCGGTACCGGAGCGCCAAGTCTAGGTCCAAAAGGCTTCTTAACAGCTTCTACCCTCAAGCCATAAGACTCCTGAACAGCTAATCATGGCTACCCAGACTATTTGCATTGCCCCCCCACCCCACCCCACCCCAACCCCCTCTTTTACGCTACTGCTACTCTGTTTATTATTTATGCATAGTCACTTTAACTCTACCCACATGTACATATTACCTCAATTACCTCGACTAACCGGTGCCCCCGCACATTGACTCTGTACCAGTACCCCCTCTATATAGCCTCACTACTGTTATTTTATTTTACTGCTGCTCTTTTATTTTTTTTATTTTTTACTTATCCATTTTTTACTTCACTGTAATGTCTACACTTTTTGTATTCGGCACATGTGGCAAATAAAATTTGATTTGATTTGATTTTAGAGGCAGATGCTTACACCCATCCACGATCCCTATCCACAATGCCCTACCAAAACCGAAACCTACTTGAAGGTAACAGCGCTTCCTGTTGCCCCTAGTGGCCTGTTTCCACATCCTCTCCCGACGTCCTCGGACATGGATGGATGTCGAATACTGACTGCGTAGTCCGGGTAGCTATTTGATTAGCTATTTAGCAGACTTGTTTAGCAGTCTTATGGCTTGGGGGTTAAAGCTGTTCAGGGTCCTGTTGGTACCGCTTGCCATGCGATAGCAGAGAAAACAATCTATGGCTTGGGTGGCTGGAGTCTTTGACAATTTTTTGGACCTTCCTCTGACCGCCTAGTGTAGAGGTCCTGAATGGCAGGAAGCTCAGCCCCGGTAATGTACTGGGCCATACTCGCCACCCTTTGCAGTGCCTTGCATTCGGGTGTCTTGCAGTTGCCATACCAAGTGGTGATGCAGCCAAGATGCTCTCAGTGGTACAGCTGTATAACTTTTTGAGGATCTGAGAGCCCATGCCAAATCTTTTCAGCCTCCTGAGGGGGAATAGGCTTTGTCGTGCCCTCTTCACAACTGTGTGTGTGGACCATGTTCATTCCTTAGTGATGTGGAAACCGAGGAACTTGAAGATCTCGACCCACTCCACTACAGCCCCATCAATGTGGATGGTGGCGTGCTCGCCCCTCCGTTTCCTGTAGTCCACGATCAGCTCCTTTGTCTTGATGACGTTGAGGGAGATTGGGTTGAGGCCTCTAGTTGCACAGGTGACATACTGGTAAAAAAATTGGTAAAACGGACTGCAGTTTTCCTGCATTCAAATCACCGGCCACGAGAAACGCCGCCTCTGAATGTGAATATACAGCTCGTTGAGTGTGGTCTTAGTGCCAGCATCAGTTTGTGGTGGTAAATAGACAACTATGAAAAATATAGATGAAAACTCGATTGGTAAATAGTATGGTCTGCAGCTTAACATGAGGTTCTAACTCAGGCGAGAAAAACTTAGAGACTTCCTTAACATTAGAGATTGCGCAACAGCTGTTGTTAACAAAGAGACACACCCCTCTCACCTTACCCGAGTCTGTGGTCCGGTCTTGACAATGCAAAGAAAAACCAGCAAGTTGTATATCCATGTCCTCGTTCAGCCATGACTCTGAGAAACATAGGATATTACAGTTTTTCAGGTCCCGTTGATAGGATAGTCTCGAACAGAGCTCATCAGTTTGTTCTTCAGACCTCTAGTGACACTTTGACACAGATGAATACAGTGGGGAAAAAAGGTATTTGATCCCCTGCTGATTTTGTACGTTTGCCCACTGACAAAGAAATGATCAGTCTATAATTTTAATGGTAGGTTTATTTGAACAGTGAGAGACAGAATAACAACAAAAAAATCCAGAAAAACGCATGTCAAAAATGTTATAAATTGATTTTTTTCATTTTAATGAGCGAAATAAGTATTTGACCCCTCTCAATCAGAAAGATTTCTGGCTCCCAGGTGTCTTTTATACAGGTAACAAGCTGAGATTAGGAGCACACTCTTAAAGGGAGTGCTCCTAATCTCAGTTTACCTGTATAAAAGACACCTGTCCACAGAAGCAATCAATCAATCAGATTCCAAACTCTCCACCATGGCCAAGACCAAAGATCTCTCCAAGGATGTCAGGGACAAGATTGTAGACCTACACAAGGCTGGAATGGGCTACAAGACCATCGCCAAGCAGCTTGGTGAGAAGGTGACAACAGTTGGTGCGATTATTCGCAAATGGAAGAAACACAAAATAACTGTCAATCTCCCTTGGCCTGGGACTCCATGCAAGATCTCACCTCGTGGAGTTGCAATGATCATGAGAATGGTGAGGAATCAGCCCAGAACTACACGGGAGGATCTCAAGGCAGCTGGGACCATAGACACCAAGAAAACAATAGGTAACACACTACACCGTGAAGGACTGAATTCCTGCAGCGCCCGCAAGGTCCCCCTGCTCAAGAAAGCACATATACAGGCCCATCTGAAGTTTGCCAATGAACATCTGAATGATTCAGAGGAGAACTGGGTGAAAGTGTTGTGGTCAGATGAGACCAAAATCGAGCTCTTTGGCATCAACTCAACTCGCCATATTTGGAGGAGGAGGAATGATGCCTATGACCCCAAGAACACCATCCCCACCGTCAAACATGGAGGTGGAAACATTGTGCTTTGGGGGTGTTTTTCTGCTAAGGGGACAGGACAACTTCACTGCATCTAAGGGACGATGGACGGGGCCATGTACCGTCAAATCTTGGGTGAGAACCTCCTTCCCTCAGCCAGGGCATTGAAAATGGGTCGTGGATGGGTATTCCAGCATGACAATGACCCAAAACACACGGCCAAGGCAACAAAGGACTGGCTCAAGAAGAAGCACATTAAGGTCCTGGAGTGGCCTAGCCAGTCTCCAGACCTTAATCCCATAGAAAATCTGTGGAGGGAGCTGAAGGTTCGAGTTGCCAAACGTCAGCCTCGAAACCTTAATGACTTGGAGAATATCTGCAAAGAGGAGTGGGACAAAATCGCTCCTGAGATGTGTGCAAACCTGGTGGCCAACTACAAGAAACGTCTGACCTCTGTGATTGCCAACAAGGGTTTTGCCACCAAGTACTAAGTCATGTTTTGCAGAGGGGTCAAATACTTATTTCCCTCATTAAAATGCAAATCAATTTATAACATTTTTGACATGCGTTTTTTGGATTGTTTTGTTGTTATTCTGTCTCTCACTGTTCAAATAAACCTACCATTAAAATTATAGACTGATCATTTCTTTGTCAGTGGGAAAACGTACAAAATCAGCAGGGGATCAAATACTTTTTTCCCTCACTGTATACCCCAGTCTGTTTCAATTTGGACAGAGCAAACCTGCCTGTCTGAATTCAGAGCTGTGATTAGGTCATTACTGGACCAATCACCTAATACACTGAGTATACAAAACATTAAGAACACCTACTCTTTCCATGACATAGACTGACCAGGTGAATCCAGGTGAAAGCTATGATAACTTATTGATGTCAATTGTTAAATCCGCTTCAATCAGTGTAGTTGAAGGGGAGGAGACAGGTTAAAGAAGGATTTTTAAGGCTCGAGACAATTGAGACATTGATTGTTTATGTGGTACCATTCAGAGGGTGAATGGGGGGAGGGGGGGGGGTGGGGGTGCCACTCAATATTAGGAAGGTGTTCCTAATGTTTGGTATTCTCAGTGTATATCCCTCCTCTCTCCTCTCTCTATATGAAGTGACAGGGCACTGAGTCATCATCATAAAGTAGACCCTGAGATTCTACAGTTTGACCCTGACCTGAACCAACTGTGCAGTAAAGCAGCCAGTGTCAGGAACCTTGACTCCCAGGTCAAGCAATCATTTCACCCTCGTAAACGGCCTGTCTTATTCATGGTCTGTGTTTTATGTCTGCCTGTACGTCAAGTCCAAGTGGAAATGGTATTGCTATTGATTTGTTGATCACCCATTGATGAATTGTAAAATGTTTTGCAGTTCAAAGTAATATACAACTGATGACGGATAAGTTAAGAAACTGTTGCTCTGCAAGGTCTGTATTTATATATTGTTTTTGCTTGAAAGGAATTCTCTCAGTAGGTGGTATACGGCTAGATGAGGGGAGAATCTATGTATTCTCCCATTTCATTTCAATTGAATTACCCTCTTTATTCAGTCATCTGATTTCACCCTAGGCAATGACCAACAGTATTCAGAGAGCTAATGATGCAATGTTCTCCCTTATGGGCGTAGATCAGAATAAAAAACTTCAAAAGCAGCTCTCGTTGAGTACAGAGCGATAGAGGGAGCGGGAGTTAGAGGGGAGAAGGAGGGAGACAAATTTAGAGCCATGGAGAGGAGAGAATGACAGAGTTGACCTCACAAAAACAAAGTGACCTAGCACTGAGCTCAAAATGGCTGCCTGATCATGTCCAGTTTGTTGTTTATGTCCATGCAGACACAATTTATGGAGGGTTATGCTGTTGTTTTTGAAACAGTACTACTCTTTATCTTCTCCTTCATGCAGTGTCCGACATTATCATTTATGTAATGCCACTACATCCCCTCGTGTTTGTGTTCAGAATTGTCTTAGATGTGGACGACAAGTATT
This sequence comes from Coregonus lavaretus, assembly GCF_964263955.1. Taxonomy (NCBI): domain Eukaryota; kingdom Metazoa; phylum Chordata; class Actinopteri; order Salmoniformes; family Salmonidae; genus Coregonus; species Coregonus lavaretus. The sequence goes on along the minus strand of NC_139991.1, from coordinate 55,245,620 downwards.
CAACTGATATCTTGAGCAACCTACTTTTTCAGTTAACAGTGTAAACTTGATGACACTGGGATTTATGTCATGGGTCTTTGAAGGTTTCAGTATAATTTTAACCCCATCTCTGTGTGACCTCTAGTGACACTTTGATAGGTTAAATAATTTGATACAGTGGGCTCTGGGTGGTTGCATCCTTTCCAAAGTGGTTTCATCAGATCAGTGTTGCGATGAGTAATGCCTGGTCCCCTGTGGAGATGTGATGAAGACAAGTTGTCTGATGTCTCTCCATGGAGACTAGTAGAACACTTTACACAGAGGTTCTGCTAACACCCATGGAGCAGTTCTCACTCGGTGATGTAGGTTGAGTCTATAAACTTTTGGTCTGGTCGAACAACTTTCATCACCCATTTAATAGGTGATGAAAGTGAAGGTGATAGAAAGTAGGTAGGAGGAAAGGGAGGGAAAGAGAGTGTGAGTGTTAGAAAAATTCAAGCTAAATGAGATGAGAGTCAGAGTTGCTGCTTGATCCAGAATTAGAGCTGGTGGAACAGTGTGTGGTGCTGGGAGGCTAAACACAGCTCCTGGTTGGTTATTTATACCCACTGTTGATGCTGAGTGAAGGCGGGGGGTGGGTGGGAGCTCGGCCTTGTCGAAGTGCGTCACTGGGGTTCGGGAGCTTCTAAATACAGAATCTCTTTATCACACAAATGGCACCCTATTCCCTATATAGTGCATTACCTTTTACCGGAGCCATATGCTGAATAGGGTGCCATGTAGGACGCACTCACTTATATACACAAGCACAGACACACGTAGCATTGAACTCTGTCAGGAACACAGCGTAGGCCCAGACACACACTCTCTGAGCCATGTGAGCTAAGGCTCACACTCACCCAGAGTCATTTTTACTTTCTTATTTGACTTTTGCTTGCACAGCTCATGGAGTTTATTGTAAATAGCTAAAGCACTTTCATTGTAAATAGCTAAATACATTAATAGATGTATTAATATGCATGTCTATGACATGTCATGGCCTGTATAATGCAAATGAACTACACTAATGAATATGCCAAGTATGTAGTTAGACATGCCAGGTCAATATGATAACCTTTGTACAGTAGACCTGGGTTCAAATACTATTTTAAATCATTTAAAATACTTTCTGTGCTTGATTATGCTTGCCTGGATAATGGACCAATAGAATAGTGCCAAAACCAGCAAACCCCGCCCATTTGGCTCTCCAGGCATGCTAGAGCAAACCCTCAATATTGTCAGTCATGGCTTCCTGTAGGGAGTTGTCTCTCTCTGTGCCTGTAGACAGGTACTGTATACTGTATGACTGTGTCCCAATTGGCACCCATATTCCTATTCCCTTTGGGCCCTGGTCTAAAGTAGTGCATTATATAGGTAATAGGGTGCCATCTGTGTGCAGCCAGGCCAAGCCTCAGGGACAACCTGTCACCCCCAGGGTCTCCCATATCTCATGCCCCTGACAGCCCAACGACCACTCATTAATCTCTCCCTCATTTAATACGCTTCTCCATTCATCTCCACTCTGGATGGCCTGTCACCAGCCATCCCATTCCCTCCATTATTCATCTCTCTATGCTGTATATCCCTCTCTTCAGCTGAATGGACCATGCCCCTCTTTTCTTCTTACTCTTTACTTTCTCTCCTTCTCCTCTCTCTCTCCCATTGTACCTCTCCCTTTAGTGCCATTCTTTCTGTCTGCTACTCTGCTTAGGACCCATTTGACTCTCAAAGAGAGAGGGGAGAGGGACAGATCAGCACAGATTTGACTTCCTTTGTGCTCCTTTGGTTCTGGACCTGTCTCATAGTAGACCTGTCGCTCCCAACAACATTATCCCCAAAAGAACATGCTGTTCTTAATGGACCCTGTACTGCTGGACCTGAGTCCCCAGTTCTATGTGCCCAGGGCAAGAAGTGCGTGTGTGTGTCAACATATGGAAAATCTGAGTTTGTCAGAGTCAATGGGTAGCCGATGTCCGATGATATCATCAAGCCCCATTTCAGCCTTAGCTGCCAGCTGCTCACACAGAAAGAGATGTGTTTACCGGTACACACACAGTTCTGTTCCAGTCAGAGTGAATGAACAAAGCGAGTGGCATGTTTGTCTGGATAAACAGAGGTAAACAGACCATAATAAATCTGTCAACATGGGAGGACAGCCAGCCAACCACAGTCATACAGCCCCAGCAAGGCTCCACACTGTGACAGGGCCCATTCACACTGGGCAGGGCTCTATGGGCAGGACCATCCAATGGCATATTGAAACTAATCACTGTCATCCTTTACCAATTAACAGACAGGACACAGCACTGGCAGTGTAGATGCATAGAGAGGGTTTGTCCTTATCCAGGAGAGACAGAATCTGGAACTAGAGAAATTATTGTTCAGCTAATCTTCACCCAAACTGTTCATTGACAGCTAAATTCACTTATCACCATCATCATCTACCCCTCCTCTCTCTCTCTTTACTGTGCCTCTCCATCCTCAGTCCTCTCTCTCTCCTTCCCTCCCCTGACTGTTCCTTTTCCCTCTAGTTCACCTCTTGGAGAATCAGGCCATCTCTTCCCAGCCAACCAGTGAGCAGCAGAATCTAATAAGAGAGGGAGTGGGAAACCGTCACTGGAGAGCCGATGTTTGGAGCGATTTAGTGGGAATTGAGGAGGGAAGGGAGGAAGGAAGGGGATGGGAGGGAGGAAGGAAGGGGAGGGGAGGGGAGGGAGGAAGGAAGGGGAGGGGAGGGAGGAAGGAAGGGGAGGGGTGGGAGGGAGGGAGGGAGGGAGGGAGGAAGGAAGGGGAGGGGTGGGAGGAAGGAAGGGGAGGGGTGGGAGGGGAGGGGAGGAGGGAAGGGAGGGGAGGGGAGGGAGGGAGGGAGGAAGGAAGGCAGGGCGCTGCAGTGGCAAGGTGAGAGAAGGAGGGGATAGGCATGGACATCACGTATTGTGAAGGCCTCCCTCTCACACACACACTGAACCTAAATCCTCGGCAGGAATGTCATTAATCCCAGGTGATGGCTGTACTGAAGCAGTAATGAGATTGGTGGACTGGCTTAGAGTTATGCCGCTAACAATGCTGTAAATTTAGCTTATCCAGATGAGGACGTTTTTATCTATGTTCACAGACCTTATAGCTTATTCTACATCACGGAATATAATGACTCAGCGCCCTAAGTTAAATGTATGCATTAGAGCCATCCTTCGGTGTACTTAACCCATACGGGAAAAAATACATAAAAAATATTTTGTTATACATTTTTTAGGATACATGTGAAATATTAGAAATTGCCCAAATAATGTATTTTTTTTATTGATTTAAAAATGTATTTAAATACATGTGAAAATATACTCTAAAATACATTCTTTAATGTATTTCAGAATGTATTTTTAAATACACTAAATACATTTTCCAATGCATTTAACATATATTGTGATATACATTTTACATACATTTATATATACATGTTAAATACATTGCATAATATATGTTGGAATGTATGTAAAATGTATAAATTTATGTAAAATGTATTTTTTGCAGTATTACTTTAGTGCCTTGTTGCAAACAGGATGCATGTTCCATCTTTTCACTCTGTCAGTTAGGTTAGTATTTTGGAGTAACTACAATGTTGTTGATCCATCCTCAGTTTTCTCCTATAACAGCTACAGTTGAAGTCGGAAGTTTACATACACTTAGGATGGAGTCATTAAAACTTGTTTTTCAACCACTCCACACATTTCTTGTTAACAAACTATAGTTTTGCCAAGTCGGTTAGAACATCTACTTTGTGCATGACACAAGTAATTTTTCAAACAATTGTTTACAGACAGATGATTTAACTTATAATTCACTGTATCACAATTCCAGTGGGTCAGAAGTTTACATACACTAAGTTGACTGTGCCTTTAAACAGCTTGGAAAATGATGTCATGGCTTTAGAAGCTTCTGATAGGCTAATTGACATAATTTGAGTCAATTGGAGGTGTACCTGTGGATGTATTTCTAGGCCTACCTTCAAACTCAGTGCCTCTTTGCTTAACATCATGGGAAAATCAAAAGAAATCAGCCAAGACCTCAGAAAAAAAATTGTAGACCTCCACAAGTCTGGTTCATCCTTGGGAGCAATTTCCAAACGCCTGAAGGTACCACGTTCATCTGTACAAACAATAGTACGGAAGTATAAACACCATGGGACCACACAGCCGTCATACCGCTCAGGAAGGAGACGCGTTCTGTCTCCTAGAGATGAGCATACTTTGGTGCGAAAAGTGTAAATCAATCCCAGAACAACAGCAAAGGACCTTGTGAAGATGCTGGAGGAAACGGGTACAAAAGTATCTATATCCACAGTAAAACGAGTCCTATATCGACATAACCTGAAAGGCCGCTCAGCAAGGAAGAAGCCACTGCTCCAAAACCGCCATAAAAAAGCCAGACTACGGTTTGCAACTGCACATGAGGACAAAGATTGTACTTTTTGGAGAAAAATCCTCTGGTCTGATGAAACAAAAATATAACGGTTTGGCCATAATGACCATCGTTATGTTTGGAGGAAAAAGGGGGTGGCTTGCAAGCCGAAGAACACCATCCCAACCGTGAAGCACGGGGGTGGCAGCATCATGCCGTGGGGGTGCTTTGCTGCTGGAGGGACTGATGCACTTCACAAAATAGATGGCATCATGAGGAAGGAAAATTATGTGGATATATTGAAGCAACATCTCAAGACATCAGTCAGGAAGTTAAAGCTTGGTCGTAAATGGGTCTTCCAAATGGACAATGTCCCCAAGCATACTTCCAAAGTTGTGGCAAAATGGCTTAAGGACAACAAAGTCAAGGTATTGGAGTGGCCATCACAAAGCCCTGACCTCAATCTTATAGAAAATGTGTTGGCAGAACTGAAAAAGCCTGTGCGAGCAAGGAGGCCTACAAACCTGACTCAGTTACACCAGCTCTGTCAGGAGGAATGGGCCAAAATTCACCCAACTTATTGTGGGAAGCTTGTGGAAGGCTACCCGAAACGCTTGACCCAAGTTAAACAATTTAAAGGCAATGCTACCAAATACTAATTTATTGTATGTAAACTTCTGACCCACTGGGAATGTGATGAAAGAAATAAAAGCTTAAATAAATAATTCTCTCTACTATTATTCTGACATTTCACATTCTTAAAATAAAGTGCAGATCCTAACTGACCTAAGACAGGGAATTTTTACTAGAATTAAATGTCAGGAATTGTGAAAAACTGAGTTAAAATGTATTTGGCTAAGGTGTATGTAAACTTCCGACTTTACATTTACATTTTAGTCATTTAGCAGACGCTCTTATCCAAAGCGACTTACAGTTCGTGAGTGCATACATTTTCATACTGTATTAAACTCTGTGACGGTGTCCTTTCTCTCCGGCAACTGAGTTAGGAAGCCCGCCTGTTTCTTTGTAGTGACTGGGTGTATTGATACGCCATCCAAAGTGTAATTAATAACTTCACCATGCTCAAATGGGTTTTCAATGTCTTCCCTTTTTTTTTACCCATCTACCAATAGGTTCTTTTCTTTGCGAGGCATTGGAAAACTTCCCTGGTCTTTGTGGTTGAATCAGTGTTTTAAATTCACTGCTCAACTGAGGGACATTACAGATAATTGTATGTGTGGGGTACAGATATGAGGTAGTCATTAAAAAACAAGCTACGCCTCCAAGTCTTCTAATAGGCTGCCGCCGCTACAATATATTTTGTCAAAATGAATTTTAATGGTACTTGACACATACCAAAAGCACTAACATGCATTTAAATGACTACAAAAATGACTACAAACATGATACATTATCGGTCATGTACAGTGGCTTGCGAAAGTATTCACCCCCCTTGGCATTTTTCCTATTCTGTTGCCTTACAACCTGGAATTAAAATTGATTTTTTGGGGGTTTGTATCATCTGATTTACACAACATGCCTACCACTTTGAAGATGCAAAATATGTTTTTTTCTGAAACAAACAAGAAATAACACAACAAAAACAAAAACTTGCGCGTGCGTAACTATTCAATTCTTTGTAGAGCCACATTTTGCAGCAATTACAGCTGCAATCTCTTGGAGTATGTCTCTATAAGCTTGGCACATCTAGCCACTGGGATTTTTGCCCATTCTTCAAGGCAAAACTGCTCCAGCTCCTTCAAGTTGGATGGATTTCGCTGGTGTACAGCAATCTTTAAGTCATACCACAGATTCTCAATTGGATTTAGGTCTGGGCTTTGACTAGGCCATTCCAAGACATTTAAATGTTTCCCCTTAAACCACTCAAGTGTTGCTTTAGCAGTATGCTTAGGGTCATTGTCCTGCTGGAAGGTGAACCTCCGTCCCAGTCTCAAATCTCTGGAAGACTGAAACAGGTTTCCCTCAAGAATATCCCTGTATTTAGTGCCATCCATCATTCCTTCAATTCTGACCAGTTTCCCAGTCCCTGCCGATGAAAAACATCCCTACAGCATGATGCTGCCACCACCATGCTTCACTGTGGGGATGGTGTTATATATAATATAATATAATATAATAATATATAATATATATATAATATAATATAATTGGTTCTCGGGGTGAGGAGAGGTGTTGGGTTTGCGCCAGACATAGTGTTTTCCTTGATGGCTAAAAAGCAAAAATTTTGTCTCATCTGACCAGAGAACCTTCTTCCATATGTTTGGGTAGTCTCCCACATGCCTTTTGGCGAACACCAAACGTGTTTGCTTATTGTTGTCTTTAAGCAATGGCTTTTTTTCTGGCCACTCTTCCATAAAGCCCAGCTCTGTGGAGTGTACGGCTTAAAGTGGTCCTATGGACAGATACTCCAATCTCCGCTGTGGAGCTTTGCAGGTCCTTCAGGGTTATCTTTGGTCTCTTTGTTGCCTCTCTGATCAATGCCCTCCTTGCCTGGTCCGTGAGTTTTGGTGGGCGGCCCTCTCTTGGCAGGTTTGTTGTGGTGCCATATTCTTTCCATTTTTTATAATGGATTTAATGGTGCTCCGTGGGATGTTCAAAGTTTCGGATATTTTTTTATAACCCAACCCTGATCTGTACTTCTCCACAACTTTGTCCCTGACCTGTTTGGAGAGCTCCTTGGTCTTCATCGTGCCGCTTGCTTGGTGGTGCCCCTTGCTTAGTGGTGTTGTAGACTCTGGGGCCTTTCAGAACAGGTGTATATATACTGAGATCAGGTGACAGATCACGTGACACTTAGATTGCACACAGGTGGACTTAATTTAACTAATTATGTGACTTCTGAAGGGAATTGGTTGCACCAGATCTTATTTAGGGGCTTCATAGCAAAGGGGGTGAATACATATGCACGCACCACTTTTCCGTGATATGAAGTGCCCTTTAATATAGACCACATGAAGAATTCAATAAATCTGATTTTCAAAATGTATAAAGACTTGCTAAAGTGCCAAAATTCAGCATTTTGACATGCACCCTCTGTGACTTCTAGGAATATTTTAACTCACTAACCCAAAAATATACTCAAAGTTTTCACCATCATTGTAAAGCCCTAGTTATTTAATTGCTTTGACAAAGTTATTTCTGAATATTATTATTTATTTCATGTGAATAGTGATTAATTTATATCTGTCCCTCATTTTAAGGTCAACCCTGTTATGTGAACTGAACTCTCGCTTTAATATGGTGAAACTATTCCTTTTAAAATATTTACTTCAAAAGTAACATTGAAAATCTAATAGTCAAATCATAGTGTAAAAGCAGGTGAGATGGTTCTACTCTTTTTGGCCATTTTCTGGTGTTTTGTGGTGAAAAACTGAGCAGGTCGAGCATAACACGTCAACCCTTTTACCCATAGATTGGCTAGAAGTGTTTTTAACAATGTAAACATTTTTGTGAATCTTGCATTCAATTGCCCATCCCCACCGCACACAACAAGCTTCCATTCCCCCTGTCACAAGGGGATTCATGGCTGATTTAACTAGTAATTACCAGTTGGAGTGCCATTCAAGTGGATTTTTCCCAGATGTGGTAAATTCCCACTTCCCACTTGGTTACGAACGCAGCATAACACTGCTAACCATCCACTGTAAAGTCGTGGTCAAAAGTTTTGAGAATGACACAAGTATTGGTCTTCACAAAGTTCGCTGCTTCAGTGTTATGAGATATTTTTGTCAGATGTTACTATGGTATACTGAAGTATAATTACAAGCATTCCATAAGTGTCAAAGGCTTTTATTGACAATTACATTAAGTTTATGCAAAGAGTCAATATTTGCAGTGTTGACCCTTCTTTTTCAAGACCTCTGCAATCCGCCCTGGCATGGTGTCAATTAACTTCTGGGCCACATCCTGACTGATGGCAACCCATTCTTGCATAATCAATGCTTGGAGTTTGTCAGAATTTGTGGGTTTTTGTTTGTCTTGTGTTTCCTTGCAGGTAACCATGGTTAACAGAGGAAGAACAATGATTTCAAGCACTACCCTCCTTTTAAAGCTTCCAGTCTGTTATTCTAACTCAATCAGCATGACAGAGTGATCTCCAGCCTTGTCCTCGTCAACACTCTCACCTGTGTTAACGAGAGATTCACTGACATGATGGCAGCTGGTCCTTTTGTGGCAGGGCTGAAATGCAGTGGAAATGTTTTTGGGGGGATTAAGTTCATTTTCATGGCAAAGAGGGACTTTGCAATTAATAAAAATTAATCTGATCACTCTTCATGACATTCTGGAGTATATGCAAATTGCCATCATCAAAACTGAGGCAGCAGACTTTATGAAAATTAGTATTTGTGGCATTCTCAAAACCTTTGACCACGACTGTAGACTTATCATACCACTCCTAGATTATTTTCTTTATTTAATTAGGCTTTTTTTTACCTCTTGAAATGGGAAAATGTGTTTTTTATGAAGTTGAACATGTGCTCTTTATCTCAATGTAAATTTTTATTTTCTACTCACCATCACAATTTAAAATCACTGCCAATGTTTTGGCTTTGTGGCCCAGAAAAGTATCTCCATTGATCAATATGTAAAGAATAATTTAAGTAGCTGACTTAGGAACCACTTTGGCCACCCTGTAGACTAGATGTCATAGCCATTAATTTCTGGAATATTGTCAGGCATTACATGCATTTGAGCAAATATGCAAATGTATTTACATTTTACATGACATTAAATATACTGAAATGTATATTTTTTTCTTTTGGGAAGGGTGAGTTAACTTTTTCTATGTAGACTGGTGTGTGACTTGGTGATGTGAACCAAAGTTCCTCTATACAGTTTGTGTTTATGATGTGGCCTCTATTCTCATGTATGCACTTACAGTGTCAAATTGTCTAGAAAACACATACACACAGACATAAACACAGTTTTAGAACGCTATCTATCTGAATAGCAATCAGTTCTGTTGAGAGATCGTATTTGATATGAGACAGAATCGAATTGTATTTGTGTGTGCCGTTATAGACAGTAGATGGGAGAAAGGCTTGGAGGTGGACATGAGTAACTATGGTAGGTAAAGATTCAATCAGCCCTTCTACCTGGCCTAGCCATACGCCCGGTGTGCGTCCCAAATTGCAACCTATTACCAATAGAATGCACTGCTTTTAACCAGGGCCCTATAGTCTCTGACATACCCTCAAAATATAAGGAATAGGGTGCCATTTGGAACGTAGCCCCAGTGAGTAACAGCTGCTATTGTCCTGCAGGGCTTCTCCATTACTGGACCTGACACATCCGCGTAATTGAACCCCTCCAAGCCCAGCCACTAATCCACACACAGGTATTGTTACGTGTTGGGCTGTTAATAATATCAGGGTCTGTGTGTGAATGTGAGTGTGTGTGTGTTTCTGCCTGCCTATGTGGTGTGCTGTGCCAGTGTATATGTCACTGGATTTTGAGGCGCGGAGAAGACAGAGTGGGAATACGAGTGTTGGGGCGAGGAGAAGTCTGAGTGGGGATATGAATGTTTGACCTTATCTCAAGGAGCTTAGCCTCTACCCCAAGTTCCATCCTGTTTAAAGCAAATCCCTGTTTAAAAGCTTCTTAATTCTATGTGATAGAAATACAGGGTGTATCCCAAATGGCACCCTATTGTGCCCTACTTCTGATCAGAGCCCTATGGGCTGTGGTCAAAAGTAGTCCATTATATAGGGATAGGGTGCCATTTGGGATACAGTCCGAGTTGTGTTCTCCAGCTTGCGTGGTGAGTAGAACCCAGGTGTAGGAGGGGAATCCTGGCCTTTGTCAGTGCTCATCAGGGCTGCGGGCCCTGCTTATCATGAGAAGCAATTAAGACCTTTAACGACCCTCATCATCTCCAGGACCTCCAGGCCATCCACCACTGTCACACTGGAGAATATCACCGAGAGGCGGGGGGACGGGGACGAGAGGGGGATTCCCGGTAACCCAACCAGATTTACTATTATCTGCTCACCCCCTTGGCATTCTGCGTAAGAGCATGAGGGATTAGAGGAGAGGATGGCTGGGTGGAGGAGGGTGTGGAGGAGGCGTAGGGGGATGACTCACCCAGGAGAAGGACATGAGGCTGGGGTAGGATTGGCCTGGTCAGTGGCGGTGCTTAGCCTTCTAATGAGGTGGCTGTCCATGAGTCATAAAGAAATTAACCTGTCTGTCCCAATGTGGGAATTGCATACTGGCATCACATCACGACACTGCTGACTGGGACGTGAACAGCGGGTACACCACGCACTCCTTTATCTATAAAATACCTTTCACACCTTTTTTAAGCATTTCTCTATTCCTCTTTTCCGATGTTATCGCCCCCTATTTCTCTTTCCACCTGTTCATCTCTCCCTCTTTCTCTACCAGTCTCGATTTCAGTCGGTCCTATAAAGATAGTTAGAGGTTGGCGATTTACTGCCACCTGCAGTTATACAGTCGTGGTCAACAGTTTTGAGAATGACACAAATACTAATTTTCACTAAGTCTGCTGCCTCAGTTTTGATGATGGCAATTTGCATATACTCCAGAATGTCATGAAGAGTGATCAGATGAATTGCAATTAATTGCAAAGTCCCTCTTTGCCATGAAAATGAACTTAATCCCCAAAAAAACATTTCCACTGCATTTCAGCCCTGCCACAAAAGGACCAGCTGCCATCATGTCAGTGATTCTCTCGTTAACACAGGTGAGAGTGTTGACGAGGACAAGGCTGGAGATCACTCTGTCATGCTGATTGAGTTAGAATAACAGACTGGAAGCTTTAAAAGGAGGGTGGTGCTTGAAATCATTATTCTTCCTCTGTTAACCATGGTTACCTGCAAGGAAACACGTGCCGTCATCATTGCTTTGCAAAAAAGGGCTTCACAGGCAAGGATATTGCTGCTAGTAAGATTGCACCTAAATCAACCATTTATCGGATCCTCAAGAACTTAAAGGAGAGAGGTTCAATTGTTGTGAAGAAGGCATCAGGGCGCCCAAGAAAGTCCAGCAAGCGCCAAGACCGTCTCCTAAAGTTGATTCAGCTGCGGGATCGGGGCAGGTTGCAATCCCGTGCAGAGCTTGCTCAGGAATGGCAGCAGGCAGGTGTGAGTGCATCTGCACGCACAGTGAGGCGAAGACTTTTGGAGGATGGCCTGGTGTCAAGAAGGGCAGCAAAGAAGCCACTTCTCTCCAGGAAAAACATCAGGGACAGACTGATATTCTGCAAAAGGTACAGGGATTGGACTGCTGAGGACTGGAGTAAAGTCATTTACTCTGATGAATCCCCTTTCCGATTGTTTGGGGCATCCGGAAAACACCTTGTCCGGAGAAGACAAGGTGAGCGCTACCATCAGTCCTGTGTCATGCCAACAGTAAAGCATCCTGAGACCATTCATGTGTGGGGTTGCTTCTCAGCCAAGGGAGTGGGCTCACTCACAATTTTGCCTAAGAACACAGCCATGAATAAAGAATGGTACCAACACATCCTCCGATAGCAACTTCTCCCAACCATCCAAGAACAGTTTGGTGACGACCAATGCCTTTTCCAGCACGATGGAGCACCTTGCCATAAGGCAAAAGTGATAACTAAGTGGCTCGGGGAACAAAACATCGACATTTTGGGTCCATGGCCAGGAAACTCCCCAGACCTTAATCCCATTGAGAACTTGTGGTCGATCCTCAAGAGGTGGGTGGACAATCAAAAACCCACAAATTCTGACAAACTCCAAGCATTGATTATGCAAGAATGGGCTGCCATCAGTCAGGATGTGGCCCAGAAGTTAATTGACAGCATGCCAGGGCGGAAAGCCTTTGACACTTATGGAATGCTTGTAATTATACTTCAGCATACCATAGTAACATCTGACAAAAATATATCATAACACTGAAGCAGCGAACTTTGTGAAGACAAATATTTGTGTCATTCTCAAAACCTTTGACCACAACTGTAGAATGTTTGCTCACAGGTATAATTCATAGGCTGACCCCTCCTGATGACCTGGATGGAATTATGTGATCCTTCCTTAACCTATAGGAAGTCCCACCCAGTTGACTACTTCAAAATAGTTACAGTCCTAAATGGAGCTGCCCATGCTAAAACAGGCTTTGGGCCACTAGAGTCCTCTATCTATCTCTATGGTCGGTCGCTCTCTCCCTCTTTCACTTCCAGTTATCCACTCTTGTGATCACTTTCTTTTATTCTGTTATTTTTTCATGTCTTGGGTTCAACTATCTTGTCCTAATTGTGGCTCAGTAGTCCAGTAGGATTGTACTCTGCTATCCTCTCTAAGAGCCAAAACCGAGCCACAGTTCCACATGGTCAGGTCAGCTGAGGCTATGGCTGGCCTATTTATCTTTGATGAGTAGGTCATCCCAGCATTAGTATTTATCATAAAGTACATCACAGTGAAATGATTTCCACCCTAGAGATGACATCTCCATCCCAATCCAAACCCAATGATGAAATTGAAATTGAAAACTACTGACTGACACATTAAATCAATAGCTTGTTTGGATGACATTAACATAATTGCCTATTATTTGCTTATGCAAATCAAACGGTTCATTGGGGTTATTGGCAGCTTGTCTGACTCAGTTGGTAGCGTAAATGTCAGAAGGTTCACATCTGGTCCAAACAAAAGAAGGACAGAGCACTGAGAGACATTGTGATACTGGCAGATTATCCTGCATACATCCACATCAGCACTTCTGGATGTGCTCATAGCAGTTGATTATCTACAGTATGCCTGGGCACTGTAATTACATTCACAGCAGCCATATTACAGTGAGATTGATGCCGTGGCTAGGCCATGTTATCAGGGGAAGTGGATGAAAGGCTGTTGGCTGACCTGGTTTAGCTGTTTGTTTTCTCTAGCAGCTTTGGCACGATGGAGAGGAGAGCAGGCATAGCCAGGGAGATGAGACCAGCCAACCAGCCCTGTCTCCTCTACATTCACCACCGCCTTCTCATATTACAGAATACAGATGGTAAGTGTGTGTGTGCGCGTGTGTGCTTGCGTGTGCGTGTGTGCTTGTGTGTGTTTCTGCATGTCATTCCCTTATAATTTTGTCTGTTGATCGAGGTAGTAGATCAAACATACTTAAACAGGTGACAGAGTGGAAGCACAGAATTCTGGATCCATACACACACACACACACACACACACACACACACACACACACACACACACATATAGTGCATTCGGAAAGTATTCAGACTCCTTCCCTTTTTCCACATTTTGTTACGTTAGTGTCATACCCAAGAAGACTCGAGGCTGTAATCGCTGCCAAAGGTGCTTCAACAAAGTACTGAGTAAAGGGTCTGAATACTTATGTAAATGTGATATTTTATTTTTTTATTTTTTTGTTTAAAAACCTGTTTTTGCTTTGTCATTATGGGGTACTGTATGTAAATTGATGAGGGACATAAAAAAAAATCCATTATAGAATAAGGCTGTAACGTAACAAAATGTGGAAAAAGTCAAAGGGGCTGAATACTTTCCGAATGCACTGTATACACACACACACACACACACACACACACAAAATCACTTTCTCACTCCATGCCTGCCGATTGAAAATCTTCCCTCCTTGGGCCCACTTCGTTTCTATCTCATCCCTCCTTTTCTGTTATTTTACATGCTGCCATCTATCTTCTCTGGCCATCTCCCTCTCTCTCCCTCTCTCTTTCTCCTGTCAGGTGATCTCTGCCCTCTAAGATAAATACATCCATAGTTCTCTTCATCTTGGTGAAGAACCATTTAACTGCATTCTACCTCATTTATGATGTAGATATCTTCATTTGCATCCTTTATTTCTTTCTTTGTGATGTTTCTTATTAGAGAAAAATTGAAGGACTGAGGAATAGAACAATAAACAAAACCATACAAGCCATCAACAAGGTAGACATACAGTTGAAGTCGTAAGTTTACATACACCGTAGCCAAATACATTTAAACTCAGTTTTTCACAATTCCTGACATTTAATCCTAGTAAAAATTCCCTGTCTTAGGTCAGTTAGGATCACCACTTTATTTTAAGAATGTGAAATGTCAGAATAATACCTCCTGACAGAGCTGGTGTAACTGAGTCAGGTTTGTAGGCCTCCTTGCTCGCACACGCTTTTTCAGTTCTGCCAACATATTTTCTATAGGATTGAGGTCAGGGCTTTGTGATGGCCACTCCAATCCCTTGACTTCGTTGTCCTTAAGCCATTTTTCCACAACTTTGGAAGTATGCTTGGGGACATTGTCCATTTGGAAGACCCATTTACGACCAAGCTTTAACTTCCTGACTGATGTCTTGAGATGTTGCTTCCACATAATTTTCCTTCCTCATGATGCCATCTATTTTGTGAAGTGCACCAGTCCCTCCTGCAGCAAAGCACCCCCACAGCATGATGCTGCCACCTCCGTGCTTCACAGTTGGGATGGTGTTCTTCGGCTTGCAAGCCACCCCCTTTTTCCTCCAATCATAACGATGGTCATTATGGCCAAACAGTTCTATTTTTGTTTCATCAGACCAGAGGACATTTCTCCAAAAAGTACGATCTTTGTCCCCATGTGCAGTTGCAAACCGTAGTCTAGCTTTTTTATGGCGGTATTGGAGCAGTGGCTTCTTCCTTGCTGAGCGGCCTTTCAGGTTATGTCGATATAGGACTCGTTTTACTGTGGATATAGATACTTTTGTACCTGTTTCCTCCAGCATCTTCACAAGGTCCTTTGCTGTTGTTCTGGGATTGATTTGCACTTTTCGCACCAAAGTACATTCATCTCTAGGAGACAGAACGCGTCTCCTTCCTGAGCGGTATGACGGCTGCATGGTCCCATGGTGTTTATACTTGCGTACTATTGTTTGTACAGATGAACGTGGTACCTTCAGGCGTTTGGAAATTGCTCCCAAGGATGATTTTTTAAACCTTTATTTAACCAGGTAAGCCAGTTGAGAACAAGTTCTCATTTACAACTGCGACCTGGCCAAGATAAAGCAAAGCAGTGCGATAAAAACAACAACACAGAGTTACATATGGGGTAAACAAAACATAAAGTCAAAAATACAACAGAAAATATATATACAGTGTGTACGCATTTAGTAAATTATGCAGGTAAGGCAATAAATAGGCCATAGTGCAAAATAGTTACAATTTCGTATTAACACTGGAATGATAGATGTGCAAAAGATGATGTGCAAATAGAGATACTGGGGTGCAAATTAGCAAAATAAATAACAATATGGGAATGAGGTAGTTGGATGGGCTAATTTCAGAATGGCTGTGTGCAGGTGCAGTGATCGGTAAGCTGCTCTGACAACTGACGCTTAAAGTTAGTGAGGAAGATAAGAGTCTCCAGCTTCAGAGATTTTTGCAGTTCGTTCCAGCCATTGGCAGCAAATAAATGGAAGGAATGGTGGCCAAAGGAGGTGTTGGCTTTGGGGATGACCAGTGAGATATACCTGCTGGAGCGCAGACTACGGGTGGGTGTTGCTATGGTGACCAGTGAGCTAAGATAAGACGGGGATTTGCCTAGCAGTGATTTATAGATGACCTGGAGCCAGTGGGTTTGGCGACTAATATGTAGTGAGGGCCAGCGTACAGGTCACAATGGTGGGTAGTATATGGGGCTTTGGTGACAAAACGGATGGCACTGTGATAGACTACATCCAATTTGCTGAGTAGAGTGTTGGAGGCTATTTTGTAAATGACATCGCCGAAGTCAAGGATCGGTAGGATAGTCCGTTTTACGAGGACATGTTTGGCAGCATGAGTGAAGGAGGCTTTGTTTGCGAAATAGGATGCCGATTCTAGATCTAACTTTTGATTGGAGATGCTTAATGTGAGTCTGGAAGGAGAGTTTACAGTCTAACCAGACACCAAGGTATTTGTTGTTGTCCAGGTCTTGTGGAGGTCTACAATTTTTTTTCTGAGGTCTTGGCTGATTTATTTTACTTGTCCCATGATGTCAGGCAAAGAGGCACTGAGTTTGAAGGTAGGCCTTGAAATACATCCACAGGTACACCTCCAATTGACTCAAATGATGTCAATTAGCCTATCAGAAGCTTCTAAAGTCATGACATCATTTTCTGGAATTTTCCAAGCTGTTTAAAGGCACAGTCAACTTAATGTAAACTTCTGACCCACTGGAATTGTGATACAATGAATTATAAGTGAAATAATCTGTCTGTAAACAATTGTTGGAAAATTACTTGTGTCATGCACAAGGTAGATGTCCTAACCGACTTGCCAAAACTATAATTTGTTAACAAGAAATGTGTGGAGTGGTTGAAAAACTAGTTTTTTAATGACTCCAACCTAAGTGTATGTAAACTTCCGACTTCAACTGTATATCATGTTTCCCTCCAACACTCCCATAGGACCTCAGAGATTTGAACTACAACTTATGCTGGTAAGTGTGGCAGTTCATAATTAATGTCACACTCTCTGGCACATGCTTTTTTTATGCCACAGTCTGTCCTTTGAGTCTTTTTCTCAGTATTTTCTAATTCCATCCACCTCTTTATTACCTTCAATTGAAAAATACCCTCTTCTACAACTCCTGCTGATACTGTCCTAATATGGACACCGTACTCTTCAGAGACTGTCCTAATATGTAAACCATACTCTTCAGAGACTGTCCTATTATGGACACCGTACTCTTCAGAGACTGTCCTAATATGTAAACCATACTCTTCAGAGACTGTCCTAATATGGACACCGTACTCTTCAGAGACTGTCCTAATATGTAAACCATACTCTTCAGAGACTGTCCTAATATGTAAACCATACTCTTCAGAGACTGTCCTAATATGTAAACCGTACTCTTCAGAGACTGTCTTAATATGTAAACCATACTCTTCAGAGACTGTCCTAATATGGACACCGTACTCTTCAGAGGATCGCTTTGTTAGCAACTAAAGGACAGTAACCTTAATGTGTATGAGCAGCTGTTAGATCTGAGATCACCTTGGCTGAAGGAGGAAGGATGGATGTCATTTCAAAGTACTCAATGGGACAGAGTAAAATGAGAGCGACACTCCAGCCATGCACTAGGCTGGTAGAACTACCCGACACAGACTCCAATATTGATCAGCAATTTCATCAGTCAAACACTGAGTGGTTTTGGGGTCAGAGGAGATACGTATATCTCTGGCAGACACATGCATGTATGCTCTTAGTGAAAGGTCTGGTGGAGGTCAACACAAGAACTCTGTCTCCTCTTTCCTTTTTCTCACATCTTTCTTTTCTTTCCTCCATTTGTTCTGTCTTTTCTCCACACACACACACACTACCTATTTTCTGCTTGCACTAGTCAGAGCCACACCCCTGTCTTTAGTCTGTACAGGGAACCACACTGTTTTCCCCTTTCATTCATCTCTCCTATTTCCTCCCTCATCTGCTGCTCCTCTTTACTGTGTGGAGCTACACTGTCCTCTCTTCATTCATCCCTCCGTTCCCTCCTTCATCTGCAGTCACGTTATTCTCTCGATTTGTGCTAGCTAGAAAGCCACTCAACTAAGCACAAAAACATATACTTACAGGACTCGTGCACACCTTATATCTTGACTTTATGCACCTTAGAATTTCACTCAAATGTACCAAGTAAAATGCGGTCCTCTAGAGACAATGCACTTGCATACACCTGTATGTGTGTATGTACATGCTTATTCCTAAGGAATTCACCTAGTGATGTAGGGGGATGACAGCTCCTTATATGGCTCTGCTCAGTTTATACTGCCTCCACCCCTGCCCCTCATGTACACACACTCATACGCACATACCTGATGATGACAAGCTGGAGTCCAACCCCATCCCATCCCATTTTCTCTGGTTCTGATCAATGAAGAGAGAGAGAGCGAGAGAACACTGTCGGTGCGTGTCCGTGTATTCTGTCAGTACAGGGTTACCTCACACATGCACTCTGAAGACACAGCAGGGAGAAGAGGCGCTGAATCCATTGTTTTCTTTCCGAGAGAGAGCTCCGCAGACCTGAAAACACCAGGATTCCTACCGTAATGGAATGCCTGTGACCCTAGTATTTCCTGGATTTCTTTTAACATTCTAGTGTTTCCTCGACGCATTTCTCAATCCTTGGTTTTTCTGGAATGAGCTGTTTTCCTGCCTGCGTCGTTTCCATGCCAGCATGGGAACTGTCGTGTCTAAAAGGAAGAATTTAAGAAACGATGCGATATCTTCGGTGGCAGCAAAAGTTAGGTGAGTGTCCTGCCCTCTTTCCCGGTCGACCACCCACCAACAGACTAGCCTATCAGTATTGCCGTCATACTGTAGAAGAGATCTGCTATGCTACCAAGTTAATGTAAAACACTGTGTGACATAAGTGACATTTAGGTTACCCAACGAAATTGTGTAATTGCGCGTTTATAAACGCCTCAATCTATTCTCCAGAATTCTTCCACGTTATGTCGTCCGGTGCAGGACAGGTAGGCAACAGCTTATAACCATCGGGGAGCAACATCAACCCGTCGCTGCGTCTGCAGCATGCTCGACATGACTTGGTTGCACAAATAGCGTGGAATGATCACACAATTTACTGCTTTTGGTGCCCAAAAGTTGCCTTTGTTCTCACCATTGACACAAGCAAGTCTCCGGACGCATGCAGAAAGTGTGCATCATGAAGGGGAATATGTTCACTGATCCTGGAGATCTGTGTGGTGCAGTGCAATTTAAATGCTTTGAGCTTAGTCCATGTCAACTTCAGTTCACTCTCTGTCTACAGACAAAAGTTAAATTAGCAGTATAGCATAACCTCTTGAAGGTAGCATATTGGTTATTGTGCTAAAATCAAACGATGATATGCGAAAGATAGGTAAAATCATGGCAACATCGCCTAACCCATTTAGGTTACTGTAGCCTATGGGTCCCACTGCACTGGTGACATGTTTTTAAAAAATATAGGCTCCAACTGGATGGATTAGATATGAAGGACACTTACCATTAACCGTCATCTTTATAGAGAAACAATATCTTAACATATTGCACGAATTGTAACATATCACATAAATTGCAAAATCCGTAATATATCTCATGAAATGGATGACGTAGTACACAATTGGATGACCTAGTACACAAAAAACGGGGACTACTAGCTGAAATTATACAAAAGTTAGAGAGTGCTACTGCTCTTGGATGCACTGGTGTTGCATGCTGCGGGCAAATGATTGAGCTATCAATTTATCGATCAGCCGCAATTGACTTGGGCACCTTCGGTGATCACCCATCACAGTGAGTTATTGCACCGGTCGGAGCAGGGCAACAGAATGCCTATAAACGCCACCGTTAATTTATTCAGCAAAGGAAGCAAATTCCTGCCAGGTCTCCAAGGCTATAAGCCGTGTAAACGACCCACATGGGCTAATCGTTACTTCTCATGTCCTGTAAACAGGGGTCGTTAATCTGGGAGATTTCTGACACCCCCTCACCCAGGCAATAATGTACAACAGCACCGCAATAACATTTGTTCTTAAATTGGCTATGCGCAGGTCTCCTGTGTTCACTGTCTGGGTCTATCGAGAGGAATAACCAGCAGTTTTCTCAATGCATGTCGTCTGCTTATGGATTCCCAAGAGCTGGATAGGTCTGGACTCGATTTGGCCAATAGTGTAATCTATGTGATGGTTCCCTTGTACCGTCATGGCTGCTGCTGCACCTTGGTGAGATTAAATGAACCGTACAGCAGGTGGACATTATATAGGAGAGAAGTTCACAGAGATCAATATACAGTATCTGATTGGTCATACATGAGTTGTCACACGGTAGTCTTCTCTTAATGGAGGTCACTGCATGACCTTGCAGATGCTGGGTTTACTCCACAGACAGATGTGGGATTGCATTAGCATGGTTACGTAATTCTGTGTGTATGTGTGCGTGCGTACGTGTGTGTATGGATATGTGTGTTTGTGGGTGTGAGCGCTCTCTTTATGCAATGCCGTGTGTGTGTGCGCACAACTCTCTGTGCTGCGGTATTCTCGGTGTACACACACAAAGGGCTGTGACGAGAAAGAGGGGACCTAGAGCACGTACAAATATCACATGACACACACACACACACCAATCTTGTGCCTGACACATTGACATTATCTCTCATGTCATACACTTGACTGGACATACAGTAGTACACACCAGAGACAACTGGTGTCTCTCCAGGCTGAGTACACTCATTGTACACTCCATCCTTTACCTTCATTACTGTGATCACACATCTAACACATACAATATTCATCCCCCACTCACCTGCATACTGTATGAACTCATCAATCCATGGTCACGCACAGTACTAACCTAGTCTAATCTCTCACACATACACACTCACTTGTGTGTGCGCACATACACACATACACACATACACTCACACAGGTGCTTACTGTATACACACACACACACACAGTATGTCTGTGTTCTACAGTAGGAGCTGGCCTATATTCTTGGTATTCACAGCCCGGCCTTTGCGCGACATTGTGACTAGAGAAAGCCATTAAAAGGGTGCCAGGGTCTGTGGGCTGAACGTCCTCAACACACAGGAGTTCCTCCAATGGTCCTGCTTTCCACACACACACACATGCATGCACGTACATACACACGTACGCACACACACACATACACGCACACACATAAACATACCCGCATGCACGCACATACTTACACACACACACCAAACAATCATTATTTCCTCTACACACACACACAGGCCTGCTGGGACACAGAGTCCTACTCTCCTATTCGATGCACCCCGGCCTGCTTTCCTCTCCACTGTCTGAAGGGCAGGCAGGGCTCTGCAGCTCTGCAAGCTGCTCCTCATATCAAAGCTGTCTTTCTTTCTGCAGTGCCTCTTCTCCTGCTCTACCCCACTGAGCTTTGCCCTGTGCCTTCTCTCTTCTCTCCCTCTGTATTCCAGAAAACCCTCTATCCCTGCTGGATCCCAACACACACTGTACCATGTTCCTAAGATACCTAACACTTCAATGCATATGCACTTCATTTGACATTCCCCTTTCCTCTCTGCAGCCCATCTATTGATTCAGTACAATGCTTTGTCTTTCCTCTCCTCATCTTTTAGCCCACTTCAACCGCACTCAACTCTGAGGCTCTGAGGCTGAAGCAGTGAAACCGACAGTCTCAGGTGAAAGTGTGTGTCCTGTGTTAGTGGGACATATGGCTGAGCTCCGTGGCTCCTCTGTGCTCCTGTAGGCTGTGTGATGGATGAGGCCAGCTGTGCTCGTCCACAGTGGCGAGGCCTCTCTGTCCGACTCTTCCGGTCCCGGTGTAAGCGTCAGGAAACACAGTGTCACCCTGTGGAGGGAGGGGCTCACTGAAGAGCTCTGCCAGGGGACATAGCAAACGACCGGAGGTCACACACACCTCAGCCTGCGGGCGTCCAGACAGTCGGTATGCGTCCGGTGTCTGAGTCATCAGTCATTACTGTTTACCAGTACTTTTAAACACTCTTGTTAGAATATACCGTCTGGTGAAGAGTGATGCTTCACCTCTTTACAGCACACAGTGCTTATCGTATAGGGGTGGGTGGGGTCGGACAGTTAATCACATCCCACAGCCAATCAGAATGCTGCACACTATGAGGTGTCCAGCCACTCTAAGTGTTGATTGGACAGTGCAGGCAGCGTGTTAGACTGACGCAGAGAAGATGCAGAGACACCCACCTTCTGCCAAGGTGTGTGTATACCTGATAGCATTACAGATCACACAAACTACTGAAACGTTCAAACCGCTGAGGCTAGAGCAATAGATAGCTCACCCTGGCCTGCAGCCTTTTGGATAATCTTTGGAAATCTGTCATCAGGAAAATCCCCAAATCCTTGATTTGTGTATCCTTAAGGAGAGTGATACGATTGATCAGTTGAAGGGCATTGGACTACTAGAGCACTCTGAAAGATGGAGTGATGTGGGGATCACACTTCTCACATTCAGACACATTATTTTGGGTGTCATTCAAATAAATGGCAAGCAGGTTGAAAGGAGTGCCAGTAGAATTAGTAATTATATTTCTATGGCCAGTGCGTTGTCTCTGGTGGTGCAGTGTAGCAGATAGTTTTAGCCCCTGGTCTATCTTTCTTCTATGTGCTCTCTCTCCTCTCACATAATCGTTTTATCCCACTCTTATTTATTCCTTTACTACCCTTTAATATGTTTGTTTTTCTGAGCTGAACTATCCTAAACTAAGCTTACTCAAGTGTAAAATGAGCCAGTGAGCTCCTGTGTTCTCTTTCCCTTTCCCACCCTCTCATTCCCTCTCTTCCTCCCTCTTTATTAGAGGCTATTACAGAGCTTGCTGTAATTATGGTAATTGTGTGAGATGATACCGATTTCGAAGTGACTGACACACAGCAATAAGGCCTGTGACACTGCTGTCGTGTTGGGTGCTGGTTATGTGTGTGTGTGTGTGTGTGTGTGTGTGTGTGTGTGTGTGTGTGTGTGTGTGTGTGTTTGATGAGCTGCATCGTGGGCAAGTGTGAATTTGCTGCATCACTCAGCGTTTAGGAGGCTGATGTGGCACCTACTCTCTGACGAGGAGATGTTTTCATCAGTGCTCTGATCAAGTGCTGGTCCCATATGCCCTATAAATGAGTTAAGCAGCTGGAAGAGAAAACCAATTCAATTAGTGAAACGGTGAGAGGATTCGATTAGCCAACATTTAAAGATATTGCTGGCCAGCCTATTGTTTATCGATGAGAGGGTAAAGGCTGGGGAATTGGTCTGCAGGTAGACTACTGGGAATCCTGCCAGTGAACTGATGGTCGTCTTAAGGCATTAGTTGTTTGTCCTCTAAATTATATTGGAGTATGTTGTTTCACTGCATTAAGAAACAAAGAAAAATGAAAGGGAAAGGATTGTGAGTTGATAGAGAAAAAGGAACTTCTTATGCATTTAGGCTGTGTTTACACACAGCCCAATTCTGATATTTTTCCACAATTATTGGCAAAAGAGCTGATCTGATTGGTCAAAAGACAAATGAGTGGAAAGAAGATCAGAACTGGGTTGCCTGTCTAAACTCATCCAATGTGGACTGTTTGTTTTGTTTTTTGTATCTATAGTGTGATGAAGTGGTGTGCAGAACTCTATATTGGCCCAATGTTGTGATGACAAGACTCTTTCTTCAGCTAGGACTAGTATGAGATTCGGAAGGGTTCAGTCAGTGGCATAGTGGCAGAGAGGGAAAAAATGAGAGATGCTTTTTAAGTCTTGTCATTAGTGTCTCATGATCAGAAGTAAAACGGTGCCCCCTATTGGCAATCTGCAACAGAGCACGAGCCAACAGAACAGATCCTATTATTGAACTATACGGACTCAGTGGATTTGTCTCTAACGTGTTCTCTTGCACAATGAGACTCCCCTGTGTAGTTTTGACGTGAGTATGTTGCATGTTCTCCTGAACATCTGGATGCCGTATCATGCTTTCTTTCCTCCTCATTATCCCATGATAATACCTCTATATTCACACAGAGTTCAAACTCTATACTATTCTAGCATTCTCACCACACAGCCTTGCCATGAACTTTGTGTAGATAGAGCTGCAGTGTCTTGGGCTGCAGGTACAGTGGGGAGAACAAGTATTTGATACACTGCCGATTTTGCAGGTTTTCCTACTTACAAAGCATGTAGAGGTCTGTAATTTTTATCATAGGTACACTTCAACTGTGAGAGACGGAATCTAAAACAAAAATCCAGAAAATCACATTGTATGATTTTTAAGTAATTAATTTGCATTTTATTGCATTACATAAGTATTTGATACATCAGAAAAGCAGAACTTAATATTTGGTACAGAAACCTTTGTTTGCAATTACAGAGATCATACGTTTCCTGTAGGTCATGACCAGGTTTGCACACACTGCAGCAGGGATTTTGGCCCACTCCTCCATACAGACCTTCTCCAGATCCTTCAGGTTTCGGGGCTGTCGCTGGGCAATACGGACTTTCTATTGGGTTCAGGTCTGGAGACTGGCTAGGCCACTCCAGGACCTTGAGATGCTTCTTATGGAGCCACTCCTTAGTTGCCCTGGCTGTGTGTTTCGGGTCGTTGTCATGCTGGAAGACCCAGCCACGACCCATCTTCAATGCTCTTACTGAGGGAAGGAGGTTGTTGGCCAAGATCTCGCGATACATGGCCCCATCCATCCTCCCCTCAATACGTCCTGTCCCCTTTGCAGAAAAGTATCTCCAAAGAATGATGTTTCCACCTCCATGCTTCACGGTTGGGATGGTGTTCTTGGGGTTGTACTCATCCTTCTTCTTCCTCCAAACACTGCGAGTGGGGTTTAGACCAAAAAGCTCTCTCATGCTTTGTAAGTAGGAAAACCTGCCAAATCGGCAGTGTATCAAATACTTGTTCTCCCCACTGTATAGCCACTTTTCACCTCCATTTTCTCTCTCTGCTGTCCCTCTGGTTTTTTTCCCACATCCTGCTCTCCCTTCTCCTCTTCTTTATCTCCCTTTCATCTTTAATATGCCCCTTTCTTCTCTTCCTCTCAGTTGTAATCTTCCTCCCCTACATCCTCCTCCCTACCCCAAATCCACTACCTCGTAGCTCTCCTCTCCACTCACGTCTGGGAGCATGCTGGTCCCCTCCTCCCCCTTCTTTCTCTATCTCTCTCACTAATATGCAGTCTCACTATCCCTAGTGTTCTCTCCCTTCATCGAACCTATATACAGTTAAGTATTACCCAGATGTGCTATATCCAGAGAGAGAGAGAGAGAGAGAGAGATTATTTTTGATGACTCTAGACTCATGATTCGTTTTTCTGAGTGACTCGTTCATTTTAGTCATTAGATTGACCTGCTAGAGCTGGCTGCAATGAGTCCTACAGCGGGATTAATACACACTCCTCCGGGTCAGCGGCTTCAGAGACGTGCTTCGACATATGCATGCAGGAAAATAGATGAGCATCGATAAGAAAAATACATGTTTAGCACTGATAATTGAACAGCATGGTGCAAGAGTGAATGCAATTAATTGATTATTGAACGTTATGATGGACACAGCTTTGTATAACCATAACATATAATGCCTCTGCTCAACAAACTCGAACTCGAGAACAAATCGTTGGGGGGCTGCAGTTCGCTAACGACATTGCGCTTATCACCCTCACATGCTGACTAAACCGGCTCAGTGCGCCATCGTGCGCATGTTGATTTTGTCTATGCCCACCAGATGCGTTCATGACACACAGGTTAAAATACCAAAACCAACTGTGAACCAACTATATTAATTTGGGGACAGGTTGAAACACACACGAAACATGAATGGACATTTATCTAGCTTGCTATTGCTAGCTAATTTGTCCTGGGAGATAAACATTGGGTTGTTATTTTACCTGAAATGCATATGGTTCTTTTTTTAGCTGGATCTTTGTAAAATGTTGACACATTTTGAATCATACAAAATCGTGTGTTCTCTACTCCGACAATTTATCCACAGATTAAAAGGGGAACCCTAGTTTGTTTTCTTTGATTAATCTCTCCTCCTTTGTCATGCTGCTGCTTCTTCTTCTTCTGTGGATTTTATATGGCGGTTGGTAACCAACTTTAAGGTGCATTACCGCCACCAATTGGACTGGAGTGTGGACCCTGTTCATCTTTCAATCACCAACGTGGGTATATGCTTGTAAAAACCAATGAGTAGATGGGAGAAGTGGGACTTGCAGCATGTCATGCATCTAAAATAGAACCAAGTTCTAGTTTAGCACCTGACTACGCAGACGCCCGTTGACGCGCGTGAGCAGTTTGGATACAATTATTTAATAACATGTACATGTACATTTATTTTGTATCGCTCACGCACGCAACGCAGCCGGTTTGGTCAGCATGTCACCGCAGTCAAGCAATGCATTCCGCCAAGAGTCGTTTACAATCTAGTCCGGATGCGGCCACAACTAGACCTTGTTTCAAATGTATCAAAACATAATCTTATTTGTATGCCTAGCAATCAACAAATGTACATTGCTAGGTGGCAAACAAATAAGCCACCTATGTGAACGAGAGGCTTGTAGAATCATGACTCTTTTGAGATTTCAGTTCATCGTTCGCCGGTAGCGGGTCCTGCGTGCTCTGTGCATGACTGACTCAAATGAACGAAATTAGTTATTTTGACTGAACGAGTCGAAAAGATCAGAGTCAGTAAAAAGAGCCGAACTTCCCATCACTAATGGAGAAAAGATGGAGAGAGAGAGAGAGAGAGAGATGGCGATGGGGAGGCGGTTTGCTCTCTCTCTCTCCTCTGTTTTTGCTCATGTTTTATGGATGATGTGTATCTCCCAGGCCACTGTGTGCATCCTGTTGTTGATTTTAATCAAAGCTCCGAGCTGCTGAATAATAAAAAAGGGAAAAATGAAAAAGTATTCAGAAGCTTCAGAAGGGAAGGAGTAATTACCCATTACACCAGACCAGTTTAATCGCACTCTGCACAGAGAGATAGCTCCCAGAAGGCCTGACTAATCACACCATGACGAAGTGCACTCGCTCACACACGCGCATGCGAATGGGCACATACACACACGCATCCACAAACATAGACACAGACACACAAACAGCATTCCAGGGAGGGTGATACTGTTTAGCCAGAGAGGAAGGAGGAAAGTGCAGTGGCAGAATCACATTGACACATGTTTGCAGGGTTATTTTTACATGTGCACGGGAGCCGTTTGGTGGTGCACGTGTCGAGCCACTCGTTTACTGGTGCCACCCCCAAACCCAGAGAACCAGACTGTTACTGTGACTGTTGTGTGGAGGAGCTTAAAGCAATATGACATCTACAGTACCGCAGAGGGGCTTTGAAGTGGATCCTTTTGACTGATGAAATACTAAGGGGGAGAGAAAGGGAGGAGAAGAGAAGAGATGGAGCTTTTCTCTCTCTGTCTCTCATACTTAAGGCTTCCAGGCAGTCCTAGGGAATGTTCTGTATTCCCGCTGAAACCGGAAGTGCTATTTAAAAGCATATAATACCAGCGAATAAAAAGTATACCAATGTAATTGCAGAAATCTAGGCTACACATGAATCTAACGTTTTTTTTTTTGTATGTGTTTCAATTTAATCAACTCAAAGTTACCACACTTTTCGTTGATGTAGCTTAGTTTTAAGGTAGCCTAGACCTATGAAGCACTGTTGGCCGACTGGTAAAATATTATGAGGTCTAGTGAAAATTACATTCGTTTTAGCCTACCTTTGGAAGACGTCAGGTAGCTTTTCTCTACCCTTGCATCTGGCTATCGTTGGAATTTGGGAAGGTTGACCGTTTTTGCCTCATGATAACTTGCTCATTGTGGTGACAGTCACAGGGAACATCAAATTCTCCGCTAAACAAACAGACCAAGGCTAGCAGAGATTCAGCACCATGGATAGCGCAGTTGATCAATTGCCCGCGAATCTGACCAGTGCACTGTGCGCCCGCTTTTGTTAGCATAACATCATGAAACAATGACCACGTTTACATGCACACAGTATTCCGGATAGTAGCTCATATCACGCTTAAGGTCTTATTCGGGATAAGCTGTTTACATGCACCTTTGATATCCCGCTCATGAGTATCCCTGTATCCATGAATAAACAGAATATTCCTAATTTAAGTAGGCTATATGGGTTAAATTGTGGCGAGTGGCGCAGTGGTCTAAGGCACTGCATCGCAGTGCTAGCTGTGCCACTAGAGATCCTGGTTCGAATCCAGGCTCTGTCGTAGCAGGCCGCGACCGGGAGACCCATGGGGCGGCGCGCAATTGGCCCAGGGTAGGGGAGGGAATGGCCGGCAGGGATGTAGCTCAGTTGGTAGAGCATGGCATTTGCAACGCCAGGGTTTTGGGTTCGATTCCAGTATGAAAAAATAAAATAATGTATGCACTCACTAACTGTAAGTCGCTCTGGATAAGAGCGTCTGCTAAATGACTAAAATGTCAAATGTAATGAGGATTTCTTTTCATAATCTCCCAGTTTCTATGTATGAATGAGTGCATTTGTCTGTAAGTGTGTGCATGTATGTTTGTACAGAATGTGTGTGGGTTTGTACCACATATACTAGTGAATGCCTCTGACTATTTTCAGCTATGTTGTCACAGCCATTTCTCAGTTGCTAGGTATGCATTGATGCAAACTAAGACACAGGAGGTCATATGATTGGAAATTAAGTGCACCTAAGCCGTTCTTTTACCACCTCTCTCTCTCTCTCTCTCTCTCTCTCTCTCTCTCTCTCTCTCTCTCTCTCTCTCTCTGAGTCTGCCTGGAGTTGAGAGATAAACAGCTACATCTTAATCTGTGGGTGGCACAAGCTACATAGCAGGCAATTAAGTTAACAATTCCCTCTCTCTTTCTCTTCTTATCTTTCTCTCTCCCTGTCACTCATGTGTTAACATCAGTGTGTGTCATGTGGGTGTGTCTCTACAGAGCAGCGCGAGCATTTGGAGAGTACCTGTCCCACACACACCCTGAGAACCGAAACGGATCAGGTCAGCATCCCTCCCTACCTGCCACCGTTTGTTCTCCCTCCATCTTTCTGTTCATTTTCCTCTTGTGCTTTTCCCTCTTTTCTTTTGTAATAGCATATTTACTCCATCCTCCTTTATATGTCATTTACATAATTTATATGTAAACCACTGATTGAGGATGGATGATAATGTTCCACGATCCTATTCTCTCTCGTCTTCTGCTCTCTATGTCTATTTCTCTCTTTCTGTAACTCCTCCATCTCTCTCTCTCCTTCTGCTTCACCCAGCAGCCCATCTCCTGTCTGACACATTTGTGGGCCCAGACTCTGACTCCCCTGGTGGTGTCCGTCACCACAGCAACAACCATCCATACCCCCACAGGGGTTCTCCAGCCCCCCCTGAGTCCAGCCTGTTGAAACCTCCGCTGGGCCACCTCCAGCCCCCGCCTCCCTCCATCACCACCACCAAGGCCCGTCTGTCTCTGGAGCGCAGCTTCTCGGCCGAAGAGGACCAGCAGAAGTGTGTGGAGTGCGCCCTGCAGCCTGCCCGTGTCTACACCATCACCGGAGAGCACGGTATGCTGGGTAGCAACCGGGGCAGCAAGGAGAGCCTGGAGCTGGAAGTGCTGAAGGGGGCGTCGACCCTGGTCCAGCCCTCCACCTCCCCCTCCTCCACCTCCTCCTCCCCCACCCAGCACCACCTTCGCCACGGTCACCGTAGCAACACTCATCGCGATGATGGGAGCCATCGTCATGGCAACCCCGTTGCCAGCGGCAGCAACCACCACACTCTGACTGTTACCGGCGGGGGCGCCACCCACCATGGTCACCATGGCAGCCACCACCACCTGTCCCAGCAGCCCCTGTCAAGCTCGGTCAGCGCCCACAACATCCGCAGCTGGGGTGAGGGGGGAAAGGGTGGCTCGCGGGAGGACTGCAGCCTCAACATGGCCTTGGACTCTAGTGGGGCTCCGTCCCGTAGCCAGGGCTCCCTGGATCTAGAGAGCTCCCGCGAGGCAGGCAAGCAACACAGACGCCTTGAGAGGATGTGGAGTGTGGACCGGATGACTGGGCTGGAGAGAGGTGAGATGAGGGAGACAGAGAGGGAGAGGCGCTGAAATCCAGGGGGGGTTGTGTGGTGAAGGGGGGGGGTCGATGTTAGTTGGATTGTGACGTGGTCTGTATTTCTGACTCTTCGTCTCTCCGTCTCTCCTCTGCTCTCTCTCCCTGTGTGTCTCCCTCTCTCCCTCTGTGGAGTGGACTGGTGCTGTGTCCTTTGAGGTTTCCTATCGTTGCTATAAAGAGTTAAAAAACATACACACTATGTGGCTGGCTGCTACTGTAACTTCCATTCATTATCTCTCTTGCCACAGAGGACAACAGCTGGGACCCAAAAGAAAACATGTTCAGCTTTCAGACTGCTACTACCACCATGCAGGCGTGAGTACCCAGCCCTCACACTCATACACACAAGCACACACACACATACACACACACACACATACACATTTACAAACATACTATATTATCGTACAAACATACAATGTAGAGGACCAAACAGTTAGACACACACATTTATGTACATAGACTAGTGCATGCCCACACATACTCACATACATAATATCTCCCACAACAAGCCACAGTTGTCTACAGTAAGCTAGTTACAGTGAATCAGTGTGACCTTAGGGACAGATGCTTGTGCAGGTGCTAGTCCTGCTAACAACTGAACACCTGTCTATCTGGGAACACGCTGACATCCCAGCTAGCACATTTGATTCCTTGGAAGTTGTGGGAACGTACGTTTTTGGTTTCCCATTGGCTCTGGGAACTAAGTTTCCTGACTGGTAAAAAAACGTTTTTTTAAACCTTCTGAGAATGAAAGTGAAAATTTTGCCTGTTCTGGGAACATAAATGTTTAGGTTACAGGTAGGTTCTGAGAATGTTTTACTATGGTTCCCAGACAGTTTTTCTGGGAGGTTTTATTAACATTCTGAGAACGTGTTTCAATACGTCTGTTAATAACACTGGTAGCTTAGTTCAGGTTAATTGTTTTGAACTCCAAGCACAAATAGGACCCATAGAAATGTATTGGCTTAGGCATTAATCATGCAAACACATTTTTTTTTATTGTGACACGGCATCAGTGAACACTTAACTCTCTCTTTCCTCTATCCTCTATCTTGTTTTGTTCTTGGAACGTTGCTAATGTTTTCTTGTGTTTTTTATGGAACATTTTCTTAATGTTCTGAGACCATGACTTTAAATAAAACCATGAGGAAACCTTCAGACAAACATTATGCTGATTTTAAACAAAAAACACTTTCTGTTTAACATAGACGGACAATATTCATATGAGATGAAAGGCGAGTTCCTAACAAGTTCAGGAAGCTAAGCTAGAGCTCTGTGAGACGTTCACAGTAATGGGGGAAGACGTTTTGATCAAGAGAGACCTTTAGAAAATATGTACATTTTCGCTAACACACAAATATGTATTTTACAGTTATAAGGAAGGTGAAATCTTATAGTTAGTCATTTTATAATTTGATTATACTATATTTAGAAAGCATATAAGTCCTTTCAAGCCTTATACAGTTTTGTTGAATAGGAAATACATCATAAAATATTTCATATTTTAGTATTTTTATAATATTTGTACTGTGTACTTGAGCTTGTATCCTCAGTAAGGTGAGATTTTAACATTTCTTGGCGTATGCAGCATTACTAGTTATTGTTTATAGCCCTCTCATGATAAATCATTACTTTTGGGGATTATGTAGATTACATTTTCGATTACATTCAGTTACATTTAACTGGTTTTAAATAGAACCATGAGGAAAGCTATAGAAAACGTTATGCTGAAGTACTGAAATTCCCACAGAAGAATGTTGTTTCTTAACATTCTCTGAACTATTTGAGAACATTCCCAATTTCAAACCAGTTGGATAATGTTCCTAGAACATTACCAAAACTGAAATGTAACCATGTTTGAACTTTTAGGAAATGTCCTGTTAAAGTAATAAAATACCTAGAAAATATACTTTTTTGGTCAAGTTCCTTAAATGTGCTGAGAATGTTCCAAAGCCAAGCAACTATCCTGCACGTTTCCCAGAAAGTTGTGGGAAGGTTGTATGCAAAAGAACCATAGGACAACCATGCTCTCACCAAGCTCTAAGAAACATATGGTTCTCAGAACGTTATGTGCTAGCTGGGATGTCACTGGGACTCCACATCCACTCTCTCTCTCTCTCTCTCTCTCTCTCTCTCTCTCTCTCTCTCTCTCTCTCTCTCTCTCTCTCTCTCTCTCTCTCTGTCTCTGTCTCTGTCTCTCTTTCTCTCTCTCTCTCTCTGTCTCTCTGTCTCTGTGTCTCTCTCTTTCTCTCTCTCTCTCTCTCTCTCTCTCTCTCTCTGTCTCTGTCTCTCTCTCTCTTTGTCTCTCTCTCTCTCTCTCTCTCTCTCTCTCTCTCTCTCTCTCTCTCTCTGTCTCTGTCTCTCTCTCTCTCTCTCTCTCTCTCTCTCTGTCTCTCTGTCTCTCTGTCTCTCTTTCTCTCTCTGATAATGCTTCGTCTCTCCTTTAATACACACACTTTGTAATAGTCTTGACCTATAATGTCTTTCTCTCTCTTTTTCTTTCATGCACTTCTTTCTCTGACCCACTGCAGGATATCGTGAGTATCTTTGACCTACTGAATCTAGCTTACCTCCCGCTCCTTAACCCCCTTGACCCTTAAGCCTATGACCTTTAACCCCATGACCCATAACCCTTCCCTGGGCTTAGTGTTTGAAGTTACAGAGGAAACTGACTTCACTGTAACTAGAGTGAATGAGGAAGCACACATTTGGAAGCTGTGTTTATAATATGTGTGTGGATGTTACCTAAACCTGCTCTACCAACAGTGAAAACATGTCCTAACCCACTACAACCCAGACATAGCTGTTGTAGATAGCTGAACCCCTATGCAAAACAAACCGAAACCTACACCGCTGACTGAACCCTTCACTAATCCACTGCAACTGACCACAACTGAGACTTTAGCCAACCCCAAACCCAAGCCATGGTAAAGGGCCTCTGTGCACTGAGCCGTCCTGAGCCCTGTCACTGCAGCTAAACCCAGCTCTAATCCACACACTGCAAGAAGACCCTGGGGCGACTGGCACAGACAGACAGCTAATAACCCAGACCCGGCTGCAAGATGCAGACTGTTCTGGCTGCAGCACTGTTCTCCTTCACCTCTGGCTGCTTGATACCTCCAACTAACCCACATGGTCAACTCTTCAGCTAAACCCCAGCTGGCCCTAACGTCTGACGCTAACCTCCTCAACTAACTCAAACAAAGAGACAGTATCCCAAATCCCGATGATGCAAACCTAGCCATTACAGCTACATCCCCCAGAGCCGACTAAAGCCTGTACTGTAGCTAAACCCTACCCTGGCAATACCCCCCGCCTCCCCTCATCTTCCTCCTGCGCTATATCTCTCCCCTCGTGCTAAGCCAGCATTCTCCCTCTCATCCTTTCATTCTGTGCCACGTCCCGGCAGGGCTTTCCGGGGATTTGTGCAGAGAAAGAGGAGAGAGAGGGAGCTGGATTCGGCTGAAGTCATCCAGAGGTACCTACTGTGTTCCTGGCTGGTCAGGATGTGCTGCTGGGCTCCAGTACTCTCTGACTCCCCCCATCCATTATCCATAGAATAGATATAGACTCCCAGGAGGGGTAGAAAATAGGAGGAAAAAAGCAGATTGCAATTACGTTATTACTATAAGTGAGAGAAAAAAGGATCTAAAGTGCAATATTGGGATGCAAACTCAAAGTGTAATACATTTCAACTCTATATCTGACATGGTAGAGGTGATTATTTTCTTAAGACTATAACCAGGTGTATACTTTTGTTTCAAAGTAGATTTGTTTAGGACTACCAAGAAAAACTCTATGTGATCCTGATTTAGCCCACTGCAGTAAAAGGTTAACCCTAATTTGCTCCAGGTGCATTGAATACATTGTATGTGACAATGAAACATATCTCTAATTTATTCCATTCCAGCCATTACAATGAGCCCATCCTCCTATAGCTCCTCACACCAACCTCCTCTGGTGAGGTTGTATAATGGTACGGAACCTAGCTAGCTCAGTGCTAACGTAGCCAAAAACTCATGATGAGCTAGGCTACTGTATATGAGGCATAGTTAGCGATGCTAACAAGGCTAAAGCTAACTCCTGGACAGGTGACTATCAAATCAAATCATCAAATCAAATTTATTGGCCACATACACATGGTTAGCAGATTGTAGCAAGTGTAGCATTGCGAGTGTAGCAAAATGCTTGTGCTTCTAGTTCCGACAGTGCAGCAATATCTAGCAAGTAATATCTAACAGTTCTGCAACAAAAACCTAATACACACAAATCTAAGTAAAGGAATGGAATAAGAATATATAAATATATGGATGAGCAATGTCATTATCAGAGTGGCATAGGCTAAGATGCAATATACAGTATAGAATACAGTATATACACATATGAGATGGGTAATGCAAGATATGTAAACATTAAAGTGGCATTATTAAAGTGACTAGTGTTCCATTTATTAAAGTGGCCAGTGATTTTCAAGTCTGTATGTAGGCAGCAGCCTCTCTGTGCTAATGATGGCTGTTTAACAGTCTGATGGCCTTGAGATAGAAGCTGTTTTTCAGTCTCTCAGTCCCAGCTTTGATGCACCTGTACTGGCAGTGGTTCGGGTGGTAGTTGTCCTTGATGATCTTTTTGGCCTTCCTGTGACATCGGGTGCTGTAGGTGTCCTGGAGGGCAGGTAGTTTGCCCCCGGTGATGCGTTGTGCAGACCGCACCACCCTCTGGATAGCGCTGCGGTTGTGGGCTGTGCAGTTGCCGTCCCAGGCGGTGATACAGCCCGACAGGATGCTCTCAATTGTGCATCTGTAAAAGTTTGTAAGGTGACAGGCCAAATTTCTTCAGCATCCTGAGGTTGAAGAGACGCTGTTGCACCTTCTTCACCACACTGTCTGTGTGGGTGGACCATTTCAGTTTGTCAGTGATATGTACGCCGAGGAACTTAGAACTCTCCACCTTCTCCACTGCTGTCCCATCGATGTGGATTGGGGGGTACTCCCTCTGCTGTTTCCTGAAGTCCACGATCATCTCCTTAGTTTTTTTTACGTTGAGTGAGAGGTTATTTTCCTGACACCACACTCCGAGAGCCCTCACCTCCTCCCTGTAGGCTGTCTCATCGTTGTTGGTAATCAAGCCTACTACTGTTGTGTCATCTGCAAACTTGATGATTGAGTTGGAGGCGTGCTTGGCCACGCAGTCATGGGTGAACAGGGAGTACAGGAGGTGGCTGAGCACACACCCTTGTGGGGCCTCAGTGTTTAGAATCAGCGAAGTGGAGATGTTGTTTCCTACCTTCACCACCTGGGGGCGGCCCGTCAGGAAGTCTATGACCCAATTGCACAGGGCGGGGTTGAGACCCAGGGCCTCAAGCTTGATGATGATGATCTTGGAGGGTACTATGGTGTTGAATGCTGAGCTATAGTCAATGAACAGCATTCTTACATAGGTATTCCTCTTGTCCAGATGGGATAGGGCAGTGTGCAGTGTGATGGCGACTTTGGGAGTGAGCCCATTACCTTGGCAGAGTCAGTCAGATGGGCAGACGGACAAACCTACAGACGTTTTCCCACAATGCCAGGCTACAGCAGTAAAAGGTCACTGTGGCACGAAGCCTCGGCTGATTAATGGAGGAGCAACAGACCACCATCCCCTCTGTCTGGACATGGAGAGGTGGAGAGAAAGAGAGAGAGATGGAGAGAGAGGGGGAGGAGGAAGATAGATGGGGAAGAGGGGGGGATAAGAGATAGGGAGACAGAGGGAAAGCGCGGCGGGGAGAGGAGAAATGGGAAAAGAGAGGGAGGACGAGGGTGCATTGGAGCAGCCTACGACACACAATCAGAGAAACACAGAGGGAGAGAGAGAGGGTGGAGGAGGAGAGAGATGGGGAAGAGAGGGGGGATAAGAGATAACGCCGGAGGAGCATCGGATCGGCCCTCAGCGCGTGAGCAGCATAGAGAGATAGACGGAGGGAGATAGATAGAGAAAGAGAGGGAACAGAGGTAGAGAGAGGACAATGGAGAGAGAGGGAGTAAATGAGAGGTAGGACTAGAGAGAGACAGAGAGAGAGAGGAGAGCCGGTGACTCATCCCCAGCTGGCTGAGTGGGCGGAGGGGTGTTTTCTCCTTCTCTTTCATCCTCTCATTAGCCGACCTGCTGCGTGTCTCTCCTCTGTGGGCATGTGGGGAAAAAGAGGAGTGGAGAGTTGGTCTCTGTTCTCCATTCTATCAGCTCACGCTCCGCCATCTGTCACACGTCGATAGTGATGAGGCCTGCTATTTTTTAGGGTTGAGGGGTTAGGGAATGTTTGAGAAAGGAATGTTTTAATCACAATGTAAAACTAGTCTGATTTGAGATTCCTTTTTTTGACTGTGTGTGTGAAAAGGTGTAAATTGGATTATCATTCATTGTTGGTGAACAGTGTTTCTCCCTCTCTCTCCCTCTCTCTCTCTATCTCACACTCTCTCTCTCTCTATCTCTCACTCTCTCTCTCTCTGTCCTCCTCATGTCTCACACTTCTCCACCCACACGCGGCAGCTATGTTTGACCCTGTCTTCATTAGACGTGTTGCTGCCGTGGTGAACAATCACAAGGCGTGCTGGAGAGATGTGACTTCTGTGGGGGAGTTGGCCAGAGAGATGGAGGAGAGGAAATGTTTATTTATTTAAAAAATAGCAATTATACGGAATGGAATGAATGGCATGAATAGGGAACGACAGGCAGGCAGTTGAGAGGGGGAAACAGACAGAGAACACAATGATATTGGTTGTTAGTGAAATGTCACTCAAAGCTATGAAGAGCCGTAATACTTTAAGCTAGTCAATGAAGAAGGTGTCTGTATTTTTTTCTTTGATCTAGGCTACTGGTTCAAACATGTCTATGTCGGGTCAGAAACATCTGACAAAGGGCAGTGGTGTTACATGTAGCAACAGGTAACAGATACTGAAGGTTATGTAGTAGCAGTTGAATGTTCCAATGTTACTTAAAACACTCACTTGACAGACCTAAATTATGAAATAATTAATCGTTTTCTATCTTAAATCTTTAATTAGAAAAATGTTGTGCACATCTGTCACTTTTTATCTTATTGGTTACGTCACAAATGGCACCCTATTCCCTACGTACGTATATACCGCACTACTTTCCACAGTGCTCTGGTCAAAAGTAGTACACTATGTAGGGTGCCATTTGGGACAGAACCACTCTCTTTCCCTTATTAACTCACTTCCTCCTCTAAATGATTCTTCCTCTTCTTTTCCTCTTCCTCCTCCTCCCTCTCTCCCCATGCCCAATCGGCCCACAGGAACTTCCGGAAGCATCTTAGAATGGTGGGCAGTAGGAGAATGAAGGCACAGAGTGAGTCACGGTGTTACTGTGTGCTGTGTGTTCTCCCAACATGTCCGCCCCCCATCAGTGGTTTTGTGTTTTGTTGTCTTTATGTTTATGCATGGCCATGTGTGTGATGTGTGCTATTTCTATGTATATCGGTGTGTGGCATGCCGTTGTGCACCGATGAGTGTGTATGTTTTGGCACAAGTTTGATGCTGGTGCTGGATATGCGAGTCGTTAAGCTAACGAATGAAATATCTCCCCAGTCTCTCATTTGTGAGGCTGGTGTTGTTGCACCTAGCCAAAACTCACCCACCCAGTGTGTCTTCTGGAGAGGAGTTGCGGTGTTTGGGGGTGGAACCTGTGTGTGTGTGCGCGTGTGTATGTGCGTGAGCGTACGTGTGCGTACATGCTTGTGTGTGTGTACAATGGACTGTGTGTTGGGTGTTCAGGGTGTGTGTGTTCAGGGTGTGTGTGTGGTGCGTGGGTGTGTGACTCTCTCTCCCCA
Organism: Coregonus lavaretus; assembly: GCF_964263955.1. Classification (NCBI taxonomy): domain Eukaryota; kingdom Metazoa; phylum Chordata; class Actinopteri; order Salmoniformes; family Salmonidae; genus Coregonus; species Coregonus lavaretus. Next base: position 55,207,798 of record NC_139991.1, on the reverse strand, counting down.
CCTGCACTAGCATTTGCCGAGCGTAGAGCGAAGAGTTTCAACCGCTCCTGGAGTGATCCCACCCCTGTCAAGAATGACTCTTCACATGACCCCAGAGACAGTGAGTCAATACAGTCACACACATTACTATACACACTCACTAAGACACTCACAAACAGTCACATGCATTACTATAAATACACCAGTGGAGGATGGTGGGAGGAGCGATAGGAGGACGGGCTCATTGTAATGGCTGGAATGGAATGAATGGAACCGTATCAAACACATGAAACATATGGAAACCACATGTTTGACTCTGTACCATTTATGAGCCCATCCTCCTTTAGTTCCTCCCACCAGCCTCCACTGATACACACACACTCACAAACAGACACACACACTCATACACTCACACACAAGTACAAGTATGCTGAAGCATTAAGCATTGAAAATAATTTATGATAAAAGACACATACACACTAATCGGCTGTCTCTGCTGTTGACTCTGACCCTATCTGTCTGTCTCCTTCTGACCATGGGTCTGTCTCCAAATTTGTGATGCTCTCTCTCTTTCTCTGTGAGTATTTGTCTCAAATGGTGTGGGAGTGTGTCAAGCGCAGGTCTGGGAGTGTGTCAAGCGCAGGTCTGGGAGTGTGTGTGGATACGCACTGTATGTTTATGTGTCTGCATGTCTTTTTCTCTGTAGTCTCTTGAATGTTTGTGTGTTTGTTTCTGTTTTTCCATCTACTTTGGGCCTCTGCATCTCTCACAGTCCGATGATAGAGGTTACTGTTTATGACATTGAAATGGCGGCAGGTATATTTGTGTCTTGAATTTTTCTTCTTCTCTGACAGCCCAATGTTTTTTTCCTAATGATTGGCACAATCTGTTGATCTACCCTGTCACCTTTCCCGTTCTCCTTTTCACCTCACGATATCCTACTCATACATTTTCTGCTTTCCTCTTTGACTAGACTATTTTGCTTCCTTTTCTTTCTTAATTTTCTTCCACCTATTCCTCTGGATGGTTGTTGTCCTCTGTCACTTCACCTCTGTCTCTCTTTGTCCCTCACTGTCACTTTCTACTGCCACCGTTCTCACTCCCTGCCACTCTCCCTCCCTCCATCTGCCGTTCTCACTCCCTGCCACTCTCTCTCCCTCCATCTGCCGTTCTCACTCCCTGCCACTCTCTCTCTCCATCTGCCATTCTCACTCCCTGCCACTCTCTCTCCCTCCATCTGCCGTTCTCACTCCCTGCCACTCTCTCTCCCTCCATCTGCCGTTCTCACTCCCTGCCACTCTCTCTCCCTCCATCTGCCTTTCTCACTCCCTGCCACTCTCTCCCTCCATCTGCCGTTCTCACTCCCTGCCACTCTCTCTCCCTCCATTTGCCTTTCTCACTCCCTGCCACTCTCTCTCCCTCCATCTGCCTTTCTCACTCCCTGCCACTCTCTCCCTCCATCTGCCGTTCTCACTCCCTGCCACTCTCTCTCCCTCCATTTGCCTTTCTCACTCCCTGCCACTCTCTCTCCCTCCATCTGCCTTTCTCACTCCCTGCCACTCTCTCTCCCTCCATTTGCCTTTCTCACTCCCTGCCACTCTCTCTCCCTCCATCTGCCTTTCTCACTCCCTGCCACTCTCTCCCTCCATCTGCCGTTCTCACTCCCTGCCACTCTCTCTCCCTCCATCTGCCTTTCTCACTCCCTGCCACTCTCTCTCCCTCCATCTGCCGTTCTCACTCCCTGCCACTCTCTCTCCCTCCATCTGCCTTTCTCACTCCCTGCCACTCTCTCTCCCTCCATCTGCCGTTCTCACTCCCTGCCACTCTCTCTCCCTCCATCTGCCTTTCTCACTCCCTGCCACTCTCTCTCCCTCCATCTGCCGTTCTCACTCCCTGCCACTCTCTCTCCCTCCATCTGCCTTTCTCACTCCCTGCCACTCTCTCTCCCTCCATCTGCCGTTCTCACTCCCTGCCACTCTCTCTCCCTCCATCTGCCGTTCTCACTCCCTGCCACTCTCTCTCCCTCCATCTGCCGTTCTCACTCCCTGCCACTCTCTCTCCCTCCATCTGCCTTTCTCACTCCCTGCCACTCTCTCTCCCTCCATCTGCCGTTCTCACTCCCTGCCACTCTCTCTCCCTCCATCTGCCTTTCTCACTCCCTGCCACTCTCTCTCCCTCCATCTGCCGTTCTCACTCCCTGCCACTCTCTCTCCCTCCATCTGCCGTTCTCACTCCCTGCCACTCTCTCTCCCTTCATCTGCCTTTCTCGTTCTTTCTCTATTATTCCATTGCTTTCTTTCTCTCTGTCCGCCTCTCCCCCCCCCCCCCCCCCCCTCTCTTACGCCATGTCTCCCCCTCCCGTCTCCTCCCCCCTCTCTTTAACGGTGTGCCTGCTCTCTTTGTCGGGGGATAGGTGGGGACCTGCCGGCCTCGTGTGGGACTCTGGATGAGGGGGAGCGTGAGGACCTAGACTGGGAGGAAGAGCGGGAGATGGAGAGACTGGCCTGTGAGGGAGACGACTTCATCCCACCCAAAATCATGGTGAGGGACTAGGGTTGAACAATTCTCGTAACTTTCCCAAAATTCCCAGGTTTACCCAATGAGGGACTGGCTGCATGTGAACATGTTTACTGTGTTGGAATGTCATGGCTGTCGTGATTCTTCAAGACATGATTGAAAATGTGGTCTCATGTACTCAAAAGACCATATAGAAATCAATGGGCTACTTTTTTATCCTTAACTGACTGAAATAAAGTGGAATTGAATTAGAGTGGACTCCTGTTTGATACCAGTATATACACTGAGTGTACAAAACATCAGGAACACTTGCTCTTTCCATGACATAGACTGACCAGGTGAATCCAGCTGAAATCTATGATCCATTATTGATGTCACTTGTTAAATCAAATCAAATCAAATCAAATCAAATTGTATTTGTCACATGCGCCGAATACAATAGGTGTAGACCTTACAGTGAAATGCTTACTTACAAGCCCTTAACCAACAATGCAATTTTAAGAAAGAATACCAAAAATTAAAAAAATACCAAAAAAACTTTCAATAAAAGAATTATAAGAAATAAAATAAAATTTAAAAATTAAAGAGCAGCAGTAAAATAACAATAGCGAGGCTATATACAGGGGGTACCGGTACCGAGTCAATGTGCGGGGGAACCGGTTAGTCGAGGTAATTGAGGTAATATGTACATATAGGTAGAGTTATTAATGTGACTATGCATAGATAATAAACAGAGTGTAGCCATTTGATTAGATGTTCAGGAGTCATATGGCTTGGGGGTAGAAGCTGTTTAGAAGCCTCTTGGACTTAGACTAGGCGCTCCAGTACCGCTTGCCATGCAGTAGCAGAGAGAACAGTATGACTAGGGTGGCTGGAGTCTTTGACAATTTTTAGGGCCTTCCTCTGACACCGCCTTGTATAGAGGTCCTGGATGGCAGGAAGCTTGGCCCCAGTGATGTACTGGGCCGTACGCACTACCCTCTGTAGTGCCTTTCGGTCGGAGGCCGAGCAGTTGCCATACCAGGCAGTGATGCAACCAGTCAGGATGCTCTCGATGGTGCAGCTGTAGAACCTTTTGAGGATCTGAGGGGGAATAGGTTTTGTCGTGCCCTCTTCACGACTGTCTTGGTGTGATTGGACCATGTTAGTTTGTTGGTGATGTGGACACCAAGGAACTTGAAGCTCTCAACCTGCTCCACTACAGCCCCGTCGATGAGAATGGGGGCGTGCTCGGTCCTCTTCTTTTTCCTGTAGTCCACAATCATCTCCTTTGTCTTGATCACGTTGAGGGAGAGGTTGTTGTCCTGGCACCACACGGCCAGGTCTCTGACCTCTTCCCTATAGGCTGTCTCGTCGTTGTCAGTGATCAGGCCTACCACTGTTGTGTCGTCGGAAAACTTAATGATGGTGTTGGAGTCGTGCCTGGCCATGCAGTCATGAGTGAACAGGGAGTACAGGAGGGGACTGATCACGCACCCCTGTGGGGCCCCCGTGTTGAGGATCAGCGTGGCGGATGTGTTGTTACCTACCCTTACCACCTGGGGGCGGCCCGTCAGGAAGTCCAGGATTCAGTTGCAGAGGGAGGTGTTTAGTCCCAGGGTCCTTAGCTTAGTGATGAGCTTTGAGGGCACTATGGTATTGAACGCTGAGCTGTAGTCAATGAATAGCGTTCTCACATAGGTGTTCCTTTTGTCCAGGTGTGAAAGGGAAGTGTGGAGCGCAATAGAGATTGCATCATCTGTGGATCTGTTGGGGCGGTATGCAAATTGGGGTGGGTCTAGGGTTTCTGGGATAATGGTGTTGATGTGAGCCATGACCAGCCTTTCAAAGCACTTCATGGCTACAGATGTGAGTGCTACGGGTCGGTAGTCATTTAGGCAGGTTACCTTAGTGTTCTTGGGCACAGGGACACACAAAATATTTATGTGCCTTTGAATAGGGTATGGTAGTAAGTGCCAGGCGCACCGGTTTGAGTGTGAGGACGTTGCAAGGTTTTTCACGCTCAACAGTTTCCCATGTGTATCAAGAATGGTCCACCACGCAAAGGACATCCAGCCAACTTGACACAGCTGTGGGAAGCATTGGAGTCAACATGGGCCAGCATCCCTGTGGAACACTTTTGACAACTTGTAGAGTCCATGCCCCGATGAATTGAGGCTGTTATGAGGCTAAAAGGGGGTGCAACTTAATATTAGGAAGGTGTTCCTAATGTTTTATACACTCAGTGTGTAATGCATCTTGGCTACGCAGACAGACTAGTGTGAATAGTGAGTGTTCAGGGCCCAGCAGGCATTGGTTGAGAGACAGAAAACAACAGAGAGTGAATGGGACACTCCTTTCTCTTCCTTCTCTCTTCTTTCTCCATATCTCACTCTCAGCTGATCTCCTCCAAAGTCCCCAAGGCAGAGTACGTTCCCACCATCATCCGCAGGGATGACCCCTCAATCATACCCATCCTCTATGTGAGTGGCTTTCTCTCTCTCTCTCTCACACACACACACACACACACACACACATACACACACACTGTCACCTTGTTCTCTATGTGTCTGCATGCACAGGTGATAAATCAGTTATCATGTATAATATTCAGTGAAGGGATATTGAGTGGACTTTATATCTCTGTGTCTCCAGGACCATGAACATGCTACGTTTGATGATATCCTCGGTAGGTAAACTGCCCTTTATGTGACTTTGTCTTTATCTGTTTGTTCTGTTGAAATCTTCATCCCAAATGGCATTCTATTCCCTATATAGTGCACTACTTTTGACCAGTCCTATAGGCCCTGATCAAAAGTAGTGCACTATGTAGGGAATAGTGTGCCATTTGGGACGCAGACCATGTTTGTGGAGTGAACCGCATTATGCAGTGAGAATAATGCAGTGTTCCATATTGTTTTCTTTTAGTGTGGGGAAATCTGTTTTTACTGTACTCCCTGTCGCTCTCTAACCCCTCTCCCTGTCGCTCTCTCTAACCCCTCTCCCTGTCGCTCTCTCTAACCCCTCTCCCTGTCGCTCTCTCTAACCCCTCTCCCTGTCGCTCTCTCTAACCCCTCTCCCTGTCACTCTCTCTAACCCCTCTCCCTGTCGCTCTCTCTAACCCCTCTCCCTGTCGCTCTCTCTAACCCCTCTCCCTGTCGCTCTCTCTAACCCCTCTCCCTGTCACTCTCTCTAACCCCTGTCGCTCTCTCTAACCCCTCTCTTTCTCTCTCTCTAACCCCTCTCCCTCTCTCTCTCTAACCCCTCTCCCTCTCTCTCTCTAACCCCTCTCTCTTTCTCTCTCTCTAACCCCTCTCTATTTCTCTCTCTCTAACCCCTCTCTCTTTCTCTCTCTTCACAGAGGAGATTGACAAGAAGTTAACAGCCTACAGGAGAGGCAGCAAAATCTGGAGGATGCTCATCTTCTGTCAGGTGATATAGGGAGAAGGTGGAGAGAGAGAAAGGGGAGAGAGAGAGAGATGACAATGATTATGAAAGAACAAAAGAAAGCGTGTGTTGGCTAAATTCTGTAATTCCCAGTGGAAAGATAGATAACACCACAATTAGTGACATAACTCTGGAGGTCGAGGGGATAATTGTGTTTTTCTCTTAATGGGATCCTGCTATGTTATGTGAGTGCCAAGTAGTGGTGTTGGTTTGAATCTTGACTGAGAACTTGAAAAGCTACATCTCTGTGGGGTTCTTAGGGAGGTCCAGGGCATCTGTACCTGTTGAAGAATAAAGTGGCCACATTTGCCAAGGTGGAGAAAGAGGAGGACATGAGCCAGTGAGTTTCATCAGTCATACTCTTCATACAGCAGCCATACTTTTTATACAGTACCTGGATGCGTCCCAAATGGCACACTGCACTACTTTTGACCAAAGTCTTATGGGCCCTATTTGCCCTGGTCAAAAGTAGTGCACTACATAGGGAATAGGGTACCATTTGGGATGCGCCCATACAGTACCTGTCTCTCTGTTAGTATTGTTAGAGTAGCAGTATTGTTGTAAGTGAGCCATGTTATCCTCCTACAACAGGTTCTGGAGGAGGCTGAGTCGGTTTATGAGCAAAGTGAACCCTGAACCCAACCTCATCCACATTATGGGCTGCTACGTCCTCGGAAACCCCAATGGAGAGAAGGTACAATACACTTCTCAAATATTAAAACACACACACACATATACACACACACACATATACACACACTCCTTACTTTATGTGACTCATTATGGCGCCTTGCTAATATATGGAGAGGTTCGAGAATCGCTGTCTTTGTTTCTCTCACTCCTCTCTCTCTACTTCTCTCCCTCTTACCTGTAAGAGCCCATTATCTCATCCTGAGTCATGTTTCTGGATTTAGCAGAGAGGCACAGGGACCAAGTGACTGTGACAGGAGAGAGGCTGCTACGCCATTCTTCACTTAAAGCCACACACAAACAGAGCACAAACAGAGCACAAACAGAGCACAGAGTGTGTACACACACATAGACACACTCTCTCATACACCCACATGGGACCAGTGCTAACACAACTCTGTGGGCTTCTGTAGTCTGCCAAAGTGCTTGGTGTTGTTAGTTACATAATGTGAAGTGCTCTCTGGCATCTCTGTTGTGAAGCTGTTAAGGGGAGTGTACAGTAAAGTAAAATGCAGGGGCCAGGATAACTGTCTGCTTAAGCACTATAAACAACCGAAACATCCCAGAGCCCTCCATGTAGTCCCCCGGGCTCTGCTCTGCCATCCTCCTGGCTGTCTGCTCTCTCATTATTTGTCTGACAGTGGATCTAGGGACCACGGAAACAGACGTGATGTCACAGGTTATGAAAGTGATCGTGTACACCTTATATATGATGGGGGTAAAGAACGTATGTATATATGTGACCTTGGTTTCGGCATCAGTGTCTGTCTGAATGTTAGAGCATGAATATGTGTGCATAGGAGGTGTATGTAGAGTGAGTGTGTGAGTGAGTGACTGTGTGTGTGAGTGAGTGACTGTGTGTGTGAGTGAGTGACTGTGTGTGTGTGTGTACCTGCCTACCTGAGCGTTTGCTTGTGCATGCGTGTGTGTGAGACAGATGCAGGACCAATCAGCTCTGACAGTTAGCATGTCCAATCCTCTCCTCTCCACCTCTCCCCTCCTCTCCACCTCTCCTCTCCTCTCCTCTCCACCTCTCCACTCCTCTCTACTCCTCCTCCACTCCTTCTCTCCTCTCCACTCCTCCTCTCCCCTCCTCTCCACCTCTCTACTCCTCCTCTCCACTCCTCTCCACTCCTCTCCCCTCATCTCCACTCATCTCCACCCCTCCTCTCCACTCCTCTCCTCTCCACCCTCCTCTCCACTCCTCTCCACCCCTCCTCTCCACTCCACTCCTCTCCACCCCTCCTCTCCACTCCACTCCTCTCCCCCCTCCTCTCCACTCATCTCCACTCATCTCCACCCCTCATCTCCACTCATCTCCACTCCTCATCTCCACTCATCTCCACCCCTCCTCTCCACTCCTCTCCTCTCCACCCCTCCTCTCCACTCAACGTCACCCTTCCTCTCCCCTCCTCTCCACTCCTCTCCTCTCCACCCCTCCTCTCCACTCAACGTCACCCCTCCTCTCCACTCCTCTCCACTCATCTCCACCCCTCATCTCCACTCATCTCCACCCCTCCTCTCCACTCCTCTCCTCTCCACCCCTCCTCTCCACTCAACGTCACCCCTCCTCTCCACTCCTCTCTTCTCCACTCCTCTCCCTCTCAGAGTTACAGTCAGGTCATGGTTCCTGCTCCACTGAACACCCTCTGAAAAAATCTAAAAGCCTTGTCAGAATACAGCTAACCAACCGTTTCCTCCTCTACTGCTCAGCAGTAGAGTTTATCACATATTGACTGGGGTGATATGTCATCATTTACAGTTTCAACAAGTACTCGTAAACTCAGAATTCTGGATCTGGTGATCTGATTCTTAGAATTCTCCTTCTTGACCTTGACTCAATACCCCCAGCGCATTATCATTCTATTTGTATTGGCGAGGTGTCTTGACTTGGGGACACAGCTTGGCAGATCAGAAGAACAGCTAGGATGGGCTTGCTGCTAAGTGAAGAAAGTTGTGCTCCCTGAAGAGAAAAGCTAGCTTCAATAAAACTCTAAAGCAAAGGCTCCCGGAATGAGAGTTGTCAGCCAGTATGTCTAGATCCATTAAATTACAGATGAGCTAATTCTTTGATTCTCCTTGAGGGCAAGTCTCCAGAGGTGAGTATGAAAGAGGTGTTCCTCAGAGCAGGCAGAGTGTCATCACAGAGTACAGAAAAAGGAACACACATAGACTGGCAATCAATGGGCGCCTTTGAAACTCTTTCTTCTACTCTCTCTCTCTCTCTCTCTCTCTCTCTCTCTCTCTCTCTCTCTCTCTCTCTCTCTTTCTCTCTCTGTCACCAATCTTAGATGAATGCGCAGTTTGCCGCAGCCGTAAAGCTTGGAGCTGGAGGCTCACTGTGGCGGGTGCTTGGTCCTGCCGAGGTCCAGGATGGATGACCTCGGCAGGACCTAGCAGGAGGGAGAGCCAGGCTCTGAGGCCAGGCTGGAGGATTAATTGGTGTCTGTTCTTATCGTTGGCCAACAGCTGTTCCAGAAGCTGAAGAACCTGATGAGGCCTTACTCCATCGAATTTGAGTCACCACTGGAGCTGTCCGCGCAGGGTGAGGACTGTCAGCTACACACGCATGCACCGCACCACACACACACACACACACACACACACACACACACACACACACATATACTCGACCAGCATTAACTTTCGAAGTAAGGATTTATTGATGGACTCGTTCCCTCAATTAAAAATGTAATTATTTCTCCTTCTTCCACTCTCTCTCTGTCCCTCACATTTTTCATTTATACTGCTATCTCTCTCTGCTACTGCTATGTCTCTCTGCTACTGCTATGTCTCTCTGCTACTGCTATGTCTCTCTGCTACTGCTATTTCTCTCTGCTACTGCTATGTCTCTCTGCTACTGCTATGTCTCTCTGCTACTGCTATCTCTCTCTGCTACTGCTATGTCTCTCTGCTACTGCTATGTCTCTCTGCTACTGCCATCTCTCTCTGCTACTGCTATCTCTCTCTGCTACTGCCATCTCTCTCTGCTACTGCTATCTCTTCTGCTACTGCTATGTCTCTCTGCTACTGCTATGTCTCTCTGCTACTGCTATGTCTCTCTGCTACTGCTATCTCTCTCTGCTACTGCTATCTCTCTGCTACTGCTATCTCTCTTTCTCCATTTGCTCTCATTTTTATTTCTTCCTCTGTCACTGCTATGGGTCCATTCACTGTAACTGGACCATCTTGTCTCTCTCTCTCTCTCTCCCTCTCTCCCTCTCTTACACAGACTGGGTGATTATGTGAGATTTTGGTGTGAGTTAGATAAGGTCAGGAAGGTTAATGGCAGGCAGTGAGAGAGGGTCAAATGAACCTGCTCCCTGAACAGTGAATGACGTCTCCCATAGTGTCAACACACAATGATAGAAAGTTGAACCATCCATTGTAAATTATATTGTTCTTGAGAATAACCAGTCAAATGTTAAAGAGATTATTATCATATTCAATATATGTGTGTAACACACACAGTATATTAAGGGTGGGTTGCGCCAACATGGGTTAAATTAATCTTAGATTAGACCTAATCTAGACTTTATAAATCTAGGATTATATTTAATCAGAGATGTGTTGCACCATTTAGATTAATTAATCCGGTTTAAAATGAAGGTTAAATCTTTCAACTATGATTAGTGACATGTCATAATGGATTCACCAAAGCGATTATGTTCTAATTCTATTTCTATGGAAACAAACCATCACTGGTCATTGCTACCTAGCAAAGTGAATTTTCACTTCAGGCTAAATTATGGAATTAATTGCGCTTTTTGTCAAATTAGTTAGCTGGCTAGTTTACTCTTACCAACATGATAAACCAAAGTAACTAAAATTGTTAATCACACCAAAAATACAGCAGATACACTGACTTGTTATCAAGTTAATCCTCCTCCAGTGGCAGGTTTTAGAATGAATCCCTGATCAATGGAGCGACAGGATTCAATTTGATCTGGGTTTAAATAATAATTACATTTAACTAGGATACATTTTAAACTAGGTTTTGTGCAACATAAACCTGGATTTAAACCAGTGTAAGAGTTAATCCATGTTGGTGCAACACAACCTAAGTATATTAAGGTGGACTCGCTTGAGGGTAACAAATCTTATTAGCTCAGTCCTTGTAATTGTAACTAGATAAGGTGCCCTGTAGGGAAACACATAATTTAATGTTTACTTCTTTTATCTAGGAAAAGAGATTATTGAGATGTACTTTGACTTCCGTCTCTTCCGTCTGTGGAAAACCCGCCAGCACTCCAAACTCCTGGACTACGAGGATCTTTTGTGACGGGGCTCCAAGTGAAGTCAGCCCTGTAGCGTACATACAGTCTATACTGGGGCAGAAGGACCCACTGAACACCACTGCTCAACTCAACTCAACTCAACCCTAATGCTCAATCCCACTGTAACACCCATCATACCTGCTTTCATCCAGGAGAGGACTGGGAGAGGGGGGTGGAGAAGAAGAGGAGGTAGAGGAGGTAGAGGAGAAGAGGAACAGGAGTGATAGAGAGGAGGTAGAGGAGGAGAGGGACAGGAGTGATAGAGAGGAGGTAGAGGAGAAGAGGGACAGGAGTGATAGAGAGGAGGTAGAGGAGAAGAGGGACAGGAGTGATAGAGAGGAGGTACAGGAGAAGAGTGACAGGAGTGATAGAGAGAAGGTAGAGGAGAAGAGGGACAGGAGTGATAGAGAGGAGGTAGAGGAGAAGAGGGACAGGAGTGATAGAGAGGAGGTAGAGGAGAAGAGGGACAGGAGTGATAGAGAGGAGGTAGAGGAGAAGAGGAACAGGAGTGATAGAGAGGAGGTAGAGGAGAAGAGTGACAGGAGTGATAGAGAGAAGGTAGAGGAGAAGAGGGACAGGAGTGATAGAGAGAAGGTAGAGGAGAAGAGGGACAGGAGTGATAGAGAGGAGGTAGAGGAGAAGAGGGACAGAAGTGATAGAGAGGAGGTAGAGGAGAAGAGGGACAGGAGTGATAGAGAGGAGGTAGAGGAGGAGAGGGACAGGAGTGATAGAGAGGAGGTAGAGGAGAAGAGGAACAGGAGTGATAGAGAGGAGGTAGAGGAGAAGAGGGACAGGAGTGATAGAGAGGAGGTAGAGGAGAAGAGGGACAGGAGTGATAGAGAGGAGGTAGAGGAGAAGATGGACAGGAGTGATAGAGAGAAGGTAGAGGAGAAGAGGGACAGGAGTGATAGAGAGGAGGTAGAGGAGAAGAGGGACAGGAGTGATAGAGAGGAGGTAGAGGAGGAGGATGACGGGTGACATAGCAGCTATCATGGCGGTGTGTCTCTAACCCATTATTTATTTCAACCTTCCTCTTCACCTCCTACGCAACCACAAAGGTCAGGGGTCAAAAAGAGAGAAACCAAGCCAAAGGAATGCTAGAAGGACAAGGAGACCTGAAGATTGGAGAGAAAGAGTGAAGGAGTATAAAGGGAGAGACAAAGAGGTATGAAGGGATTTTCTGTGCTCTCTCTTTCTCTCCCTATGTTTGTGTCCGAGATGCTTATAGCACAAACCTTTAAATGCAATTGTATTTGTTGGTTCTTTCAGATAATCTGGATTGGAGAAGCATAAATAAACGTATGTCTACATCACATGAATATAGTCTAGCTCTAGTCATGCAAATAGTCTATATATGAGAATATGATATTTTTGATGTGTATTGTTGTGGTGTTTCTTATGGACTCTTTTCAATAACTCAGGTTTTAGCCATGAAATAATTGGTTTGATCCCCTACTCTATCAGATGTTGTTATCATAATTGCCATTGCTTGGGATGAATGTATATCTCAGAGACATTTATCTGCTATCTATTTCAACTGATTCAGCTCCAGATCCAAAAGTGTAGGGATGATGTGACCACAAATACAGCGTGGGCGTGTGCGTTTTCCTTCTCTGATATAGCCAAGCTGCACCAGTCAATGTCTCACCACAGAGTGAAGTCACTGGCACACGCTTCCAGTAGAGGACTTGTGATATCAGGTCTGGTGTCATCGCCAATAGCTCAAGCAAAGCTCCTATTGGTGTTACCCAGTAACACTAAACGATCAGGGGACGTCTAAAAGGAACAGCTGCTCTGCTTACTGTTGGAAAAGAGAAAAGACATAACTCCACACTAGTCAAAGCCATCCAGCTTACACACACAGCATTATTCCCAGCCAAGCTCTTCTCTGTAAGCGCCAAATCAACACAACATAACACAAACACATTTGTCTTCTTTTGTGTGGCTGTTCTGTCGGCCTTTGGCATGCTCTTGAAAAATGTACTGTTTCTGAGGGGAACTAACGGGTGAAGAGTTGAGTGGTAGATATCGATGTCATCCTTCAGATGTAGCAATAGATGTGGTGGTGTGGTGGAACAGTACTTCTACATGGTGACCTTGACCCACCTCCGAACGCTCTAACTGTTGGAGACTGAGTCATAGTGATTTACGTAACCCAGACTGACTCAGCACTCTTATAGCAGTTCTATATGTACTCTTCTGTTCTCTTCTCTAAAGTTCATATAAGCCTTTGTTACTACATCTAATTAAAGATGCAAACAGCCATACAGTGTATCTCTCTCTCCACCCGTATCTGATCATTTATGTAACATCAATCTCTATGACTGTACTGTTACCTTTTAAATATAAAAAAAGGTGTGAGGGAAAACATAAGAGCGGATTAAAAAGAAATGTATCCAAAAAGAAATGAGGATTTGTTTTACTTACTCATTTGAGCTACTTGCTTCTTGCTTCTATCCAGTTTACTGTGTATGGTATGGTATTGAGCACAGAGTGAGAATCCAGAGACATGTATTTCTCCTCGATCTGTGGTTTGTAGCAGCAACATGGAAGAGATGGGAGGAAAGTAAGAAAGTTGAGAATGACCGAAAATGATTGATGTTCTCACTCTTTTTGAAACTCTCTCTTGCTAACAACAAGACTTTATGTGCAGCGACTCACTGTACTGTACGCTTCAGAGTTCTGGAGCGCTGAGGAAAAATAACAACAAAGCACTTGTTTTTTTTCATGTCTCATTTGAACTCAGACAGAGGATGCTACTGTTTTTAATGTCTGCTTATGGGCCCTGTTCAAAGGTAGTGCACTATAAAGGGAATAGGGTGTATTTGGGACGAAGCCTAGGAGGTCTGCTCTTTAGCTACGTCTTTCCTCCTCTCCTCTTTTGCATCCTCCCATCACTCCTCTCTTGGCTGCCCACTGAGAGATGGCTGGCTCAGCTGGAAGATGATTGGCTTAGTTAGAGGATGATTGATCGATGACAGACTGAGGAGGCATACAGCCCACCCACTTGGTGGATTGTGGCCGCGTTCCAGGCTGACTACATTGAAGACACGCATTTCAGATTTCACAATGCCTGGATAGGTGTTTAACATATAATCGAACCAAATCATATAAGACAGCAATCTGATGCCTGACTGTGCAGTTTATGACCTGGCACACAACCGTTGGTCGATGCAATGCGATGTCTGCAATGTAGTCGGCCTGGAACGATACCATTCTGCTTTGGGGAGGTCCATTGTTAACCAGTGAACGCCCCATGATTGATATTTAGTGCCATTAAGAAGTCCACAGCCTTTTGTATGTCTGTTTATTCTATAGCAAGTAGTCTACACTGAATTATAATCTATGAATCATTTAAGACATGAGGGGAGTGTGAAACGATGTGATTATTTATTTTGGAGCACTCTGATTCTCAATGTGTTTCTAGATCAATGTAGACAACAATAAAATACACACTGTATATCTCTACTGGTGATAATGATTATTTGAAATTACCAACCTCGAAAGCAAATCTGTGTCGTGAGCATTTCATCGTACTTTACCATCATGTTATTGAGAGGGAGAAAATCCATTTTGGATTAAAGTGGGCTGTGTTAAGGGCATCCATTCAATCTACTGAGAGAAACCATGTACACAATTGGCACTGACGCATGCATAATGGTTTTTAAAGCACATTTCCAGTAAAATAGTCTGTGGAAATGGAGACCAGAGTTTGCCTCTTTTTTTCATTGATGTCTTGTCATTTCATTAAAGCGAGTATTAACGGCGTCATGCTGGAAGAGCCATGTTTCAGAGTGCTATAGCAGGGTTCTTTGACCCTGAAAGGCCATATCCTACTCTGCTATCTGCCTCACACTTCACTCCTAATGAGTCCATTGGAGAAATGAAGAATTCCAGTGACCCTGTGTCATATCCATAGCAGGGTCAGTGAACAGGTCAATTTAACATAATTGAGTGATTGCTTGGAAAGAAAGTCTGCACTGACTACGCACTATGCAGACTGAGCACTCGATAAAGCAATGGGAGTCTACAGAGATTAGCATTGATTCAGACTGTTAAAATGAAGGGGGAAAGAGGAGTAAAGGGTTGATTCAACAGAATATCTTTGTAGTTGGATATTCTCTGATTAAACTGATCGTGCCTTGCAGTATTTCATCTGTTGGGCTGATGATGTGTAGTCCTTTGTCTAACATTGGAGTTATGTCCTTCCACTCTGTTTGCCCCCATTCTGAACTACAATAGAACAAGAGGGATGGAGAGATGGTAGACAAGAACAAGCTCGAGTCTGAAACTGACTTTAGAGGAGGATCTTTTCAGTAGTTTAACAGACAGAAAGATACAGGGATTGATGGAGTGAGACGTATTTATTATTTTTGTTTTTTGGGGGGTAGATCAGCTTTAATACTGCAGATAGATTGTAGCTTCCGTCAATGTAATTGTCTGCATCATTTCCAATGGAGTGAGTATTTATTCTGGTTTTCGGCACGTTTATCACTAATCTCCACCCCTCCCTCTCTCTCTATATATACCTGTTGCAGGGTAAAGACATACATTTAATCTAAAGAAAGTTTTCCAAGATTTGCCTAGGGGGAGAAGTTGGAATTCTGGAGAACTGCCTACACTCTTAGAAAAAAGGGTTCCAAAGGGTTCTTCAGCTGTCCCCATAGGAGAACCCTTTTTGGTTCCAGGTAGAACCCTCTGCGGAAAGGGTCCTACATGGAACCCAAAAGGGTTCTTCAAAGGGTTAGGAAAGGGCCAATTGTAGAATTTCCGCGAGTTAGACAGTCGATGTGTTTGTAATAATTTGGGAGCACGTTCTCAAACTACTTTTGTTAAAGTGTGTGCGTCAAGGTCAATGTCACCGCAGTGGTCCATCCAGCACTGAGCGCAAACCTTGTGGACGAGTAGGCTACAGCAGGCTGTGACTGGTTAACATGCACATCTAGGCCTACATATTCTAGTCGATTCTTAAATGTCCAGGTTGATGCTAAGTACAAGTGTCTCACAGGTTGAAACAAGACTAACCTAAATCAAACAATAATGGCAACAATCAGAGATTTTTCTTTGGTAAGTGTTGGCCACCTGTGATTCTCATAAGTAGGCCTACTCATTATGTCACATTAGACCATCATTGACAGGGTTTCTGAGTGAAGATAAGGGGGAATTGAGCTTTCATTCTTTCATCTCTTTTCATCTCCTCTCACTAACCCAGTTTGCCTCCTTCTCTCACGCCTCTTGATGCTTCACTGTGCCTGAACTCAGAAATAGAGCATAGCCGCTAGAGTCTAGAGCATAATGCGCTAAACATTCCATCTATCACCATTTGGAACAGAGGAAACAGAGGAGTGTGTGTGTGTGTGTGTGTGTGTGTGTGTGTGTGTGTGTGTGTGTGTGTGTGTGTGTTTCTTCAATAGGTTCTCTACTGAAACCATAAGGCAGAGCAATAGCTCAAAATAATGTACCAAATGCTTCAGTTACCTTGTGGTGTGTACACAAAGTCTCAGTCACTGTGGATGGAGGAGGCATGGCTGCCTACTGTTTGTTCTGCTTTGTCTATCAATTATTCAGCTCCTCCCTTTATGAAATACACTGTCTATGTGCTATTGAGTAGGATGGAAAGGTAGGCCTTTAGAGCCTAAAGTTAGGCCTTTTGATCCAGGATATAGCAGCCTAAAAGGCCCTTTTCCTAAAATACTAAGTTTCAATTTGTTTCAGTAGAAAGAAAACATTTTCTTAAATTCCAAAACAAGGGCTTTTGTATAGCTCAAACTCAAGAAGCAGAGCATATCCAGTGGTGTGTATTCATGGATGCCAAGGGAAGCCAGGCTTCCCACAAAAATGTACCAATAAAGAAAATAAAAAAAAACATAAAATAATGTATCTTTGGTCTCTCTGTGTTTCATAATTTTCCTTCAAATCGCAAGAGGCTGAATGTACAGTGGGGAAAAAAAGTATTTAGTCAGCCACCAATTGTGCAAGTTCTCCCACTTAAAAAGATGAGAGAGGCCTGTAATTTTCATCATAGGTACACGTCAACTATGACAGACAAAATGAGAAAAAAAAATCCAGAAAATCACATTGTAGGATTTTTAATGAATTTATTTGCAAATTATGGTGGAAAATTAGTATTTGGTCAATAACAAAAGTTTCTCAATACTTTGTTATATACCCTTTGTTGGCAATGACACAGGTCAAACGTTTTCTGTAAGTCTTCACAAGGTTTTCACACACTGTTGCTGGTATTTTGGCCCATTCCTCCATGCAGATCTCCTCTAGAGCAGTGATGTTTTGGGGCTGTCGCTGGGCAACACGGACTTTCAACTCCCTCCAAAGATTTTCTATGGGGTTGAGATCTGGAGACTGGCTAGGCCACTCCAGGACCTTGAAATGCTTCTTACGAAGCCACTCCTTCGTTGCGCGGGCGGTGTGTTTGGGATCATTGTCATGCTGAAAGATCCAGCCACGTTTCATCTTCAATGCCCTTGCTGATGGAAGGAGGTCACGATACATGGCCCCATTCATTCTTTCCTTTACACGGATCAGTCGTCCTGGTCCCTTTGCAGAAAAACAGCCCCAAAGCATGATGTTTCCACCCCCATGCTTCGCAGTAGGTATGGTGTTCTTTGGATGCAACTCAGCATTCTTTGTCCTCCAAACACGACGAGTTGAGTTTTTACCAAAAAGTTCTATTTTTGTTTCATCTGACAATCTCCCAATCCTCTTCTGGATCATCCAAATGCACTCTAGCAAACTTCAGACGGGCCTGGACATGTACTGGCTTAAGCAGGGGGACACGTCTGGCACTGCAGGATTTGAGTCCCTGGCGGCGTAGTGTGTTACTGATGGTAGGCTTTGTTACTTTGGTCCCAGCTCTCTGCAGGTCATTCACTAGGTCCTCCCGTGTGGTTCTGGGATTTTTGCTCACCGTTCTTGTGATCATTTTGACCCCACGGGGTGAGATCTTGCGTGGAGCCCCAGATCGAGGGAGATTATCAGTGGTCTTGTATGTCTTCCATTTCCTAATAATTGCTCCCACAGTTGATTTCTTCAAACCAAGCTGCTTACCTATTGCAGATTCAGTCTTCCCAGCCTGGTGCAGGTCTACAATTTTGTTTCTGGTGTCCTTTGACAGCTCTTTGGTCTTGGCCATAGTGGAGTTTGGAGTGTGACTGTTTGAGGTTGGGGACAGGTGTCTTTTATACTGATAACAAGTTCAAACAGGTGCCATTAATACAGGCAACGAGTGGAGGACAGAGGAGCCTCTTAAATAATAAATTACAGGTTTGTGAGAGCCAGAAATCTTGCTTGTTTGTAGGTGACCAAATACTTATTTTCCACCATAATTTGCAAATAAATTCATAAAAAATCCTACAATGTGATTTTCTGGATTTTTTTTTCTCAATTTGTCTGTCATAGTTGACATGTACCTATGATGCAAATTACAGTTCTCTCTCATCTTTTTAAGTGGGAGAACTTGCACAATTGGTGGCTGACTAAATACTTTTTTTCCCCACTGTATCTCACCGGAGAAAACATCAGAGCGAGCGAAACAGTGCCCCTCTGTCTCTGTATGTGTAGCATATCTATCTGATTCTGTCTGGTCAAAAAGAGTAAGACATTGTTGCCGCCCGTAGCATTGAATGCAAGGGAAGCCAGCGAGCATTTGGTTTCCCTTGATAAAAAAATAAAATACAATAATAACCACTGAGTGAGCTCAACTGTGAATGGCCTGCCGCACCAAAAGAAAAGTGTCAAGGGAAGCAAGTTTGGATTTGGCTTTGCACCAATTACATCACATCAAGCTAAACGTCATTGACAGAAAAAATACTTGAATTGTGGCATCTTGTTGTGTTGTCCTCTGGTGGCTAGCTAGCTAGCTAGCTAAAATTGTCCCTTTCCTAAATTAGCCATGGGCGGAGATAGGGATTTGGACTTCCTAAATTAGCCATGGGCGGAGATAGGGATTTGGACTTCCTAAATTAGCCATGGGCGGAATTATCCGTACCGGCCAATGATTATAACGGCGATTCTGATCCAACCACGCATTCACACACACACACAGAGAAATTGTACAATGGACAGCCACATGATATTTAGCTTACGTTGACTAGACTAAATTGTTTTTGGAATCTTTTAGTTGTCACTGTATTAGACTAAGCATAGGTGATTTGATTATGTTAAAATGTTGAAGTTGAAATGGTACTGGAATAGTGGAGGCAGCTCCTGTTTTCTTTGCGACTTGTGGTAACTCTCCAGTGTTCTAAATCGATAGTTGTTTACTGGTCCGAAAATGTCAGAAACATTCACTTGATTGCCCATGCTGTAGGTCATGTAACTGTTTGTTACATGCAATATGCTTTGTGGACTCCACCGGACAGATGTTGCTCTCCAGTTTTGTAATGAAACAAATGTGTGGTTGAATTTATTCTGCCACTGTGTCTTCTTACTGTATCGGCCTTAGGCCTACATATCACGGCGGCAAGGCATATGAACTAACAGGTTATAGAGCAAACAACGCAATTATCACAACACATAGGTCGCAACATGGCTTTTTTTCTGTCTTGGCATCCCCAGTGATTTTATCCACGCACCGCTACTGAGCATATCAGAGCTATGTGATGTGCAGGAGGGAGGGGGGAGGGGGAGTGCTAGGTACTGGGATGTCTGGTAGTTAGTGAGAGAACCAGAGCTTGAAGCTTGAGCTTGTTGGGCTCATGAGCCAACACGTGAGACGTCTGTCTGAGGACAGCAGTTGACAGTACAGTCTGTCTCTACTAGAACCCCTCACTGCTCATCTCTCTTTTCTCTTTGCTCAGCTGATGAAAGTGCTGAAAAGTG
Source organism: Coregonus lavaretus (assembly GCF_964263955.1). Lineage (NCBI taxonomy): Eukaryota > Metazoa > Chordata > Actinopteri > Salmoniformes > Salmonidae > Coregonus > Coregonus lavaretus. The sequence goes on along the minus strand of NC_139991.1, from coordinate 55,188,071 downwards.
GTTGTCATGTTTATATTATCATTTTAAAATCAGAGCAGTGTCGAGAGTGTGGAACTCTGAATTTCCAGAACGAGTTTGTTACTTTTCCATCACTGTCAGAACATACGTTTTGAACATTTGTCTGAAGCTGCGAGTTGCAACGCGTTGTAAATTGACTATTCCGCATAGAAGTTAAAGGGTGTGTGAGTGCGTGTGTGTGCACGTTGGTGTGTGTTCGTTCATGATTGGCACATTCAAAGACTTAGTAGTTTGTTTTGTCCTTCAACCAAGGCCTAACTGAGGGTTTGTTCTCTTCATTGTGGAGCACATTGGGGGATTGGAATCAACAATGTATGGAATTAGACATTTTACATTCACAGTAGTATCTCTGATGTCCCTAGACAAAACATATTCAGGAAATTGATGTATTTTCATCCGACTATAATGCTAGAGTACAACTAGAGTTTCTCTTACATTTAAGGCCAACTTGAATAATTTATTTACTTTATCTGAATACTTTATACAGACTGTGATTAACCATCTTTCTGCACTAAAACAGGTCCCTCCTCTAATTAAAAAATAATCTTCTCCTTACAGAAGATTTCTTTCCCTCCCTCCCTCACCTACTTTGTCAGCTCCCTCCTTCTCTTTAGAGGCCAACCCTGCCATTTCTCCAAACGAGGAAACCAGGGAAGGCCTGAGAGAAATAAGAGGAGGGGAGGAACCAGAGAGGAACTAGAGGATCAGAAAAAACTGCACACCTGCAGAAGTGTGCAATTCTAAGACTGCTGACCTAGGACAGTGTATATCTCTCTCTCAGAGCAGGATAGCTGCAGAGTGCTGTTAAATTCATTTAGAGGTTAGTGGTGGGGGAAATTGTTCTTTCCAATGTGAGCGATTTTCTTGACTTTTTTCTTGCCTTTGACAATGTCCTATTGATTGGTACAAATAAATGATGGTCAAAAAGCAAACCTTTTAAAAACATTACGTGCCGTTCACCCTCAGAAAATAACCTTGAAGATCTTTTTCCATTTTCCATTTGTATTTGTATTGCTTCCACAGCAACAAGGGGAATCATGCAGCCATGCCATGTCATATCAATAGGCTGGAAGAAGCAACAGGGGAATTACTACATGACTCTCCTGTTGCAGTAAATTATGAGAATTGCAGAATTAAGAAAGAGCTCCAAGCCCATTTTCTGAGAGAGAACCACCACAATGGCTGCGTTTAGACAGGCAGCCCAATTCTGATCTTTTTTCCACTAATTGGTCTTTTGACCAATCATATCAGATATTTTCACATCAGATATCTTTCAAAGCTGATCTGAATGGTCAAAAGACCAATTAGTGAAAAAAATATCAGAATTGGGCTACCTGTGTGAACGCAGCAATATTGTTTTGAATTATTCAACATATTGGTTTTAGCCAGACACCAATTAAAGACCTTCAGCTAATGAGGCTAATGTAATGAGCACAATAGTGTTCTTTTTTTTTATCCCATTAAAAGTCCAGTTTAAGTACATACACACATCAATACGTTTTATTAAACATTGCTTTAAATCTTCCATATAAATCTAAAGATCTGTAAAGTAAGCAAAATCCTACCCATCCAACAGATTCACAAAATATAAACATAAAGTACTGTATGGATCTGATATGGTAAAATATATCCCCACAAAAGGGTGAGGCAAAACAGGTACTGTACAAGCATGACAAGAAACAAAGGCATTTAGTAGAAAACGATACACAACAGCAGTTAAGTTCTTCCTATGGTTAGTGTTTCATTGAGTTTAGTATTATTTCATTCACTTCCTGAGAGGGAGGTATAGCGCTCCTTCCTGTCGACTTAGCCCTAGTACTGAACACCAACCCTTACCTAACACTGGCCACCTATGTTAATCTCCAACAGAACAATGTTGACGTTAGAAACCAGAAAGAAAGGACAAGAGGAAATGAGAGAAAGAAAGAGTGTTGTTTGGTCCTTACGCACACAGTAGCACAATTCCTTCATCCTATTGATTTCAGCCATGTACTGTAACAGTCACTTCTCGTGCAATGTAATCCTGACTCCTGTAATCCTGCTCAACTGCTGCAGTCCAGCAGCATCATTCAGATGACTACTTTGACAGAGAGAGGGATTTCTTCTTGCTTGTGTCGCCACTTGGACTGGCTGATCAAAGAGTGGGGGAGCAGTCCCACATAAAGGTTCTTTTAAATCAGGGGTTCCCAACCTTTTTCCCCCAGGGCCCCCTTTTTCACATTTGAAAAATGTCAAACCCTCCTCTCGTTTTTTATTTATGATTGTTTATTGAGATATTCTATATTAAATACACCACCAGCTTGATTTTGTTTAATTTGAGGGACTAGGAAAATTTTGTTTTGTAGCTAATTTCCTGCAATTCTTTGTAGTTTAAGAAGACTCGTGACATCTTTTAGAAGCTATTTAATAATAATGGAGAAGGAAAATAAAGTCTAAACCCGATTTCCTCAAATGTTATTCCACTACCAAACATGTTTTATTATGATCATTTATATGAACCCTTAATTTAATTATAGGTATTCTCTTTTACAGAAAGTGAATAGATCAATTGATAGCGACAGAGCCACACATTGTATAAGATTACTTCCCAAGCAAAGTCCAATTTCCCATGTGCATCAGAGTCGTGTCTTCCTCAGGCAATTAACCGCATGTTTCTAGCCTAAAGAATTGCAGATTTAGGCGTGCCCCCTAGGTTGGGAACCCCTGTTTTAAATTATGATAGGAGACAGCTTTGAAATAGAAGAGAATAGACAAATCAGGACTACTCAGACAGTCTTCCTTATGCACTATTTACAATCAAAGGATTTCTACATCCTTAACTTAAAGTGGAAAAATAAAATCATATAATACAACTTCAGAGCCAGGAGGAAATGCTCCTTAGGGAATTTTTGAGTCTGTTTCGACCCCCATCCCTTTCAAATGGACCCACACTAGCTGAGTTTGTACTGTAGAAAGACAGTGGGGGTGGTGAGTGTTGAACTTCCAGTCATCCGGTTCTGTTTCAGAGAAACACACAGAGTCACACAGAGTCAGCAGGAAGTGCTGCATTATGAGCCCTACACCTGCTTCCTGTAGAGCGGCCCTGAAGTATAAAGTGCCTCTGCTGTTTAAGACTGGGGTGGCTGCCTGCTGCCGTCCAGATTGTCCTCTGTTCCAGGGGAGGAGGGCTGAAGGGGGTACACGGTGACCCCACCCCATCACCCAGTAGTCAGGTCTGAGTCGGGGGGTTCCAGGCTCTCAGCAATGTCCTCCAACTCATCCAGCAACTCTGAGAAGGAGGGTCTCCGAAACGCATCCATCTGAACCACAGGACAAGAGGACAACATGAGTCCATCTGAACCACAGGACAATAGGACAACATGAGTGATCTTCTAAAGTATTTTTTACACTCTTGTATTTTTGAGGCGAACTCTATGACCAGGATTCTTTTGAAGCATGTTATAGTGCTGTTAAAGCGCTACGCACTGAAATACAGACAATGTGAGATCGCATTCATGATAAACGCTGCAGATGTTGGGTCAAACTTAAATTACCTTTAAAAAGCACACCTAAATAAGAGCCATGTGTTTGTCGGTCAATGCCCTTTGGAATGAACCCTGGCTTAAATCTCTCATTTTCTTACACATGATCTCACATTCTCTCTCTAATGTTGTCTCTCAGCCTCTCTCTCTGTTTCTTCCTCACACTCCCTCCCTCCAGTCCACACTCACCAGACAGCAGTTGGCTGACAGCTCCAGGATGCGTCGTGGACAACCCTGGACCATCTCACTGAAGGCCTCGACGTCTAGACCATAGTCCTGCAGAGAGAACAAACACTGTGTCAAATGCATTGTACACCATGTACGGGCCCATAGAGTATCACTAAGTAGTTACAGGTTAGAGAGCTAGATCAGATAACCAATGTACGTCATGGCAAAAAATGAAGTCTTGAGATCATCACTATTGTGTACAGGCTACTGTATATCCCTCTGTTTTGATCATCAGGGACTACTGATGAATTCGCAGAACACATACTGTATAGATAGGATAGCAGTGTGACTAACTGACCCTGCGGTCCTCCCACTTCTAATGACAAATGTCACAAATAAATCTAATTTAGGTGAAACCTCAACAAGCACATTAAAGTCTCTCTCTGCTCCCTGTCTCTGACCTTGTCTTGATCATCCCAGGGACGACAGAAAGGGACATTAGATGACTCATTTCACCATCATCTACATACAAATGTCACTGTCACTGGCCTAATAACTAAAGAGTGCTATCAAGTCACAAGACAGCTAATCGCCAAATTATGTTGCAGGATCACGTTCAATATAATGTCTGAGTTGTGGGGAATTACATTTAATTAACTCATGCCTCAGTTGTGGTATAATTTCCCCATGTACAGTGAGGGAAAAAAGTATTTGATCCCCTACTGATTTTGTATGTTTGCCCACTGACAAAGAAATTATCAGTCTATAATTTTAATGGTAGGTTTATTTGAACAGTGAGAGACAGAATAACAACCAAAAAATCCAGAAAAACGCATGTCAACAATTTTATAAATTGATTTGCATTAGGAGTGCTCCTAATCTCAGCTTGTTACCTGTATAAAAGACACCTGTCCACAGAAGCAATCAATCAATCAGATTCCAAACTCTCCACCATGGCCAAGACCAAAGAGCTCTCCAAGGATGTCAGGGACAAGATTGTAGACCTACACAAGGCTGGAATGGGCTACAAGACCATCGCCAAGCATCTTGGTGAGAAGGTGACAACAGTTGGTGTGATTATTCGCAAATGGAAGAAACACAAAATAACTGTCAATCTCCCTCAGCCTGGGGCTCCATGCAAGATCTCACCTCGTGGAGTTGCAATGATCATGAGAACAGTGAGGAATCAGCCCAGAACTACACGGGAGGATCTTGTCAATGATCTCAAGGCAGCTGGGACCAAAGTCACCAAGAAAACAATTGGTAACACACTATGCCGTGAAGGACTGAAATCCTGCAGCGCCCGCAAGGTCCCCCTGCTCAAGAAAGCACATATACAGGGCCGTCTGAAGTTTGCCAATGAACATCTGAATGATTCAGAGGAGAACTGGGTGAAAGTGTTGTGGTCAGATGAGACCAAAATGGAGCTCTTTGGCATCAACTCAACTCGCCGTGTTTTGAGGAGGAGGAATGCTGCCTATGACCCCAAGAACACCATCCCCACTGTCAAACATGGAGGTGGAAACATTATGATTTGGGGGTGTTTTTCTGCTAAGGGGACAGGACAACTTCACCGTATCAAAGGGAGGATGGACGGGGCCATGTACCGTCAAATCTTGGGTGAGAACCTCCTTACCTCAGCCAGGGCATTGAAATTGGGTTGTGGATGGGTATTCCAGCATGACAATGACCCAAAACACACGGCCAAGGCAACAAAGGAGTGGCTAAAGAAGAAGCACATTAAGGTCCTGGAGTGGCCTAGCCAGTCTCCAGACCTTAATCCCATAGAAAATCTGTGGAGGGAGCTGAAGGTTCAAGTTGCCAAACGTCAGCCTCGAAACCTTAATGACTTGGAGAAGATCTGCAAAGAGGAGTGGGACAAAATCCCTCCTGACATGTGTGCAAACCTGGTGGCCAACTACAAGAAACGTCTGACCTCTTTGATTGCCAACAAGGGTTTTGCCAGCAAGTACTAAGTCATGTTTTGCAGAGGGGTAAAATACTTATTTCCCTCATTAAAATGCAAATCAATTTATAAAAAATTTTACATGCGTTTTTCTGGATTTTTTTGTTGTTATTCTGTCTCTCACTGTTCAAATAAACCTACCATTCAAATTATAGACTGATCATGTCTTTGTCAGTGGGCAAAAGTACAAAATCAGCAGGGGATCAAATACATTTTTTTCCCTCACTGTATAGTGTCAGTCTAAATCTAGTAGTCTATGGTTCTTTAGTTTTGATAAGTGTGTGTGTGTGTATGTTTTTTATTTACCCGTGTTCTAGGAAGGATCTCTGGATCTGCTGGGATCCGGCCCAAAATCTCACACAGCATGATCCCAAAGGAGAAGACATCCACCTGGAGGAAAGAAGTTATGTTATTGACTTCATCGTCCTAATTCCATTCCATTCCATTAATGAATTAAATCAATTAAATTAATGTTATGAATGGATTAAAATAGGAAGGATCAGATGTATGTATTTTCTATCATTCAGTGGAAACCATTAAATAAAATCCTAGTTATTTCTATATCAGGGTGTAAGACTCTCTGTGTCCCAAATGGCATCCTCTTCCCTTTTTAGTGCACTGCTTTTGACCAGGGCCCATTGAGCTCTGGTCAAAAGTAGTGCACTCAAAAGGGAATAGGGTGCCATTTGGGATACAATGAGTGTGTGTAGTCTACCTACCTTGCGGTCGTAGGGTTCCCCTCTGAGCATCTCGGGGGCCATCCAGAAGGCAGAACCCACCAGAGACATCTTCCTCTCAGGGTCGTTAGCCGGCAGCTCCACCATTACCTCCCTGGCCAGACCAAAGTCTGTCACCACCGCCTCCCTGCCCCGAGACGTCTCCCGGATCAGACAGTTCTGCACACACACAACATTCAGACAACGTTAGACAACAGTTCTGCACACACACAACGTTCAGACAACGTTAGACAACAGTTCTTTTTTACATTTCTTTTTAATTGAACCTTTATTTAACTAGGCAAGTCAGTTAAGAACAAATTCTTATTTACAATGACGGCCTAACACAATGCCGGCCTACAATTCTGCACACACACAACGTTCAGAACATTACTCATATTACAAGCACTGGTCACTGCTATCAAATCTATTACATCTATTCAAATTTACTATACAGTAGATATAAAAATGTATTCATAAATGTATAGTAAATATTCATAGAGCTGGTATTCACTTGAAAGGCAATAGCTGAAGTCATCCTCTAGTCACACTGCAGTGCAACATGTTGACCACAAGAGGTCAGTGAGACACTTCTACATCCACAAGACAAAGCAATTTTAACCTCCTCCATTCTATCTGCGTTTGAGCCTGGAGGTAGCAACCTAATTCCATAGACTGTACATTCATATGTTTCTACATGATATGAAACACCTCTTTATTCACTGTTGGAGTGCTGACAGGTATGACTGATCACTGTGCTGGAGGTCAAACCACACAATTCTAACATGGACAAAGAGGCACATGGACAGCGAATAATTGAAACAATCATAACATTGGATGTGACTGTGAAAACACACTTGAGATTCGTTCCTCTGTCATTTACTGAGCTGACTATGGCTCCTGCATCAGGACAAACAGTACCCATCTGAAACCAGCTGGTTTAGCAGGCTGCCTCATAATCCAGTCTGAAACGTCCCTTCACCACCCATCCTCTCTGAACAGTGAATTATTGAGACGTGACCTGGGGGACATTTTGTTGGCCCAATGCTAGTGATGACAGAGTAGTCTCTCTAGACAGATGGGTTGCCTCCCACAATGTACCAATGCTCCAGCTTACACGTCTGTAGAAGTTCCGGCGTTAGTTGGGACAGAGAGGAGAAGTTGGAAATGGGACGTGAGTCACCGGTGACATCACTGCCGTATCCACTTGTTGCCCTAGCTAAATATGAGCACACTTCACACCCGCATTTTAAGCCCCGCCTACCCAAACTTTAGATGAGAGATTTCCCTTTCAAAATGTCCAAGAGAATCCGACATCCTCCCCAGATCTAGTGCTCTTGTTCCTAGGTCTGGGTTTCCGAGACTAATGACAGATCGTAACAGTACGTTTCAACCAATAGGTCATTGACAGTGATTTAGACAATATCTGTATCTAGACCTATGGGCCAGTGGTTAGACAGAGAGTATCTGTAACTGTGTTTTATAAAAAAGAATTCAGCATATCTCTATAACCTCTCTATCCCTGGTGCTGCTGGGGAGACATGACTGGTTCAAGTTAGAGCATGCAGGGCGTTTCCTGCCACACCATGGCCTGTAATGACAGAGCAATGGAGCAATGGGAGGATCACACCCACCAAAACCCATCATCATCTCATCACTGATGTGGTTTACTACTAAAGAGAGGAATTTGGACTGGGATGGATAGATAATGAGAAAGGGAGATGTGAGTGTGTGCATGCTTGTATATAAACAACCCCTTGCATAAGGTTCACATAGAGGATAATGTAAATTTAATTATCTAGGAGGTGGAAAACACCCAACCTCAGCCCCCTCTTACTTGTTTTATAGACTAGGGTCCTGTCCAGGGGGTGTACTTGTACATCATACTGCCTCACGCTATAGAAACATGAGATAGACTTCTGTCCTATGGGCTGTTCCGGTTCGGACAAGGCTTACTTACTGTACACTGTACATTGACATTCCTATCAATGTGGGGTTTAGTTTCAGTTATGGGCCTTCCCAGAAGATGGCCCTGTTATTAAGTGGTACTCTATTCCCTAAACAATTCACTACTTTTGCTCTACTATTTAGGGAATAGGTGCTATTTGGGATGCAGCCTTTGAGAAGGACTTAATAGCAGGGCCAGCTTCTGGGGAGGCCCATAACTTTAACAAAACACCACATTGATAGGAATGTCTCCCCTACAGTGAAATTCAGTCAGTAGTCAGTGGTATCTGAGGCAGGATCCCTGTAATCTGCCTATGCTGGCAAAAACAAGCTTTATTATAACTAAAGCGGCATGAATAAGAGCTAACACTGTTTCAAAGAGGACTTATTCTTACTTTTTCTCAAAGTTGTCCAGTGGGACTAATACAGGCTATGAAGAATGCAAACCCTGCAGCTTAGCATTTGCGTTGTATACAGTGAAACAGTGAAAGGTTAAGTTCTGCTAAAGCTAGTAGAGTTAAAGTAGACACTAGGTTAGGTCCCTATTATGGGTGTTAGGGTATAGTGCAGTTAGATTGGATATCTATCTACGTCAGGGTTCCTCAACTGGCGGCCCAAGGTGATTTTATTTGGCCCCCCAAGTTTTTTGGAGCCAAAAAATAAATAAATAAATTGTTTATTGTTGGACATAAAAGACTGTAAAAACAGCAGCAAATCAGCTCCAATTGATTTTTATTTTGGAAATCTGTTCCAGAGTATTCCCATGCATCATAGAGCGATATATGTGATCGTATACAAATGTAAGCAAGGTTTGAAATTATTATGTTTTAGTCAAATATTACATCTGTTTGGGTTCTTGCGGTCAATTTGCAGTCTACAAATTATTCGTAATTTTGTTCCGGCCCCCTGACCATCCGCTCAAGAAAAAAATGGGCCCGCGGCTGAATCTAGTTGATGATCCCTGATCTACGTGCTTGAGAAAATAGTCGGCTGACCCTAGTTATCTGATTTACAGATCAAGAAATAACCAGACGAGACCCTGGCAGTGGTGTGTGTGTGCATGCGTGCGCGCATATGTGTGTGTGTACTTGTGTGCGTATGTGTGTGTGTTTGTGTATACCTTGGAGTTGAGGTCTCTGTGGTAGATGTTCTTGTAGTGCAGGTAGGTCATGCCTCTGCTGATATCACAGGCCAGGTCCACCTTCTCCCTCCAACACAGAGAGACGTCCTCCTGGGCCAAGAGGTCTTCCAGACAGCCCCCACTCACATACTGGCACAACACAGAGAGGGGGTGCATAAGTACCATATAGATCCTATATTCATGTCTATGGAGATGGATCCTTTTTTCAGTACCATATAAAGTACATAGATATCCTACATACATAGCAATCTATTCCCTTCAACAACCATGATTACTGCCAGGTGCACAAATACAGAGGGAAAGTACCATAGAGAATCTACATTTGTGTCTATGGAGATGGGTTATACCATAGAGATAATCATTTCTATGGGTTTTACACAGGCATACCAATCTCTTGCTACTACGGTGAGATGCACAGATACTGAGAGGAGAATATTGGTGCTATAAGGGATTAAGAACATGAGCACCAAAAAACGGAGACTTACCTCCAATATCGGGTACAGCTTTTCTTCTCGTACACAGATTCCAAGATACCTATGAGGATAATAATAGTTTGCATTACTATCCCGGTGTTACACCTTTTTTGTTGTTGCAACTCCTACACATCTTCCTCTAAAAACAAGCATTTGTCATATATGTTGGAAAGGGACTGACCTGACAATGTTAGGGTGTGAGAGCTTCTGGAGTAGACTGATCTCTCGTACGATGCTGTCCTGGTCCACGTCCTTCTTATAGATCTTGACCACCATCACTTTCCTCGTTGTGCTGTGCGACACCTAGACAACAAAGGGCGTTATATATTTACAGAGGTGTTGTTGCTCAGCTTTGATTGACAACAGTTGGACAATCTCTCTATTGTGCATTTGGACAAGTTGTAAACAAGGCTGGATCTCTCTGAACTAGAGCCAGGGTAACAAAACAAACAATGCCGTTTCTTATATACCAACACAAGACCAAAATGTGCTAATCTTAGCAGTCTTGATGTCTTCCTGAGGTGATTAAAGTTAACTGCATCCTATTGTCTCTGTGAGGCCAGACTGGTTCCGTGGTACGCCATGTTCCCTCCACAGTAGCATTCTTTGGCTGCGTCCCAAATGGCACCCTATTCCCTATGTAGTACACTACTTTTGACCCGGGCCCATAGGTCAAAAGTAGTGCCCTACATAGGGAGCCATTTGGGAGACAGACTTTTACTGACTGTCTGGTACAGGTTCCTGAACCATCACACTGGCTGACTGACTGCGCACCTGTAATCACGCTCCTTTCAGGACTGGACTTTATATCGCCATCTCTGATCCGTATCTGAACGTCTGGGAGTTCCAACTCAACACAAACACGCACGGTGGCCCTGCATGATGGCCCTGCTACAGAGCTATTGTGACCTGACATTCCCTCCAAGGACAACTACTAGAAGGACTGTTGAAGACGCTGCCAGTGTTCAGTCATTAGCATTTCAATGTTGTTCATTTGACTCTACAGACATTACCTCACACCTGGGCATGTTGTGTCTGATGCTCTGAGGAGTGCTTAAGGGATCAGCCAAGGCATCATGTTTTCTGTTGACACCCGAGTTGGTAGTACACAAAATATAGGTTGCTCTTTGTATGGGACTGTAATTTATGTATTGGCTTCTGTGTCAAATATGTTGTAATACACTTATCTGGATGTGTGCCATATACAGCATGATGACACTTTTGAACACTTTTGTAACTGAAAAAAATATGAAAAATGGGAAGTAAATCATAGACAAGGTGTGTAGAAAGTCTGTTCTTTTTTGTTCTCTCTTTCACACACATATCAATGTATTCACAAGTACACACACATTTATTTTCAGCCATGTACAAATTGGACGGTTCATACCTTGTACACCTTGGAGAAGAAGCCACTCCCAATCAGTTCGGCACTGAAGTCTTCCCAGAATTCCAGTTTGCGGACGGCGGTGCGAAGCTTCTGCCAGCGGTCCACCTGGCAGTAGGTGTCTGCTACCTCTCCGAGCAGCGTGGGGCTGCTGGGTTCAGGGGTCAACTCCACCTCACACCTCATCCTGGACAGCTCGTCTAGAGAAGCACAGGGTCACAGGGTCAGACACTCAGTCTCACTCACTATCCCTATCCCAGTGTTAAAGCCATCAGAGGAACTAGAATTATCACAATGCTCTCCTTCAATCCAGAAATATTGGCGGCAAACACTCAAAATTATACTGAGCGAAAATATAAACGCAACATGCAGCAATTTCAACGTTTTTACTGAGTTACAGTTCATATAAGGAAATAAGTCAATTGAAATAAATACATTAGGTCCTAATCTATGGATTTCACATGACTGAGCAGGGGTGCAGCCATGGAGGCCATAGGCCCACCCACTTGGCAGCCAGGACCACCCACTGGGGAGCCAGGCCCAGCCAATCAGAATGAGTTGTTCTCCACAAAAGGGCTTTATTACACACAGAAATACTCCTCAGCACCCCCCCACACCCCCTCAGATGATCCTGCAGGTGAAGAAGCCAGATGTGGAGGTCCTGGGCGGGCGTGGTTACATGTGATCTGCGGTTGTGAGGCCGGTTGGACGTACTGCCAAATTCTCTAAAACTACATTGTAGGCAGCTTATAGTAGAGAAATGAACAGCTCTGGTGAACTTTCCTGCAATCAGCATGCCAATTGCACATTCCCTCAAAACATGAGACATCTGTGGCATTGTGTTGTGTGACAAAACTGCACATTTTCAAGTGGCCTTTTATTGTTCCCAGCACAAGGTGCACCTGTGTAATGATCATTCTGTTTAATCAGCTTCTTGCTATGCCACACCTGTCAGGTGGATGGATTATCCTGGCAAAGGAGAAATGCTCACTAACGGAGATGTAAACAAATATGTGCCTAATAAATTGAGAGAAATTAGCTTTTTATGCGTATGGGATTTTTTATTTCAGCTCATGAAAGATGAGACCAACACTTTACATGTTGCGTTTAGATGTTTGTTCGGTGTCGTAAACATGAGAAAAAAAGTTTCTGAAAAAGAACATTGATCTTGAAGTAAAATGGGGGCGATTTGAAAGGGAAAAATACTCATTTAAAATGCTAATGAAACAAATTCAGAGGAAAGGGAAAACATTTTGGTGAGATGAAAGACTTTCTGAGATGAAAACATAATTTGCACAGCAAAGATCTTTTGAATGCATACAATTAATTTTAAATAACTTTGCAATTTCCTTCTAAGTATGTAATGGCAAATTATTTTCTACATTTCTCAACTGTATTTTATTTACTGTAACTAAGTACTGATGTTCCTACCTTTTACCTGTTTAACTGCCAGTATCAAATGTCTACCAGTGTTGAATGTTATGGTTAAAGTGTGACGCCACGCTGAGCCGAGGGAATACTGATAATGTATCTGTGACACTGTGTGATTCTGTAGCCGCTGATGTTGTGTCTTCCTCCCAGCCTGGTGTTTACAGTACATTTGGTACTGTCAGATTAGAATATAAAAGGGCCTGTCTCCAAGAGGGCCTGTCTCCGCTAGACATTTTCTCTGCTTCTGTGTTGCAACTTGTATTAAACTGAAATTACTCTTCTGTTCACCAGAAAATCCCCTTTACAAAGTGATGTTTGACTTGGCCAGCATAACTATGACAGGTTTAAAACCCAGTTGGAGACACAGAATCACGGTTTAGATTAATTATTCTTTGCTTATGTGGTGTGTAGCCTAAAACTACAAATACATACTGTACATGGGTAGAGGTCTATGACACCATCACAACAGCATAAGTCATTGTTGCTTTCAGCTCCAAGGCAGAAAACAATTATATCGGGCTGAGGCCTTGGCTACTGTATCTAACACCTGCTCAAGGCCAAACAACCTCCTGTTTGTTGTCTGTTCACACAGATTCCATCAGACAAGCTTCTCATAGCATCTGCAAATGGTGCGGAGTTGAAAAGAGTTCCGCTAAATATTTTCATCATGATGATCAGATAAGGTATGATCAGGTAAGGTGTGCATGACAATACTTTAGTGGGAGAGCATACATGGTGACAGAGATAGAATAGAAGTGGGTAGTCTGGGTAGGCGTGGGGGTGGATGAGGAGGGGGAGGTGTGGGTAGTAGGTAGATCGATTGGGGGGCAGAATGGTGGGGGAGGGGATGAATTACATGCTGACTACACTGACCACGTGCATGCGCCATCGCCCGCATGTTGATTTCATCCATCCACACCAGACGCGATGATGACACGCAGGTTAAAATACCAAAACCAACTGTGAACCAACTATATTAATTTGGGGGCATGTCGAAACACACATGAAACATTCATGGATATTTAGCTAGCTAGCTGTTGCTAGCTAGTTTGTCCTGGGAGATAAACATTGGGTTGTTATTTTACCTGACATCTTTTTAGCTTTTTCTTTGTAGATTTTTGAACTGAATTCATATAAAATTGTTAGTTATCTTTAATGAATCTCTCCTGGTTTGTCTTTCAAGCATCCACGTAGGTTTGTATCTTCCTGATATCTAATAAGGAGGGGACGTGCAGTGCGTGGAGCCAAGTTCTATTTTAGCGCTTGGCTACGCAGACCCTCGTTCGCGCGAGCGGTGTGGGTGAAATGATTGAATAGCATGTGTGTGTATATTAATTTTGCAACACACACACAACGTGGTCAGAGTGTTGGTTTACAAGTTAGAGTGGTGATTAGACAGAGACAGTGAACCCAGGGGACCTCTGACCAGTGGCCAGGCCACACACAGGTCATATAAAGGTCATATACACAGGCCCCTGTATCACACCTCCCTGCCATGTACACACACAGGCCAAGGCCCCAGGACAAGGCCTCTGAGACAGGGGCTTCCTCAGAGTCTTTCCAGCACAGTAAGGTCATAAACAATGCAATACTCCAAGGAATGTCATGAATCCACAAAAATACAGTAAGTCATGGTAATGTTATGACTTTGCCAGGAGGACTGTTTTATCTGAAACACACTGCCACACAGTAACTCTGGGCAGACAAGCCAATGTTGATTAGCTATAAACTCAACTGTGTCTTTGTTTTCAAAGGACTGTAAAGTACAGTTGTATTCTCTCTATCTCTTTCTTATCTCTTTACTTATCTCTATTTTGCCCTCTCTTTCTCTACCGCTCTTTTCTTTTGCTCTCTCTCTCACCTGTATTAGCCTACCACTGATGTCATGGGACAAGAAGCAACAGTCAGTTTTAACATGAGCCTGGTCTATTTGGGTGGTCGATTGGGTTACACTCGCATGCAACACACAGCCTTTACCCTGGAGTGTGTAACGTAGAGTGGTGAGATCATGAGGGCCACATGAGCTTATCGTCCAGCCCTGGGCCAAAGTGAAGTTCTAAGTGTGTTGGTGTGGGGATAGATATGGTTTACTAGTGGCTCCTAGTAAACCATAAATCACTTGTTGACTGTCCTATAGGTTATAATCATGTTTAAATGGTCAAAATATTTGTGTACTTCTCTTATGACTTTAAAAATATATACACTACCGTTCAAAAGTTTGGGGTCACTTAGAAATGTCCTTGTTTTCAATGAAAACATACATGAAATTAGTTTGAATAGGAAATATAGCAAAATGCATAGGAAATGTAGTCATTGACAAGGTTAGAAATATTTATTTTTAATATAAATAATAATTGTGTCCTTCAAACTTTGCTTTCGTCAAATAATCCTCCATTTGCAGCAATTACAGCCCTGCAGACCTTAGGCTTTCTAGTTGTCAATTTGTTGAGGTCATCTGAAGAGATTTCACCCCATGCTTCCTGAAGCACCTCCCACAACTTGGATTGGCTTGATGGGTACTTCTTACGTACCATACGGTCAAGCTGCTCCCACAACAGCTCAATAGGGTTGAGATCCGGTGACTGTGCTGGCCACTCCATTATAGACAGAATACCAGCTGACTGCTTCTTCCCTAAATAGTTATTGCATAGTTTGGAGATTCTTTGGGTCATTGTCCTGTTGTAGGAGGAAATTGGCTCCAATCAAGCGCCGTCCACAGGGTATGGCATGGCGTTGCAAAATGGAGTGACAGCCTTACTTCTTCAAGATCCCTTTTACCCTGTACAACTCTCCCACTTTACCATCACCAAAGCACCCCCAGACCATCACATTGCCTCCAACATGCTTGACAGATGGCATCAAGCACTCCTCCAGCATCTTTTCATTTGGTCTGCGTCTCACAAATGTTATTCTTTGTGATCCGAACACCTCAAACTTCGATTCGTCTGTCCATAACACTTTTTTCCAACCTTCCTCTGTCCAGTATCTGTGTTCTTTTGCCCATCTTAATCATTTCTTTTTATTGGCCAGTCTGAGATATGGCTTTTTCTTTGCAACTCTGCCTAGAAGGTCAGCATCCCAGAGTCGCCTCTTCACTGTTGACGTTGAAACTGGTGTTTTGCGGGTACTATTTAATGAAGCTGCCAGTTGAGGACCTGTGAGGCGTCTGTTTCTCAAACTAGACACTCTAATGTATTTGTCCTCTTGCTCAGTTGTGAGATCTTCAGTTTCTTGGCAATTTCTCACATGGAATAGCCTTCATTTCTCAGAACAAGAATAGACTGACGAGTTCAGAAGAAAGTTATTTGTTTCTGGCCATTTTGATCCTGTAATCGAACCCACAATTGCTGATGCTCCAGATACTCAACTAGTCTCAAGAAGGCCAGTTTTATTGCTTCTTTAATCAGCACAACAGTTTTCAGCTGTGCTAACATAATTGCAAAATGATTTTCTAATGATCAATTAGCCTTTTAAAATGATAAACTTGGAACACAGGACTGATGGTTGCTGATAATGGGCCTCTGTACGCCTATGTAGATATTCATATTTTTTTTTAAATCAGCCGTTTCCAGCTACAATAGCCATTTACAACATTAACAATGTCTACACTGTATTTCTGACAAATTTGATGTTATTTTAAATGGACAAAAAATTGCTTTTCTTTCAAAAACAAGGACATTTCTAAGTGACCCCAAACTTTTGAATGGTAGTGTATGTATACAGTGCCTTCAGAAAGTATTCACACCCCTTGACATTTTCCACATTTTGTTGTGTTACAGTCTGAATTTAAAATGGATTAAATTGAGATGATGTGTCACTGGCCTACACACAATACCCTATAATGTCGAAGTGGAATTATGTTTTTCAAAATGTTACATTTTTATAAAAAATGAAAAGCTGAATGTTTTGAGTCAATAAGTATTCAACCACTTTGTTATGGCAAGCCTAAAGTTGAGGAGTAAACATTTGCTTAGTTAGCCACATATTAAGTTGCATTGCCTCACTCAGTGTGCAATAATAGTGTTTAACATCATTTTTGAATGACTACCTCATCTCTGTACTCCACACATATAATTATCTGTAAGGTCCCTCAGTCGAGCAGTGAATTTCAAACACAGATTTAACCACCATGACCAGGGAGGTTTTCTAATGCCTCACAAAGAAGAGCACCTAATGGTAGACACTGAATATCCCTTTGAGCATGGTGAAGTTATTAGTTACACTTTGGATGGTGTATCAAAGATACAGGCGTCCTTCCTAACTCAGTTGCCGGAGAGGAAGGAAACCGCTCAGAGATTTCACCATGAGGCCAATGGTGACTTTAAAACAGTTACAGAGTTTAATGGCTGTGATAGGAGAAAAATCAGGACGGATAAACAACATAGTAGTTACTTCACAATACTAACCTAATTGACAGAGTGAAAAGAAGGAAGCCTGTACATAATACAAATATTCCAAAACATGCATCCTGTTTGCAATAAGGCACTAATGTAAAACTGCAAAACATTTGGAAAGTAAATTCACTTTATGTCCTGAATACAAAGCGTTTTGGTTGGGGAAAATCCAACACAACACCATGAAGCCAATGGAAAACCTGGTTCAGTCTACTTTCCACCAGACACTGGGAGATTAATTCAACTGTCAGCTGGATAATAACCTAAAACACAAGGCCAAATCTACACGGGAGTTGCTTACCAAGAAAACAGTGAATGTTCCTGAGTGGCCGAGTTACAATTTTGACTTAAGTCTACATGAAAATCTATGGCAAGACCTGAAAATGGTTGTCTAGCAATGATCAACAACCAACCAACAGAGCTTGAAGAATTCTGAAAATAATAATGGGCAAATTTTGCACAATCCAGGTGTGGAAAGCTCTTAGAGACTTAAACAGCAAGACTCACAGCTGTAATCGCTGCCAAAGGTGCTTCTACAAAGTATTGACTCAGGGGTGTGAATACTTATGTAAATTAGATATTTCTGTATTTCATTTTCAATAAATTTGCTAAAATTCTGAAAAACATGTTTCACTTTGTCATTATGGGGTATTGTGTGTAGATGGGTGAGAGAAAAAACATATTTAATCCATTTTGAATTCAGGCTGTAACACGACACAATGTGCAATAAGACAAAGGGTAAGAATACTTTCTGAAGGCACTGTATATTTTTTACCTTTATTTTACCAAGCAGGTCAATTAAGAACACATTGATTTTAAATATATTTACAAAGGCCTGGAAATTGAATCACGCATCATAAATGCTTGGAAATAAATCATGGAAGAGAGAGAGATAGAGCACAAAGAGTAAGTGTGTGTGTGTGTGTTATGTACTGCATGACCAATGTGTACAAGAAATATATTATTTCATCAACAACAGCTTAACATGTCAGTGTGGATGAGAGCCTGTTACATCACCCCAACATTAAAAAGCCATCGCTGCTCAATCCTCAGCCATCTATGACATGGGGGACTGCCAGTAAAGGCCTTCTTTCTCTTTAACCATCCAACCATATTTACAGCAAATAAATAAATAAACCATTTACAGCACTAGCTCCATCCAATCTTCCCTAGGCGGTCCTAGCAGCCACACTCCACACTGCAGTCTCCACAGCCATCAGTCCAATGAGTCCATCACTCTAACCCTTGGCTCTCCCTGCAACCCCGGGCATCCACACACATCCTCTCACACAATCTACACTATATATACACAAAGGTATGTGGACACCCCTTCAAATGAGTGGATTTGGCTATTTCAGCCACACCCGTTGCTGACAGGCGTATGAAATCGAGCACACAGCCATGTAATCTCCATAGACAAATATTGGCAGTAGATTGGCCTTACTGAAGAACTCTGTGACCTTCAACGTGGCACTGTCATAGGATGCCACCTTTCCAACAAGTCAGTTCGTCAAATTTCTGCCCTGCTAGAGCTGCCCTGGTCTACTGTAAGTACTGTTATTGTGCAGTGGAAATGTCTAGAAGCAACCATGTGTCAGCCGCGAAGTGGTAGGCCACACAAGCTCACAGAACGGGACTTCCGAGTGCTGAATCGCGTAGAGTGTAAAAATAGTCTGTCCTCAGTTCCAATACTCAGTACCGAGTTCCAAACTGCCTCTGGAAGCAACGTCAGCACAATAACTGCTCGCCAGGAGCTTCAAGAAATAGGTTTCCATGCCCGAGCAGCCGCACAGAAGCCTATGATCACCATGCGTAATGCCAAGTGTCGGCTGGAGTGGTGTAAAGCTCGCCGCCATTGGACTCTGGAGCAGTTGAAACGCGTTCTCTGGAATGATGAATCACAATTCACCATCTGGCAGTACGACGTACGAATCTAGGTTTGGCGGATGCCTGGAGAACGCTACCTGTCCCAATGCATAGTGCCAACTGTAAAGTTTGGTGGAGGAGGAATAATGGTCTGGGGCTGTTTTTCATGGTTCGTTCTAGGCCCCTTAGTTCCAGTGAAGGGAAATCTTAACACTTCAGCATACAATTACATTCTAGACAATTCTGTGCTTCCAACTTTGTGGCAAGAGTTTGGGGAAGGCCCTTTCCTGTTTCAGCATGACAATTCCGTCAGTAGAGGATGCCTGGTTGTTCTTTAAAAGTAATTTCCTCTCAATCTTAAATAAACATGCCCCATTCAAAAAATACAGAACTAAGAACAGATATAGCCCCTGGTTCTCCTCAGACTTGACTGCCCTTGACCAGCACAAAAACATCCTGTGGCGTACTGCATTAGCATCAAATAGCCCCCGCGATATGCAACTTTTCAGGGAAGTTAGGAACCAATATACACAAGCAGTTAGGAAAACAAAGGCTAACTTTTTCAAACAGAAATGTGCATCCTGTAGCACTAACTCCAAAAAGTTTTGGGACACTGTAAAGTCCATGGAGAATAAGAGCACCTCCTCCCAGCTGCCCACTGCACTGAGGCTAGGAAACACTATCACCACTGATAAATCTACAATAATCGAGAATTTCAACAAGCATTTTGCTACGGCTGGCCATGCTTTCCACCTGGATACCACTACCCCGGCCACCAGCTCTGCACCCTCTGCTGCAACTTGCCCATGCCCCCCCCCGCTTCTCCTTCACACAAATTCAAACAACTGATGTTCTGAAAGAGCTGCAAAATCTGGACCCCTACAAATCATCTGGGCTAGACAATCTGGACCCTTTCTTTCTAAAACTAGCCGCAGAAATTGTCGCAACCCCTATTACTAGCCTGTTCAACCTCTCTTTCGTAACGTCTGAGATCCCCAGAGATTGGAAAGCTGCCGCGGTCATCCCCCTCTTCAAAAGGGGTGACACTCTAGATCCAAACTGTTACAGACCTATATCCATCCTGCCCTGCCTTTCGAAAGTTTTTGAAAGCCAAGTTAACAAACAGATCACCGACCATTTCGAATCCCACCGTACCTTCTCCACTATGCAATCCGGTTTCCGAGCTGGTCATGGGTGCACCTCAGCCACGCTCAAGGTCCTAAACGATATTATAACCGCGATCGATAATAGACAGTACTGTGCAGCTGTCTTCATCGACCTGGCCAAGGCTTTCGACTCTGTCAACCACCGCATTCTTATTGGCAGACTAAATAGCCTTGGTTTCTCAAATGACTGCCTCGCCTGGTTCACCAACTACTTCTCAGATTTCAATGTCTCAAATCGGAGAGCCTGTTGTCTGGAACTATGGCAGTCTCTATGGGGGTGCCACAGGGTTCAATTCTTGGGCTGACTCTTTTCTCTGTGTATATCAATGATGTCGCTCTTGCTGCTGGTGACTCTCAGATCCACCTCTACGCAGACGACACCATTTTGTTTACATCTAGCCCTTCATTGGACACTGTGTTAACAAACCTCCAAACGAGCTTCAATGCCATACACCACTCCTTCAGTAGCCTCCAACTGCTCTTAAACACTAGTAAAACTAAATGCATGCTCTTCAATCGAACGCTGCTGGCACCCGCCCACCCGACTAGACTCACTACGCTCGACGGGTCTGACCTAGAGTATGTGGACAACTACAAATACCTAGATGTCTGGTTAGACTGTAAACTCTCCTTCCAGACTCACATTAAGAATCTCCAATCCAAAGTTAAATCTAGAATTGGCTTCCTATTTTGCAACAAAGCCTCCTTCACTCATGCTGCCAAACATGCCCTCGTAAAACTGACTATCCTACCGATCCTTGACTTCGGCGATGTCATTTACAAAATAGCCTCCAACACTCTACTAAAGCAAATTGGATGTAGTCTATCACAGTGCCATCCGTTTTGTCACCAAAGCCCCATATACTACCCACCACTGTTACCTGTACGCTCTTTTGTTGGCTGGTCCTCACTACATATTCGTCGCCAAACCCACTGGCTCCAGGCCATCTATAAATCACTGCTAGGCAAATCCCTGCCTTATCTTAGCTCATTGGTCACTATAGCAACACCCACCCGTAGTATGCGCTCCAGCAGGTATATCTCACTGGTCATCCCCAAAGCCAACACCTCCTTTGGCCGCCATTCCTTCCAGTTCTCTGCTGCCAATGACTGGAACGAATTGCAAAAATCTCTGAAGCTGGAGACTCATCCCCCTCACTAACTTTAAGCATCAGTTGTCAGAGCACCTTACCGATCACTGCACCTGTACACAGCCCATCTGAAATTAGCCCACCCAACTACCTCATCCCCATATTGTTATTTATTTTGCTAATTTGCACCCCAGTATCTCTATTTGCACATCATCTCTTATTCCAGTGTTAATACTAATTGTACTTTTTTTGCACTATAGCCTATTTATTGCCTTATCTCAATAACTTGCTACATTTGCACACACTGTATATATATTTTCTGTTGTATTTTTGACATTATGTTTTGTTTT
This sequence comes from Coregonus lavaretus, assembly GCF_964263955.1. Lineage (NCBI taxonomy): Eukaryota > Metazoa > Chordata > Actinopteri > Salmoniformes > Salmonidae > Coregonus > Coregonus lavaretus. Next base: position 55,166,439 of record NC_139991.1, on the reverse strand, counting down.
ACCTCATATGTAACTCTGTGTTGTTGTTTTTATCGCACTGCTTTGCTTTATCTTGCCCAGGTCGCAGTTGTAAATGAGAACTTGTTCTCAACTGGTTTACCTGGTTAAATAAAGGTTAAAAAAAGAAATAATGCACCCATGCACAAAGTGAGGTCCATACAGAAATGGTTTGTCAAGATCGGTGTGGAAGAACTTGACTGGCCTGCACAGAGCCCTGACCTCACCCCCATCGAACACCTTTGGGATGAATTGGAACACCGACTGCGAGCCAGGCCTAATAGCCAAACATCAGTGCCCGACCTCACTAATGCTCTTGTGGCTGAATGGAAGCTAGTCCCCGCAGCAATGTTCCAACATCTAGTGGAAAGCCTTCCCAGAAGAGTGTAGGCTGTTATAGCAGCAAAGGGGGGACCAACTCCATATTAATGCCCATGATTTTGGAATGAGATGGTCGGCAAGCAGGTGTCCACATACTTTTGGTCATGTAGTGTACTTACCAGCAGCCCTCCCACAGCGGCACAAAGCACACCACAATGGACAAATGATTGACAATGTTATAACAGACAAACAACTGGGGGGAGAGGGATGGGGGGCTGCCCAAATAACCAGTGTTTGGTAACCTCCCCTATCGCAGCCACCGGGCGCAGATTACAAAATCCAGCTGACGTAAACAAGGCATAATGTTGTATACAGAGGACATGTTAGATAACTTACATTAGGGCTAAAGCCTTTCTACAGGCCCATATGGGAATCATCATCAGCCCATTTAGGTCCCAGAAGGGATTATTAAGGGATTTACATAGAGAGATGAATCTGAAATCCCTTGACGCTATACTTCCTGTCTCATCTCACTTAAGATCAAATCCTGCTTTCTCTCTCAGATTTGTGAAAAGATTGCTTCTGCCATTTTTGCATAAAGTGCCCTTTTTCATTCCAGCATGAGCCTTTCAACACTATGGAATATACAGTGGGGTCCGAAACTATTGACACCATTCATAAAGATCAGCAAAAATGACTATATAAAATAAATAATTCAAATACTGAGCTATATTGTATTTTAATTTTTTTTAAGAAAGGGAAATTATATTATTTTATACTAATTCAATTGCTCAGAGAAATAGATTTTGTTTAGCAAGTAAATATTATAAAAACAAATTTAAAAAGGTAGGTGTCAAAATTATTGACACCCCTGTTTTCAATACCTCACCTTGTGAGGATAACGGCAATGAGCCTTTTAATAAAATGTTTTATGAGTTGGAGAACAAATTGAGAGGAATCTTAGACTATTCCTCCATACAGAATCCTTCCAGATCCTTGATATCCTTAGTCTGCGCTTATGGACTGCACTCTTCGATTCAAACTACAGGTTTTCAATGGGTTTCAAGTCCGGAGACTGAGATGGCCATTGCAAACTGTTGATTTTGTGGCCAATTAACCAATTATTTGTGGATTCTGATGTGTGCTTAGGGTTATTGTCTTGCTGGAAGATCCACTTGCAGCCAAGTTTCAGCCTCCTGACAGAGGCAACCAGGTTTTTGGCAAACATTTCCTGGTACTGGGTAAAGTTAATGATGCCGTTAACCTTAACAAGGGCCCCAGGACCAATAGCCCCAGAACATCAAAGATCCACCACCATATTTGACAGTAGGTATGTGGTTCTTTTCTGCATACTGTATGTGGCCAAAGAGCTCTGTTTTCATTCCACTGTATATGCAACCATGGTGTACAGTACAGTACTGTACAGTATAGTACAATATAGTACAGTACAGTATAGTACAGTACAGCTGGCAACAGAGAGATAGTGTCAAATCAACACAAACAGGCAATTACCTGATAACTTTCTGCTTCTCGAACTAGAACATGGCTCTTCACATGTGTTGGACACATGACACTGCATGAGCTATCACCTATTGTGCATGATGCACACGCGCACACACACAGACACACGTCATATTTTTTCTTTAACGATGAACTCATTGTTTTCAACACTCCTGAAACCTGCTTGGCTGGTCCCCTACCATTGCATTTTTTTTTCTTGTAGGACTGAGAAGATTTTGAATGTGATGTTTCACATTGTGACCGTTCAAAATGAGAAAGCATATCGCCAGAGTTCTACTTCCCCCTCACATTCTCTCCCACTAAAACTCTCAGAGCTTTCAGGAGAGTGGGCAGAAAGGCCTTCCTCATTCCAAGGCTTTGTGTGTTTGTGTGTGTGTGTCTGTGTGTGTGTGTGTGTGTGCGTGCGTGTGCAGATTCATGAGAACTAGCTGAGTTTGTGTGGGCTAACCTGCCTTTCTGAACACTAAGCCATGTATGTATGAGGGTGTATTCTAAGTGGTCCTCCGGAGCATTACGCAAACTCTGTGTCATTCTTTGTCTGACTGAGTAGTTTACAAGGGAAATGAATGGTTGAGACCGAAATGTCTGAGTATACGAGCTACTGAAAAGAGAATGTGGTTGTGCTAGTGGGAGTACAGTATGTACCTTGTATTAGTATGGAGAGAGAGAGAGAGCGCACGAGAGAGAGAGAGAGAGAGAGAGAGAATCATGGAGCAAGCTGGGTTAAGCAATTTTGGACATGTGGAGGGCCACCCACCACTAAACAATCACAGAGCCACTCAGCCCTCACACACAAATGGACAGCAGTTGATTTCATAACACTTGTTCTGAGAGGGCCAGAGATGGGACAGAGGGGGAGGCGGGGGAGTAATAAAGAACAAGGCCTGATCAACAACAACCTTACACTGGCCAGCATCACAGCATCACAATTCGACTCAATGCATTATTTCATACACAATATGCAAGTGTACATCACTCTCATATGCAATGCAGTTAGTGTAAGATCCTTATGGGCAATGTAACAAACAAAAGATCAGGTTGAAAAGTGACGAAATTGAGCTTTTCCAAATGGGCCACCCACCCGTGGATAATGATTAATTTATGGTCTCTGTGACATGAGGCTGCATGGAGAGCTGGCAGGGTTGGGACTTGTATTGATGGTAAGTGGATCGGCTCCTGGCCTGCCTGGGCTTTGCCTTGCTGAGCTGGATCAATAATTCAGTGTAGTGGAACCTGTTATCCTCGATGGTTTGTCTCCTGGGGTCACGACCTGCTGCTTCCATAAGGTGTGTGTCGGCCTGTGTGTGCATTTTGGGATTCAATAACTTTTTGAACCCCTTTTGATTGCAACAAACCTTCCATACATACAGTGGGGAGAACAAGTATTTGATACACTGCCGATTTTGCAGATTTTCCTACTTACAGTGGGGATAAAAAGTATTTAGTCAGCCACCAATTGTGCAAGTTCTCCCACTTAAAAAGATGAGAGAGGCCTGTAATTTTCATCATAGGTACACGTCAACTATGACAGACAAATTGAGAGAGAAAAAATCCAGAAAATCACATTTCTCATTTTGTCTGTCATAGTTGACGTGTACCTATGATGAAAATGACAGGCCTCTCTCATCTTTTTAAGTGGGAGAACTTGCACAATTGGTGGCTGACTAAATACTTTCTTTCCCCACTGTACAAAGCATGTAGAGGTCTGTAATTTTTATCATAGGTACACTTCAACTGTGAGAGACGGAATCTAAAACAAAAATCCAGAATATCACATTGTATGATTTTTAAGTAATTAATTTGCATTTTATTGCATGACATAAGTATTTGATACATCAGAAAAGCAGAACTTAATATTTGGTACAGAAACCTTTGTTTGCAATTACAGAGATAATACGTTTCCTGTAGGTCTTGACCAGGTTTGCACACACTGCAGCAGGGATTTTGGCCCACTCCTCCATACAGACCTTCTCCAGATCCTTCAGGTTTCGGGGCTGTCGCTGGGCAATACGGACTTTCAGCTCCCTCCAAAGATTTTCTATTGGGTTCAGGTCTGGAGACTGGCTAGGCCACTCCAGGACCTTGAGATGCTTCTTACAGAGCCACTCCTTAGTTGCCCTGGCTGTGTGTTTCGGGTCGTTGTCATGCTGGAAGACCCAGCCACGACCCATCTTCAATGCTCTTACTGAGGGAAGGAGGTTGTTGGCCAAGATCTCGCGATACATGGCCCCATCCATCCTCCCCTCAATACGGTGCAGTCGTCCTGTCCCCTTTGCAGAAAAGCATCCCCAAAGAATGATGTTTCCACCTCCATGCTTCACGGTTGGGATGGTGTTCTTGGGGTTGTACTCATCCTTCTTCTTCCTCCAAACATGGCGAGTGGAGTTTAGACCAAAAATCTCTATTTTTGTCTCATCAGACCACATGACCTTCTCCCATTCCTCCTCTGGATCATCCAGATTGTCATTGGCAAACTTCAGACGGGCCTGGACATGCGCTGGCTTGAGCAGGGGGACCTTGCGTGCGCTGCAGGATTTTAATCCATGACGGCGTAGTGTGTTACTAATGGTTTTCTTTGAGACTGTGGTCCCAGCTCTCTTCAGGTCATTGACCAGGTCCTGCCGTGTAGTTCTGGGCTGATCCCTCACCTTCGTCATGATCATTGATGTCCCACGAGGTGAGATCTTGCATGGAGCCCCAGACTGAGGGTGATTGACCGTCATCTTGAACTTCTTCCATTTTCTAATAATTACGCCAACAGTTGTTGCCTTCTCACCAAGCTGCTTGCCTATTGTCCTGTAGCCCATCCCAGCCTTGTGCAGGTCTACAATTTGATCCCTGATGTCCTTACACAGCTCTCTGGTCTTGGCCATTGTGGAGAGGTTGGAGTCTGTTTGATTGAGTGTGTGGACAGGTGTCTTTTATACAGTTAACGAGTTCAAACAGGTGCAGTTAATACAGGTAATGAGTGGAGAACAGGAGGGCTTCTTAAAGAAAAACGAACAGCTCTGTGAGAGCCGGAATTCTTACTGGTTGGTAGGTGATCAAATACTTATGTCATGCAATAAAATGCAAATTAATTACTTAAAAATCATACAATGTGATTTTCTGGATTTTTGTTTTAGATTCCGTCTCTCACAGTTGAAGTGATAAAGATTACAGACCTCTACATGCTTTGTAAGTAGGAAAACCTGCAAAATCGGCAGTGTATCAAATACTTTTTCTCCCCACTGTATTTGCCCATTGTAGAAGTGCTCAGAAAGTTACTTTTTGGACCTGAATGCCAAACATTCAAGAGATAAAAGTGCTCAAAGTTTACACCTTTTGCATACCCCACCATAGCATGAGACAACCATGTCTTCATCACTGGAAAAGATAAACGGTTGAGATTGATTTAAAACTCACAAACAGGTTTGTCAAACTATTTTATAATTTCTTTAAAAAAATGTTGTTTTAAATAAAAATTGTCATTTTTTTAACCATTAATGCCAATTATCTAAAAACGTGTAAACTCAGATTCTGTGGTAGCGAATACCCTATTTTACATCATATGAGCTTTTTGTGTTGTGCCCACCATCGGTTGAGACACAACATGAATTCAGGGTGGGTGTCATGTTTTGGCTAATAAATGTACTAAAATAGGAATAAAATAGAAATGTCAACTTTAAAATCAAATGGTACCACAACAATGGTTGGAGGTCCAGACATCAGAAAATGTTGACTTGAACGGTCATATCTGTTGTTTGAAATACTGTCAATCCTCCATAGGAAACCTATTGAAATCATAGAAATATAGATAATAGAATAGACATGACCATTTCAGTTGACATTCAATGGTTGGTGGACCAGCGGCCATCTTTGTGGTAGTAATTAGAAGTTACAATTTCAATTACATTTAAATGTCAATAGTGTAACAGATAAATTGCAGTGGTCTGAAGGGATAGGTGTAGGTTCATTCTATGAATTATATTTCTATGATCAAAATGACACCCACCCTGTATTCAAGAGCATGTTGTGTCTCAACCGCTGGCCGGCACAACACAAAAACCTCAGATGCTGTAAAATAGGGTCTAAGCTACAACATATGTGAATATGAAAAAAACTGAAGTTTACACATTTTTAGATAATTGACATTAAAAACAAACAAACAAAAACTAGAAATTATGACATCATTTGACAACCCTGTTTGTAAGCTTTGAAATGATATCAAACTCAACAGTTTATATGTTCAAGTGATGAAGACATGGATGTCTCAATGTAGGGTGGGGTATGCAAAATGGGTCAACTTTGAGCACCTTTATCAAAGATTTTTATCACTAACCCAAGATAGACCACAGCCTGTCATTTCCAATGGGAGCAAATTAATCATTGTGGGCAGAACCAAGCACGAGCTAGTGAGCTGCTATTGGCGTGTTCTAGCATGTATTTGCATATTTCCGTTAGGGAACGCCTACTCTGTGAAGTGCGCGTGTGCAACTCAATTCGCCCATGCAATTTTGTAAAAAAGTCTACAAAACTTAGTCCAGTCTTTTCATAACAGATTGTAGTTTTGGGAACAGAAAACTCTATTGCGATCAAATGTTCCATTGATGAGACAGTTTGCAGAATGTCTGCCAAAATCCATCTCTCTCCATCTTCTCCCACTTCCAGCTACCGGGCTTCCTCTCATCACCATATTTGGTGGTGAGTGGAAATGCCAACCAGATGCTTCAGATTTATACATCCGGTGAAACATCTGGCTTATTGTTCTATCTGTGCCTTTATCTCCAGAATGTTTTGGCATTCAGGTCCAAAAAGTAACTTTCTCACCACTTCTTCCATGGGCAAACATGTATGGAACGTTTTGTTTAAAACAAAAGGGATTCTGTCAAAATGTGATTGAATTCAAATGGAGATATTGTTACCGTGTTGCTTAAAACTACATTCAAAGTTTAAACGTATTCATGACTAAGAGTCTTGGGCAGGGTGTTCTAAGCTCCTAATGCCGTGATCATTATATTTGACATGAGACATACTGTATTTTTATTATTTAATCACCCATTTTCCTTCACCCGGTCACATTGTCTTGAGTAGGTGTCAAGTGTACTGACTCAAAGTATCAATCAGAGGTCAGTGACTGAGGTCTGGTAGCTTAATTACTGGATCAGCGTTCTGACAAACACACAACCAACCAGAGACACAGTAAATCAAATAAAATGTTATTGGTCACATTCACATATTTAGCAGATGTTATCGCGGGTGTAGCGAAATGCTTGTGAAATGCATTACTATCCAGCTCCTGCATTTGGTTGGAGTGAATAATGGTGAATGGTTCAGATTGGCCTAGAGATCTGTATGGCTCTGGTTCAGAATGGTTTTTTTGGGGCCACCAGTCATCAGTAGTGCCAGTGCCAAAGCAACCAGTACCAGGCCAGGTGCCTGAGTACAGAACAATAGGATGTTCAAAAGGTTCAACTAACTGCCCAGGACAGCTACCTACCTACCGCTGGAGCACAGTCTGCTACTGGTGGTGAACTCTCTACTGTACCTCTGGTACCATGTACCACCATGCCTCCTAGCTGGCACACCATCAGAGACCCACAGAGACTCTGGCTAAAACCAGAGGGGGCACCTATAACACAATGCAATAGATAGGATATGGCTGGGTTCTACACCAACTAAACAAACTATGGGTATGAAAACAGTTTATTGGGTATTAACTATTTCCCTGACCAGAACTATGCACAATGTGGCAGCTTCGTGTAGGATTCAGTTTGTTTTCAGTTCAATTGTGTAGCCAGGCTTTTTAAGTAGATATTATTCAAGTAAACATGCATGAAGACTTTTTATGAAGGGTTAACTTGGACCAGAAGAGAAACTGGGGACATAGGAAGGATTTAACTAAGGACATATGAAGGATCTACCACGCCTGTGTGTCATCACAAACAATCCAGGATGTGACAAGATGTGTCTAAAGGTAATCCAGACATTTCCAGAGCACTTGACCGTACTAAGACAGCAAGACCTCAGAGGAAATGACTGCACTCCAAGGCCTTGACCCTTAGCTTAATGTAACCTTGTTCCTCATGATCACTCTATGCTCTCCCATTATGACCTGACAAGTATTTTAAGTCCTACTGGATGGCCGGAAAACTAAGTGACACGTGTCACAGTTCCACATTGAGTAGCCAAAGCTGGAAATGACCTATGGCCAACCTCCAGAATCACACAAACGGCATCTGCATACAAACACACACACATAAGTCCTTCATGCAGCTGAATCTGACCAATGTTACCCTCTGTGTTTACATCACGTAGAGATGGTCACCTCATGGCAGGGTTCAGTCAAGGCTTGCGTGCCATCGTTGTGCCACACAGATAAGAGCTAATTCGCGCGGTTAAGCCCCTTATGAATCGACCCCCTTGTTCTCATTTGTTTTGGTCAGTAAACCACCCCAAACAGATGACCTACGCACATTCATTCAGCTACTTTGCTCCAACTGAACCATCGACGGCTGCCACAAACAATTTCCCATTAGTGAAACACCACAGAATATAGCATTAGTATCAACATAACCAAGGGCAGTACGTGGCAAACAGAACGCACAGACAAAACATACATCACTCCTAGAGGGAGAGAACATTCTTAAGAGCGTTTCTCATTCCTTCTCTAAATGAGTGACAATGATGTATAGATCTGAGGAAGGCTTTGTACCCACAGAGGACACAGGGTGAAAGATCTGACTTTGTCATTGGAACGCCATGAGAAGAGATCGTGCGGTTCCTCAGGCTCAGAGACAAATGAACACTGATGTATTTGACAGACATATTGTCTTTGCGTTTCTCTTACAAAGGCTGAAGCAAATCATTTCATCTATACAATATTTCTACAAAATGTGCTGATATGTAATGCAATATTCAGGTATACAGGATGTACGTGTATTGTAAATATACACTACATGACCAAAAGTATGTGGACACCTGCTTGTCGAACATCTCATTCCAAAATCATGGGCATTAATGTGGAGTTGGTCCCCCCTTTGCTGCTATAACAGCCTCCACTCTTCTGAGAAGGCTTTCCACTAGATGTTGGAACATTGCTACGGGGACTTGCTTCCATTCAGCCACAAGAGCATTAGTGAGGTCGGGCACTGATGTTGGGCTATTAGGCCTGGCTCGCAATCGGTGTTCCAATTCATCCCAAAGGTGTTCGATGGGGGTTGAGGTCAGGGCTCTGTGCAGGCCAGTCAAGTTCTTCCACACCGATCTCGACAAACCATTTCTGTATGGACCTCGCTTTGTGCACAGGGGTATTGTCATGCTGAAACAGGAAAGGGCCTTCCCCAAACTGTTGCCACAAAGTTGGAAGCACAGAATCGTCTAGAATGTCAATGTATGCTGTAGCGTTAAGATTTCCCTTCACTGGAACTAAGGGGCCTAGCCAAAACCATGAAAAACAGCCCCAGACCATTATTCCTCCTCCACCAAACTTTACAGTTGGCACTATGCATTGGGGCAGGTAGCGTTCTCCTGGCATGTGCCAAACCCAGATTCATCCATTGGACTGCCAGATGGTGAAGCGTGATTCATCACTCCAGAGAACGCATTTCCACTGCTCCAGAGTCCAATGGCGGCGAGCTTTACACCACTCCAGCCAACGCTTGGCATTGCGCATGGTGGTCTTAGGCTTGTGTGCGGCTGCTCGGCCATTTCATGAAGATCCCGAGGAACAGTTATTGTGCTGACGTTGCTTCCAAAGGCAGTGTTGCAACCGAGGACAGACGATTTGTACGCGCTACGCGATTCAGCACTCGGTGGTCCCGTTTTGTGAGCTTGTGTGGCCTACCACTTCGCGGCTGAGCCGTTGTTGCTCCTAGACGTTTTCACTTCACAATAACAGCACTTACAGTTGACCGGGGCAGCTCTAGCAAGGCAGAAATTTGACGAACTGACTTGTTGGAAAGGTGGCTTCCTATGACGGTGCCACGTTGATAGTCACTGAGCTCTTCAGTAAGGCCATTCTACTGCCAATGTTTGTCTATGGAGATTGCATCACGGTGTGCTCAATTTTATACACCTGTGAGCAACGGGTGTGGCTGAAATAGCCGAATCCACTAATTTGAAGGGGTGTCCACATACTTTTGTATATATAGTGTATATATAGATGGTAATTACATATAAATACAGTATGTGAATTATAATAATGTAAACTTAATTTTTTGTCTTACCTGTATATCAAGCACTGTATCAACTATACCCCTAATGAGCGTCAACTCTACTGTATTCACAAGCTCCCTGTTAGAAAGCCTCCTGTACTGAAGGCCCACAACACCTGTTCTGTTGTCTGAAATTAATAACTGATTTATGACTTGTCCTCCTCGTTCGGGTGGCAGTTGCACAGTTCCTGTTCTTCCCTACTCCTGGGTAGAGTAACTTAGTGCCAATAAATTCACGGCAATGCATCAAGCCCCCACCTACCCTTAGGTCCCCTATGTACCCCACCTACCCTTAGGTCCCCTATGTACCCCACCTACCCTTAGGTCCCCTATGTACCCCACCTACCCTTAGGTCCCCTATGTACCCCACCTACCCTTAGGTCCCCTATGTACCCCACCTACCCTTAGGTCCCCTATGTTCACTGCCTACCCTTATATCTCATATGTCTTCTCTTATGTCCCCCCCCCCCCCCAATTTGGATTGGACTGAAAATAATAATAATAATAAGTGTGGGAGTTGACCGCACTGTTCACCACACACTCAAAACTCTGAATTCCATGGTGATTAAAGTTGGTATTGCCAAATCAGCAGTCAGTGAAGTGAAATAATTGGCCAGTCATGTTATTATCCTGTGATTACCATAACATGTCCATAATGACATGTACATTACATTTATTACTGTACCATCTATTTCCTTCAGCTTTGAGTGTAACTGGGTAGAAAATGAAGTCATGATTTCAACACAAGTTTAGACCTACTTTATCACCGTGACTGGCTTGGCACAATCTAAGTTTAGGTTAGATCATTAGACAAGCCATATTTCAGTAGTCTATGTAAACTAAGTCCCTGAAAAATGTGAAGCACCTGCCACGCTGATGGATAATATAACAATGTAAAACCCTGGGGTGCACAGATAAATGATTAAAGCAATGCAATAACTTTCAACAATAGATTTTCTCCAATTATTTTCTTTCAAGGGAGGGAAATGTGTTAAAGGTACCACATGTAACAATTCAACAACGAACCGTCTCACTGTGGCCAGCAAATCTCTAGTTGTCAAATTAACTGGTCCGTTATTGAATTGACAACAAGATAATTGCTGGAGCCATTCAATTTGACAACAAGAGATGGTCTGTCCTTTGTTGACCAATAAGAAGGCTGCACCATTAGAATGACATTTTGAGTGGGCCCAATAATAGTATATTAAGGACATTTTCTAAAATTACAATGCAAAAATATTACATTTAGCTCTAAAACGTAAAGAATTGAGTGCAAAGGAAAAAGGAAAGTAGTAAGTATGCTGTTAGGAGCTTATGGTTGGACTAGAAGAGTGTGTTACTTACTCCATCGATTCAGTAAGCTAGTCATATGCATCTTGTGGGGGTGAACGGGACAGGATGCACAGTCAGTCCCACAGCGTGTGTGTAACCCAAGCAAGACCAGCAGAAGTTAGTGCCTTTGTCCAGCAGCTGAGAGAGACCAGACCACACACAATGAACACAAAGCACACACAGACAGGGACAAATGTGATTAGACATGCAAACAAGTGTCACTGCCACACCACATAACACACATGAAACATTCCACACTCTTGGTGATAAAACTATTACTGCAAGGGACAGGTTCGATTTTGCACTTGCACTTTCAGTAGGCTACTTGTGTAGTTTGGATGATATAGGGACCTAACAAGAGAGCACCTGTTGCACGTTTCACCGCTTACCAGTGGAGGCTCCTCAGAGGAGGAAGTGGAGGACCATCCTCCTCAGTGAATTTCAGAAGAACAAATGAATAGTGAAACATTAAAAAAGTTATCATTTTTAGATAAAACTATACTAAATATATTCACATATAACCAAATAATTGATTAAAACACACTGTTTTGCAATGAAGGTATACAGTACACTAGCCTCAACAGCACTCTGTAGGGTAGCACCCTGGTGTAGCTGGAGGACAGCTAGCTTCTGTCCTCCTCTGGTTACATTGACTTCAAAACAAAACCTAGGAGGCTCATGGTTCTCGACCCCTTCCATAGACTTACACAGTAATTATGACAACTTCTGGAGGACGTCCTCCAACCTATCATAGCTCTTGCAGCATGAACTGACATGTTGTCCAACCAATCAAAGGATCAGAGAATGAATCTAGTACTGAAAGCATACGCTACAGCTAGCTAGCAATGCAGTGCATAAAATGTGGTGAGTAGTTGACACAAAGAGTGAGAAAGACAATAGTTGAACAACTTAATTTCTTCCAGAATTAAGGAGAAGCAAAAGAGAGAGAGCTAGCTATATTTCCTAGTATTCTTTTTTTCACTTTCACTTTCTAAGCTAGCTTCAAATGCAGCTAGCTAGTTTAGCCTACTCAAACACCAGGCTCAAACAGAGAGGGATGATATTTTAGCTGGCTGGCTATGGCTATCTAACACCGGGGCCCGCCTGTGTAACTGCTCGCTGCTGACTGTACACTGTGCTGCATGATTGTAGCTAGCGGGTTTACTAACGCGTTAGTTCTAGTAGCTATGTTGACTATACCGTGACAACGATGTAGGCTGTGTGTAGCGGGTCATGATATGAAGGTTTGGCTTGGAAAGGTTTTTCGCCTGGTCACAGACATCTGATGTGTTGTGCCCTGAAGTCAATAAGTGAAGGGAAAAGGTGAGGAGGAGAGCGCGTAGATACATGCGAGAAGGAATTATATATACAACTAGCTGTTTGTATGGGGCTGCTATGAAAGTAAACTGTGTTTGCTTGTGATCAGTGGTGTATTAATTGTGCCGATTCTGTTGAAAAAAACTATTTCTTAAACAGAAGCAAACGCAATTAAACAGGGATAAACATACCTGAATTTGTCCAATAGAAACTTTTGTTTGAAAGTGTTGGAGTAATGATTACACCCTAGATCAGCTAGATGCAGGCAAGAGTGTGCAACGCGGTATTGAATGTGTCACTGTCTGCCACCTTGATTACTCAAAAATCTCTCGACCTGTGCACCTACGTTGTAAACGTTCATTCAAAGGCTAGGTTGTTGCAACCTCATAGTGGGTACAGGGAAAATTCTAGTATCATGTAGTAGCCTAAACATATCTATGTTACATTGAGCTGGGTGAATGGAATCCCTTACAAAAAAGATTGCAGTTTTGAAACTGCAGTAAAAGTGCAGTAACTGCAGTCGACTGTGGTATTTTGGACACAGTAATTGCAGAATAACTGCAGTGTACTGCACTGTAACTGCAGTTGCACTGCACAATTACTGCAGTAAAAAAAACAGTGTCCTGCAGTTATATTGCACTCTTGACTGCAATCTTTTTTCGTAATGGATATGAATGACAGTCATCCAATATGCTGTAATAGAAATAAGGCCATGTTCATTAAAAAAAATTCTCATCCTCCCTCATCTTAAACGGCACCAACTGTGTATGATCAAGTTACAGGTATTTTTAAGGTTCAGACTAGTCATTAGGCCCTACTTGCCATAAAAAACGTATTACATTTTAGGATGTGTATGAAAAGGATGCAATAAACTGTTGCATGATACTGCATAAGATTTATAATTTTATTGGGATATGATATCATTCTAAAGTTCACCTATCAATCCGAGGTGTAGCCTAGTTTGTGTCTTGTATATTCAATCACATGTCAATTCTTCACATAACTACCATTTGGACGTCGGCTACTGAGAAAGCAGTGGTGGGAAATATATTGGAACTGAGATAAAAAATTAAAAGTTGCAAGTGTGTGTGCGTTCAAACGGTAAAACAAATCATGTTAACAGATATTTGGAAAGTTTGTGAACTATATGCTTCAATTGATGGCTACAAAATAGCCACTGTCAAATTGTACATGTATATACTACTTACTGCGGCAAACTGTTGTGTAGACAAGCGTTTTCTTCAATGAACTTCCCCGGCTGCGTAGTAGATGAAAATATATTTCCCATAGAAGATGCAATGACTAGAATGGCGCGAGCGCTGCAACACTTTACATTTTACTGCGTTCATGCGAGTCTCGACCAAACAGAGCAATCAATGCGTCAGACTCAATCTGTCACCGTCGGGCTCAGTTGTTTTGCAGAAACTGAACCCAAACAGGTTGATGAAATGCATGCCTTATCTGTTGCCTTGGGAACACCCTGCAATTACAGGACTCACTGCGCTTCAACCTGTCACTCGTTAAAAAGTGAGACCGATGAAAGCGTTGCCTAGTGGCTCTCTTTCCCTCCCTCCCACACACCACACTGACCACAACACAGACAGCTGCCAACGTCGCAATGAGAAACGTTAATATTCTGAAGAACCGTTTATTCTCATAACATTTTCACGTATGTAAAGCAAGTCTAGATGTCCTCCCAAAATGTTGACCTGAATTTCATATTATAATAAATTAACCACTCTCAATTTATTAAAGAACACGATAATCCCTATTCCCTACGCTAAATAAATTCACCAAGACATTCAACAAGTTTGCTTGAAGCTGGTTTGTACAACTCTGAAAATACATTCACCTATTAGGCTATCTATCTATTATCTATAACGATTAATAAGAAAACGTATTATTCAGCTTTAGGATATTTTTTTACCCAAGGCAGTGAATGTGCTGAGTGCATCCTGTATCATGAAATGGGATAGGATGCACTCTGGTGGTCATTTTTTGTGTAAAGTAAAAGTTGATGTAGCTACATACAATATGGGCATTACCAATGTATACACATAATTGGGATTACCCCTATGATGGCCCGAAAACAAGTGCACAATGCTCTTCTGCAAAAAATACTCAACAATAATGTGACAGAGTCAGGACACAAATTGCAGAAAGGCAACTGTAATTTATTCAAATAATGAACTGGATACAATATGTATAGAATAATTCATTATGAGCTCTCGTTTTGTGAGAAGCTCTGTCATACTGACAATTCAATGGTATGTTTACAGTATGTTAGCATGCATTTGGGTAGAGGCCCCAACGTCTCACTACAATGGATGACATTATACTATAGTACATTGTGTGATATGGACAGTAAAGGTAATCCTAGCCCTTTCAATAAGATTGGGCAAAGATTGTGATGAAACAGAAAGCGAAGATTAAATATATGTATAAATACAAATATCATACAGCATTCTGGGGGTTGCATTTAATTTAACCCTGTAGTCAAACCCAACCTCTCCTTTGATATATTGTTCTTAGGAGAGGGGAGCACTTTCACGTGGAGGGGTGATAAAATATGGTTTGTCTTCGACATTTTCAACAGTCCAATTTAAACCCATGATAGTGGGTTATATCAAAAGTTATGTCCCCCCCACTTCTAAAACCAAAGTTGCGTCATGACTGTGTTTATCCAGAATTAGATTTGGACTGAGCTTATAATCATCCTCAGTATCTTATCCATAATTTAAATGTTAGATTATTTTCAAAAGGGCCCCTCCTGAACATTTGACAAGATGGTTAGATCACTATCTCACTAACAGGTACTTCCATACTACAGTTCCTTCACACCCCTTGACTTCTTCCACATTGTTGTTAGAGCCTGAATTTTAAATGGATTAAATTGAGATTTTTGGGTCACTGGCCTACACACAATAACCCATAATGTCAAAGTGGAATTATGTTTTTCTAAATGTTTACAAATAAATTAAAAAATTAAAAAGCTGAAATGTTTTGAGTCAGTAAGTATTCAACCCCTTTGTTTTGGTATGCCTAAAGTTCAGGAGTAATAATGTGCTTAACAAGTCTGTCATAATAAGTTGCATGGACTCATACTGTGTTCAATAATAGTGTTTAACATAATTTTTTTATGTCTACCTCATCTCTATACCCCACACATACAATTATCTGTAAGGTCACTCAGTCGAGTAGTGAATTACAAACACAGATTCAACCACAAAGACCAGGGAGGTTTTCCAATGCCTCACAAAGAAGAGCACTTATTGGTAGATGGGAAAAAATAAAAAAGGCAGACATTGAATACCCTTTGAGCATGGTGAAATTATTAATTACACTTTGGATGGTGTATCAATAAACCCAGTCACTACAAATATACAGGTGTCCTTCCTAACTCAGTTATAGGATAGGAAGGAAACCGCTCAGGGATTTCACCATGACGCCAATGGTGACTTTAAAACAGTTACAGAGTTTAATGGCTGTGATAGGAGAAAACTGAGGATGGATCAACAACATTGTAGTTACTCCACAATACTAACCTAATTGACAGAGTGAAAAGAAGGAAGCCTGTACAGAATACAAATATTCCAAAACATGCATCCTGTTTGCAACAAGGCACTAAAGTAATAATGCAAAAAATGTGGCAAAGCAATTACATTTTTGCCCCGAATACAAAGTGTTATGTTTGGGGCAAATACAATACATTACTGAGTACCACTCTCCATATTTTAAAAAATAGTGGTTGCTGCATTATGTTATGGTATGCTTGTAATCGTTAAGGACGGATGTTTTCAGGATAAAAAAGAAACAGAATGGAGCTAAGCACAGGCAAAATCCTAGAGGAAAACCTGGTTCAGTCTGCTTTCCACCAGACACTGGGAGATTAATTCACCTTTCAGCAGGACAATAACTTAAAACACAAGGTCAAATCTACACTGGAGCTGCTTACCAACAAGACAGTTAATTTTTACAGTTGTGACTTAAATCTGCTTGAAAATCTATGGTAAGACTTGAAAATGGTTGTCTAGCAATGATCAACAACCAATTTGACAGAGCTTGAACAATTTTGAAAATAATAATGGGCAAATATTGTATAATCCAGGTGTGCAATGCTCTTAGAGACTTACCCAGAAAGACTCAGTTGTAATCACTGCCAAAGGTGATTCTAACATGCATTGACTGAAGGGTGTGAATACTTACGTAAAATAGCTATTTCTGTACTTCATGTTCAATACACTTGCAAAAATGTCTAAAAACAGGTTTTCACTTTGTCATTATGGGGTATTGTGTGTAGATGGGTGAGAGAAAAAATATATTTAATTCATTTTTAATTCAGGCTGTAACACAACAAAATGTGGAACAAGTCAAGAGGTATGAATACTTTCTGAAGGCACTGTAGGTGGTCAGCTATACAGAGACCTCTCAGATACCATCTAACAACACAGCATACATGACAGGCTGACTGACAGGGTCCAGCATTGCAACAGAGCGACATTTCTTATGCATAGTAAGTCTTAAAAAACACACAAGTCCGTGTTTTCACATACAGCAGTGACATGCAAGAAAATGACACGTTGGTGCTGAAATAATCATTATGTGGAAGCATGAATTGTTGAATTAATGTTGTTTCAATAATATCTTATGGAATCATAAACATGCCCAGTGACTGAAGTTATCTGTACACCAACACTGTCTAACTACATGCAAAAAGCGCAAGAGGTTAAAAACACATGCCACTAGAGAACTGGGGAGATTATTAGACCACTTTGGGCTCATCTAAGATTGCACTCTACTGGCAATGTCGAAGTTCTACCATCTCGTTTGTATCTTACCAT
This sequence comes from Coregonus lavaretus, assembly GCF_964263955.1. Taxonomy (NCBI): domain Eukaryota; kingdom Metazoa; phylum Chordata; class Actinopteri; order Salmoniformes; family Salmonidae; genus Coregonus; species Coregonus lavaretus. Next base: position 55,148,915 of record NC_139991.1, on the reverse strand, counting down.
ATCTGATGACAACTTTATCTATGTCAAATTAATTCCAACATTTCCATAAGAGATATGTCATGCATAGATTGTACAAGAGGTCTGCAGTCACACTAGGCTATACGCTTGGTATTAAAATTAATTTGTAAGAGCCAGTAATTTATACAATTTCACAATAATATGCCATTTAGCAGACGCTTTTATCCAAAGCGACTTACAGTCATGTGTGCATACATTTTTACGTATGGGTGGTCCCGGGGATCGAACCCACTACCCTGGCGTTACAAGTGCCATGCTCTACCAATTGAGCTACAGAGGACCACAATGACATTGCAATTACAAATATTCACTTGGTTAAAAGGTGTTTGTTTCTCTATGATTGCTCTTACTTTACAAAATATGATACACATTTTCTTTTTGGTGTTCTGAAAATGAGATGTTTAAAAACCACACCCTTAAATCTATTACCATATAAAAAGAAACAAACACATGATTTTGATTTGAGCTTCAACATTGTATCATCCCCATTTGCTCTCCACACGTTTGAGAAGTAAACACATATATTAGAAACATTTAGTTTCATTTCGTTTTTAAAAGCTCTTTACCAGTTGTAGTAACTGGGAGACTTTACAATTAACCAGTAGTGAGGACTTAATAAATAAAACAAATAGATTGTGCATCAACAACTATATCTATTAAATGTGCAACTTATGTAGCTTATACAATTTTTGCATTGGGAAATTAACAAACTCACATGCATACTATGAATTTGGTAAACCTTTTTCATTTCAATAAACCTCTACTATACAGGTTTCCACTCAAAACATGTTCCTAAACTGGCCACATTGATGAAAGGTCCAGACAATCATAAATAGTCAAGTAATCTGCTCTGCTGAAACGTGGGGGCCAGGAGTCACCCTTTGAAATGTACAACCATCAACAAACACCCCCTCCCGCCCCCATACCCCTGCAGTAAACGTGAGAGCATTTTCAAATGGAGGAGAGGGTGGAGAAACACGTGTATAGGCTAACAGACCTTTACAGCAGAAGCCTGAGACAGAGCATGCTATGACTAGAAACATGAGCATGCATTACAGACATGGGGTTAAGTGAGTGACAGTCAGGAGGGAGATTCCCCCAGAAGGGTGTCCAGGCTCCAGTCACTTCCATATTCAAGTCCTGGATCTCTTCCAACAGTCCTGTCCACCTCAACAAAAACCATTGGTGGCCGCGACAACATAAAGCAGTGAATGAAGGGTGGGCTTGAGGGGGGGCTGCAAGTCGAGTCGCTAGCATGCGCCCACCTTCGTGCTGAAAAACCACACAGCATCAGGAAAGAGCCTCATCTTCGCCCACGAAGGGCAGGTCCATACTTCTCATGCCCTCACCGCTCTCTTGTTTCCTAGAAAACAGACAGAAGGAGCAGAATTCAATACAGCCATCAGTGCTAAGTACAGTGGCTTGCGAAAGTATTCACCCCCCATTTTTCCTATTTTGTTGCCTTACAACCTGGAATTAAAATGGATTTTTGGGGGTTTGTATCATTTGATTTAGACAACATGCCTACCACTTTGAAGATGCAAAATATTTTTTATTGTGAAACAAACAAGAAATTAGACCAAAAAAATGAAAACTTGAGCGTGCATAACTATTCACCCCCCCCAAAGTCAATACTTTGTAGAGCCACCTTTTGCAACAATTACAGCTGCAAGTATCTTGGGGTATGTCTCTATAAGCTTGGCACATCTAGCCACTGGGATTTTTGCCCATTTTTCAAGGCAAAACTGCTCCTGCTCTTTCAAGTTGGATGGGTTCCGCTGGTGTACAGCAATCTTTAAGTCATACCACAGATTCTCAATTGGATTGAGGTCTAGGCTTTGACTAGGCCATTCCAAGACATTTAACTGTTTCCCCTTAAACCACTCAAGTGTTGCTTTAGCAGTATGCTTAGGGTCATTGTCCTGCTGGAAGGTCAACCTCCGTCCCAGTCTCAAATCTCTGGAAGACTGAAACAGGTTTCCCTCAAGAATTTCCCTGTATTTAGTGCCATCCATCATTCCTTCAATTCAGACCAGTTTCCCAGTCCCTGCCGATTAAAAACATCCCCACAGCATGATGCTGCCACCACCATGCTTCACTGTGGGGATGGTGTTCTCGGGGTGATGAGAGGTGTTGGGTTTGCGCCAGACATAGCGTTTTCCTTGATGGCCAAAAAGCTACATTTTAGTCTCATCTGACCAGAGTACCTTCTTCCATATGTATGGGGAGTCTCCCACATGCCTTTTGGCGAACACCAAACGTGTTTGCTTATTTTTTTCTTTAAGCAATGGCTTTTTTTCTGGCCACTCTTCCTTAAAGCCCAGCTCTGTGGAGTGTACGGCTTAAAGTGGTCCTATGGACAGATACTCCAATCTCCGCTGTGGAGCTTTGCAGCTCCTTCAGGGTTATCTTTGGTCTCTTTGTTGCCTCTCTGATTAATGCCCTCCTTGCCTGGTCTGTGAGTTTTGGTGGGCGGCCCTCTCTTGGCAGGTTTGTTGTGGTGCCATATTCTTTCAATTTTTTAATAATGGATTTAATGGTGCTCCGTGGGATGTTCAAAGTTTCAGATATTTTTTTATAACCCAACCCTGATCTGTACTTTTCCACAACTTTGTCCCTGACCTGTTTGGAGAGCTCCTTGGTCTTCATGGTGCCGCTTGCTTGGTGGTGCCCCTTGCTTAGTGGTGTTGCAGACTCTGGGGCCTTTCATAACAGGTGTATATATACTGAGATCATGTGACAGATCATGTGACGCTTAGACTGCACACAGGTGGACTTTATTTAACTAATTATGTGACTTCTGAAGGTAATTGGTCACTTTTCCATTACTTATTTTTTAGAATTTTCTGAAACAAGTAATTTTTTTCATTTCACTTCACCAATTTTGACTATTTTGTGTATGTCCATTACATGAAATCCAAATAAAAATCAATTTAAATTACAGGTTGTAATGCAACAAAATAGGAAAAACACCATGGGGGATGAATACTTTTGCAAGGCACTGTAGCTGTGTCAATTCTATCACTGCATAGATAGTTAGTTAACCTCAGTTTAGCTGGGAAACTGAGTGGAACCATTCACTTGTTACATAACTGGAGAGAGTGAGCAGAGAGGGAACTTAGCAAGCTGTTAGTCGAACATTCAGGTCAGAGGAAAAAAAAAAAGTACATGAAAGTAGTTCACTGGTATGTCCTTGGGAGAGGGAGGAGGGTATTGTGGTGCTGCATGCAGAGGATTCAGTAACCCATAAAAATAAACGGATACTTTGGCCAAATTTAATTCAGGGTTTTCACAGGCAAAGTGTTTAGGCTACAATTCTGTAAGTGCTTGGCCAAGGATCGAGTCAGGCTGGTTGACCTTGATCATGTTATGAAGTTCATTACAATCAGGGTTTAGACAATGAGATTCTAAGTTGACGGTTTCTGCTCATTGCTGTACAGTACACACCTGGCCAAAAACACTTACATTTGCGCTCGGTAGTAGGCAACCCCACTTCATAACGGATACCAGTGCAGTTGGGGATCAGCAAGAGGTTCCCAGACATGGCTTCAAGTACCCCTGTGTATTGGCTATAATTGTTTCATTGACTGTATGTTAAACTGTTACACAGGAGCACTTGACAAACTAACACCATTCATGCCTATGGACTTAAGTGTATTTCATACCACTTAAATAGTACTAAGATAGATAGGCAGGCAAGGCAGTGGCAGGCCCATAGTCCTTTACCTTCTTTGGTTACTATGAATGTAGCAGTATCTCACATTTCCCGCTCTCCTTTTGCTGGTGGGCAGGAGAGGGGGGGACAGATTAAGAGGCTGCCACAGCAAGTGCAGGCAAGCATATCATTGGTCGCCCAGGGAGAGAATACATCTTAACACCTTCTAAAAGGAGCATCATTTTGCAAGATCAGACTAGTTAGGAATGTTGCCCATGTACGAAAGTGCCTCTAGCACAGAGCTTCTCCAGAGTAATATGAAGCTACATTACATTTATTAAAAACCATGAACTGCTTTTCAGAGTTAGGGGCAATTCCAGTCCATTTCAATTCTCTTCAATGCTTTTCAATTAGGAATATTTGGAATGTGGTTTACTTTCTGAATAGACAGGAATTTAAATGGAATTGACCCCAACCCTGCTGCTTTTATAGTTGCAAAATTCTGGTAACTTTCCCCTAATTCCCCGGTTTTTCAAAAAAAAAAGCAGAAAATCCTCCAACCAGGATTTCGGGAAAACCTGGGAATTTGGGGAAAGTTAACAGAATGTTGCAACCCTAACTGACTAGAGAGCAGTGTAAAAGGCCTAAGAGGGGGACTTACGTGAGCATATGTCCCGGTGCAGACAGACTTGTGCCTCTGTCTTCTGTCCTCTGACGGCCCCAGTCAAAGGGGTTCCCAAATGAGCGCTTCCTTAGCATGGTCCTCACCAGGATCTACATAAACAGACAGATAGACAGACATCTGTGATCTGGCCACACAACTCTGAGTGATATTGTATTGTGTCAGTGGCTTTTTAGGGGGACAAAATCAGATATCAGACTGTATTATGTCCGGGGCTTTTTGAAAGGGCTATACCATAGAGTTAAGTATGAAACACATCACGGAGTGGCTATGAGCAGATCATTCATTGTCCGTAGTCATACTTTCACTTTTCCTGGTTATAGTTCAAACAAAGTATTTTAATTAGTTACATATTTAGCAACACTTCATATCAAGTTGCACTAATGCAATAATTACTCTATAACTTATTTGGTAACCACAGTTTAATTACCCAACTGTATGACAGTAAGGTAGATGAAATAATCAAAGAGCTGAAAGGAAACTGAACATATTAAACCAATAAATGAACATTCGTAACAAGGCATCTTTTGTGAACTGCAAAGTATGACCTCATGTCCCAGGACAGCAAGAAACTGCCTGCTGTAAAATGAGCCTGAGTGTGAGTTCTGAGCCATTAATCCAGTGCTATCATGTTTAATCCAGTGTTAAAGGCAGGGCAGTGTGTGGCCTGTGTGTGTCCTCCTCCCACCACTCACCACAGTGGCCAGACTGGGGATGTGTTTGACAGAGTTCTCCACCTCCTCCTCGGTCACCTCAATCAGCATGCAGCAGTTATCATCCTCCAGAGGGAGGGGTTCCTTTCCGTGCCTCGTCACCCACGGGTGCACCTGGAGGGAGCAGAGAGACAATCTCAACATCATGTAAGCACACACATACACACAAATGTATTAATTTTAATTTTAATTTTATTTCACCTTTATTTAACCAGGTAAGCCAGTTGAGAACAAGTTCTCATTTACAACTGCGACCTGGCCAAGATAAAGCAAAGCAGTGCGATAAAAACAACAACAACACCAAGTTACATATGGAATAAACAAAAACGTACAGTCAATAACACAATAGAAAATATATATACAGTGTGTGCAAATGTAGTAAGTTATGGAGGTAAGGCAATAAATAGGCCATAGTGCAAAATAATTACAATTTAGTATTAACACTGGAGTTATAGATGTGCAGAAGATGATGTGCAAATAGAGATACTGGGGTGCAAATGAGCAAAATAAATAACAATATAAATAACAATATGGGGATGAGGTAGTTGGGTGGGCTAATTAGAGATGGGCTGTGTACAGGTGCAGTGATAAGTAAGCTGCTCTGACAACTGATGCTTAAAGTTAATGAGGGAGATAAGTGTCTCCAGCTTCAGAGATTTTTGTAGTTCGTTCCAGTCATTTGCAGCAGCGAACTGGAAGGAATGGCGGCCAAAGGAGGTGTTGGCTTTGGGTATGACCAGTGAGATATACCTGCTGGAGCGCATAATACGGGTGGGTGTTGCTATGGTGACCAATGAGCTAAGATAAGGCGAGGATTTGCCTAGAAGTGATTTATAGATGGCCTGGAGCCAGTGGGTTTGGCGACGAATATGTAGTGAGGGCCAGCCAACGAGAGCGTACAGGTCACAATGGTGGGTAGTATATGGGGCTTTGGTGACAAAACGGATGGCACTGTGATAGACTACATCCAATTTGCTGAGTTGAGTGTTGGAAGCTATCCAGAATAAAATAATGGATTTCTGAAACACTGCTTGAGATTACTTACTTCTTGACACACACACACACACACCATAAACATATAAGAAAATCACAAAGAAGCAAACCTTAATCTGTGGTATTGATATCCTGCTCTCTGGATTCTTGTCCAGCATCTTCAGTAGCAGATCTTTCAGATCGTCAGATATGTCTGCACTGTAGGGCCACAACAATAGACTTAGGATGCTTACGGTCATCCATTTGTAATGGATCATATCACTCCCAGTAGAGTTGAATGTAGTACTCACTGCTCTGGCAGCTCCACTGGCTGGGTCTTGATCTTCTGATGAAGACTGAGGATGCGCTCATCCATGAAGGGACACTGTTGATGGGAGTAAAATTAGAGTCAACGTGGTTGACAAAAGTTAACATTTTAGGTGAACAATGATGTATAAAAATGTACAAGTTAAATTGTTCAGTATCCGTGTTAAACCTGACCTTGCTTTATGCAGATGTGGATTGTGAGGTAATATGTGCAACACAGTGTAAGGTTAGTGAGCAGTGTAAGGAAAGAGGTTAGAGGTTTACCACTCCAAACACGAAACAATAGAGCGTCACTCCCATGGCCCAAACATCCAATGCCTACAAGAAGAAACAGAAATGGACTTAATTTAAAACCCACATCATTAAATTGTCCCATACGAGTTGCCCTACGGGAATTCCAAAGGAAAATATGTCATTTCCAAAGAGCCCTCCAGGGGGTGACAGAAGCTCATTCACCTTGCCAGAGAAGTTCTTCCTGGTCTCAGAGAGGGTCTCTGGGGCGAGGAAGGCGGGTGTGCCCACCGTGCTGGTCAGAAGGGCATCTGCCCCCTCAAACTGGTTACTGACCCCAAAGTCAGCGATCTTAATATGACCGTCCTCCCCAACTAGTAGGTTAGAGGGCTTGATGTCCCGGTGGATGATCCTCTGGTAATGCACTGGAAAACAAAAACAACAACAACACATGTTACCGGCATCACTGTGCTGCAAACAGTATCGCTTCCATCACTGTCCTTGTCCATGGCTCGAACTAGTTACCCTCTGCTCGCAAACACCTGTGACCGCCTGCTTGACAGCCTACTAACCATTTGCGCCACTGAAAAGGATCCAATTTAATGGCGCAATTAGCAACATTTCAAGCTGTGGGTGAGTTTATTTGGTACGATCTCAATCTGTTACACACACACGCCTTAGTAGAATACAGGTAAATAAGGATTCTTACCTTGTCTATAAGTGAAGGTGGGTTGACTAAGTAGTTGTATAAGGGAGAGGGAGAGAGGTTTTGAGTGCTGCATCTAGTGCCCATACAGTGCATCTCCCTCCCTCCATATCTCCGTCTGTACTGCTCTGGTAGAAGACAGAGCTTGTGGTAAGTCTTAGGGTGCGCCCCCTTTTCCCTATATAGTGCACTACTTTCACCAGAGCACCATAGGCTCTGGTCAAAAGAAAATGTAATGTAGTCTCTGGTCAAAAGTAGTGCACTATATAGGGACTAGGGTCCTGTTTGAGTGCAATAATGGCACTAAAAGCCACTGAGATTATGTGCGTCGGGCAAAGGCGGCAGTGGGTGGCTAAAGAGAGGAAGAGAACAGACAGTTCTGAGATCACAGAAGAGAACCCACTCACAGAACTCGATCCCCCTGAGCAGGTCTTGGAAGTAGAACCGCGCCTGGTCTTCATTCAGCGGCTTGTCCGTGGGCATCTCCTCCATCACAGCCCTGCGCGCACATACTCACGCACACACACATGTAAACATACCCACAGACAGACACACACACGTAAACATACCCACAGACAGACACACACGCAGAGAGAGCAGTGCATTAAGCGTCAGTAGGGCACTATAAAATCTGCGATGCCGTGAACGCGGACGGAATCACGGAATCCAGACATTAAAACGAAATTCAACAATGTTCAAAAATGTATTGTATATACTAGAGAAGCAACTAAATGTATTGAACATGAATACATTTTCCCAAGTTTATCATAAGACATGAACAGAATGCATCAGTGATACGTATTTCCTGCAACTTTCTGAAGAGGCAACGAGAATGCCCCTGTCTGTGTGTGTGCTGTGCACGCGTTAGCGATGATGCTAGCTAATGGAAACAGTCTTCTGGTAGATGGAAAGGCTTTCCAAAAAACCTTCTCAATAAAAACTTAACTACAAACTTCAGGATATAATTGCAGAGTTTCATGAGGCTCTATGCTTACCTGGCAGAATGATATCATGATTATTTTCATCAATCCAGTGGGTATTTGTTTAGCAAATTCATCACATACAATACAAAAACACCGCTAAACAACAGCCACTTCAATTAAAGGGTAACTACACCAAAAAATCACAATTTCGATTTTTTTTTATTTGTGATTGAAGCATTGTGTGGACTTACAACATCCAATTTAGTTGTTTTTCTATTTAAAAAGTGTGATTTTGAGAGAGAAAACCTGAAAGAACTGGGAAAATCTGAAACCTGGAAAGAGCAAACAGAATTTTGGGAAAAACTAAACGGAATCAGGAAAAATATTACAATGATTTTGTAGGGCCCTACGTCTGTGCATAACTAGATTGGGCTCATTCCAGCTTGTAATGATTACAGTAAAAAAAGGCTTAACTTACCCCTGTTTGACCAGCTCAAACACTGTGAACAGAACAAAGATGCCATCATTACATCATCATCAACAATGCTTTAGCTAGTTAGTTATTATGATTGAATTGATAATAGCGGGAAATCATTTAATCTGTGAGTAGGTCTGATTAGGACGTGAGTGGGACATGTGTGTGTGCATGCGGATTGCCAGGCAGAGGGAGAATCAGGCCAATCATACCCATGTACAGATGGTCCTCACCAGGGTCATCCAGAACCTGGCAGGAGAAGAAAGCAGGTGAGAGGAACACATACTAAGTATACTAGGCCTACAGCACACTACACTACTAGCAGTCTGTGGTAAACACAAGTAAACTTGCAATCACTGACAGGGTCGAGGACACAGTGCAGACTACGCAGTCTCAATGATTGTATTATGTATTGGCAGTCCACAAACAGCTTGAGTTAAGAGGACCAACGCCATCCAAATTGCAGAGCCTCACCTCCACCAGCTTCACTACATTGGGATGGTCCAGCTTTTTCAGGATGGCAATCTCCTGGTAAACCCGTTCCAGGGGTCCTTTGGGCTGAGGGGGGACTTCGGGGGCTGCTTTGGCTCCGCGGGGGGGTGGTCTCCCTGCAGGTGAACAGGAGGGAAGAGAGAGTGTAGTGGCCTTGTTAGTCTACAGCAGCAGAATCCCAGAGTAGTGTACTAGCTAGTAGAGCCGGGTAATATGGACAAAAAGTAATATTGTGATAAATGCAACTACACTGAACAAAAATATAAAATGCAACAATTTCAAAGATTTTACAGTTACAGTTCATATAACGAAATCAGTCAATTTAAATAAATTCATTAGGCCCTAATCTATGGATTTCACAGATATGCATCAGTTGGTCACAAACACCTTAAAAAAGAAGTGGGAGCGTGGATCAGAAAACCAGTCAGTATCTGGTGTGACCACCATTTGCCGGAAAGGGGATTCATTTGCCTCATGCAGTGCAACATCTTATTCGCATAGAGTTGATCAGGCTGTTGATTGTCGCCTGTGTAATGTTGTCCCACTACTCTTCAATGGCTGTGTGAAGTTGCTGGATATTGTCGGGAACTGAAACACACTGTCGTACACGTCGATCCGAGCATCCCAAACATGCTCAATGGGTGACATGTCTGGTGAGTATGCAGGCCATGGAAGAACTGGGACAATTTCAGCTTCCAGGAATTGTGTACAAATCCTTGCGACATGGGGCTGTGCAATATCATGCTGAAACATGATGGCAGCGGATGAATGGCATGATAATGGGCCTCAGGATCTCGTCACAGTATCTACAGTCTTGGTCAAAAGTTTTTAGAATTACACAAATATTTTCTTCAGTGTTATGAGATATTTTTGTCAGATGTTACTATGGTATACTTAAGTATAGTTACAAGCATTCCATACGTGTCAAAGGCTTTTATTGACAATTACATTAAGTTTTTGCAAAGAGTCAATATTTGCAGTGTTGACCCTTCTTTTTCAAGACCTCTGCAATCCGCCCTGGCATGCTGTCAATTAACTTCTGGGCCACATCCTGACTGATGGCAGCCCATTCTTGCATAATCAATGCTTGGAGTTTGTTTTTGATTGTCCACCCGCCTCTTGAGGATCGACCACAAGTTCTCAATGGGATTAAGGTCTGGGGAGTTTCCTGGCCATGGACCAAAAATGTCGATGTTTTGTTCCCCGAGCCACTTAGTTATCACTTTTGCCTTATGGCAAGGTGCTCCATCATGCTGGAAAAGGCATTGGTCGTCACCAAACAGATCTTGGATGGTCGGGAGAAGTTGCTCTCGGAGGATGTGTTGGTACCATGCTTTATTCATGGCTGTGTTCTTAGGCAAAATTGTGAGTGAGCCCACTCCCTTGGCTGAGAAGCAACCCCACACATGAATGGTCTCAGGATGCTTTACTGTTGGCATGACACAGGACTGATGGTAGCGCTCACCTTGTCTTCTCCGGACAAGGTGTTTTCCGGATGCCCCAACCAATCGGAAAGGGGATTCATCAGAGAAAATGACTTTACCCCAGTCCTCAGCAGTCCAATCCCTGTACCTTTTGCAGAATATCAGTCTGTCCCTGATGTTTTTCCTGGAGAGAAGTGGCTTCTTTGCTGCCCTTCTTGACACCAGGCCATCCTCCAAAAGTCTTCGCCTCACTGTGCGTGCAGATGCACTCACATCTGCCTGCTGCCATTCCTGAGCAAGCTCTGCACTGGTGGTGCCCCGATCCCGCAGCTGAATCAACTTTAGGAGATGGTCCTGGCGCTTGCTGGACTTTCTTGGGCGCCCTGACGCCTTCTCACAACAATTGAACCTCTCTCCTTGAAGTTCTTGATAATCCGATAAATGGTTGATTTAGGTGCAATCTTACTAGCAGCAATATCCTTGCCTGTGAAGCCCTTTTTTTGCAAAGCAATGATGACGGCATGTGTTTCCTTGCAGGTAACCATGGTTAACAGAGGACGAACAATGATTTCAAGCACCACCCTCCTTTTAAAGCTTCCAGTCTGTTATTCTAACTCAATCAGCATGAGAGAGTGATCGCCAGCCTTGTCCTCGTCAACACTCTCACCTGTGTTAACGAGAGAATCACTGACATGATGGCAGCTGGTCCTTTTGTGGCAGGGCTGAAATGCAGTGGAATGTTTTTTGGGGAGTAAGTTCATTTTCATGGCAAAGAGGGACTTTGCAATTAATTGCAATTCATCTGATCACTCTCCATGACATTCTGGAGTATATGCAAATTGCCATAATCAAAACTGAGGCAGCAGACTTTGTGAAAATTAGTATTTGTGTCATTCTCAAAACTTTTGACCACGACTGTATGTGCATTCAAATAGCCATAGATCAAATGCAATTGTGTTCGTTGTCCATAGCATATGCCTGCCCATACCATAACCCCACTGCCATCATGGGGCACTTTGTTCACAACGTTGACTTCAGTAAACCGCTCGCCCACACAACGCCATACACGTGGTCTACCATCTGCCCGGTACAGCTGAAACCGGGATTAATCCGTGAAGAGCACACTTCTCCAGCGTGCCAGTAGCCATCAAAGGTGAGCATTTGCCCAGTGAAGTCGGTTACGACGCCGATCTGCAGTCAGGTAAAGACCCTGGTGAGGACGATGAACACGCCAATGAGCTTTCCTGAGACGGTTTCTAACAGTTTGTGCAAAAATTCTTCAGTTGTGCTAACCCACAGTTTCATCAGCTGCCCTGGTGGCTGGTTTCAGACGATCCCGCAGTTGAAGAAGCCGGATGTGGAGGTCCTGGGCTGGCGTGGTTACACGTGGTCAGCGGTTGTGAGGCCAGTTGGACGTACTGCAAATTCTGTAAAACTACGTTGGAGGCGGCTTATGGTAGAGAAATTAACATTAAATTCTCTGGCAACAGCTCTGGTGGATATTCCTGCAGTCAGCATGCAAATTGCACACTCCCTCAAAACTTGAGACATCTGTAAGTGACAAAACTGCACATTTTAGAGTGGCCTTTTATTGTCTCCAGCACAAGGTGCACCTGTGTAATGATCATGCTGTTTAATCAGCTTCTTGATAGGTGGATGGATTATCTTGGAAAAGGAGAAATGCTCACTAACAGGGATGTAAACAAATTTGTGGCCAAAATTTTAGCTAAATACATTTTTTGTGCATTTGGAAAATTTCTGGCAACACTTTACATGTTGCGTTTATATTTTTGTTCAGTGTTTCTTGCTCGATAACAATAAATAGCATACAACAATAAAAACAATTGTTTAATGGAAAGTTACTTTACATTAGCGGCAGGGCTATAGACAATTTATTTCCAGTGCCAAGTACACTACATATACAAAAGCATGTGGACACCCATTCATATTAGTGGATTCAGCTATATCAGCAACACCCGTTGCTGACAGGTGTATAAAATCGAGCACTCCGCCATGCAATCTCCATAGACAAACATTGGCAGTAAAATGGCCTTACTGAAGAGCTCAGTGACTTTCAATGTGGCATCATCATAGGATGCCACCTTTCCAACAAGTCAGTATGTCAAATTTCTGCCCTGCTAGAGCTGCCCCGGTCAACTGTAAGTGCTGTTATTGTGAGGTGAAAACATCTAGGAGCAACAACTGCTTTGGTACGCCACACAAGCTCACAGAACGGGATTGCCGAGTGCTGAAGCACGTAGCGCGTAAAAATAATCTGTCCTCGGTTGCAACACTCACTAAACAGTTCCAAACTGCCTCTGGAAGCAACATCAGCACAAGAACTGTTAGTCGGGAGCTTCATTAAATTAGTTTCCATGGCCGAGCAGCCGTACACAAGCCGAAGATCACCATGCGCAATGCCAAGCGTCGGCTGGAGTGTTGTAAAGCTCGCCGCCATTGGATTCTGGAGTAGTGGAAACGAGTTCTCTGGAGTGATTGATCACGCTTGACCATCTGGCAGTCCGACGGACTAATCTGGGTTTGGCGGATGTCAGGAGAACGCTACCTGCCCGAATGCATAGTGCCAACTGTAAAGTTTGGTGGAGGAACAATAATGGTCTGGGGCTGTTTTTCATGGTTCGGGCTAGGCCCCTTAGTTCCATTGAAGGGAAATCTTAACGCTACAGCCTACAATTTCATTCTAGACGATTCTGTGCTTCCAACTTTGTGGCAAGAGTTTGGGGAATGCCCTTTCCTGTTTCAGCATGACAATGCCCCCGTGCACAAAGCGAGGTCCATACAGAAATGGTTTGTCGAGATCGGTGTGGAAGAACTTGACTGGCCTGCACAGAGCCCTGACCTCAACCCCATCGAACACCTTTGGGATGAATTGGAATGCCGACTGCAAGCCAGGCCTAATCGCACAACACTAATGCTCTTGTGGCTGAATGGAAGCAAGTCCTCGCAGCAATGTTCCAACATCTAGTGGAAAGCTTTCCCAGAAGAGTGGAGGCTGTTATAGCAGCAAAGGGGGGACCAACTCCATATTATTGCCCATGAAGTTTACATACACTTAGGTTGGAGTAATTAAAACTAGTTTTTCAACCACTCCACAAATGTCTTGTTAACAAACTATAGTTTTGGCAAGTCGATTAGGACATCTACTTTGTGCATGACACAAGTAGTTTTTCCAACAATTGTTTACAGACAGATTATTTCACTGCATCACAATTCCAGTGGGTCAGAAGTTAACATACACTAAGTTGACTGTGCCTTTAAACAGCTTGGAAAATTCCAGAAAACAATGTCATGGCTTTAGAAGCTTCCGATAGGCTAATTGACATCATTTGAGTGAATTGGAGGAGTACCTGTGGATGTATTTCAAGGCCTACCTTCAAACTTAGTGCCTCTTTGCTTGACATCATGGGAAAATCAAAAGAAATCAGCCAAGACCTGAAGGTACCACGTTCATCTGTACAAACAATAGTACGCAAGTATAAACACCATGGGACCACGCAGCCGTCATACCGCTCAGGAAGGAGACGTGTTCTGTCTCCTAGCGATGAACGTACTTTGGTGCGAAAAGTGCAAATCAATCCCAGAACAACAGCAAAGGACATTGTGAAGATGCTGGAGGAAACAGGTACAAAAGTATCTATATCCACAGTAAAACGAGTCCTATATCGACATAACCTGAAAGGCCGCTCAGCAAGGAAGAAGCCACTACTCCAAAACCGCCATAAAAAAGCCAGACTACGGTTTGCAACTGCACGTGGGGACAAAGATCGTACTTTTTTGAGAAATGTCCTCTGGTCTGATGAAACAAAAATAGAACTGTTTGGCCATAATGACCATCGTTATGTTTGGAGGAAAAAGGGGGACGCTTGCAAGCCAAAGAACACTATCCCAAACGTGAAGCACAGGGGTGGCAGCATCATGCTGTGGGGGTGCTTTGCTGCAGAAGGGACTGTTGCACTTCACAAAATAGATGGCATCATGAGGAAGGGAAATGATGTGGCTATATTGAAGCAACATCTCAAGACATCAGTCAGGAAGTTAAATCTTGGTCGCAAATGGGTCTTCCAAATGGACAATGACCCCAAGCATACTTCCAAAGTTGTGGCAAAATGGCTTAAGGACAACAAAGTCAAGGTATTGGAGTGGCCATCACAAAGCCCTGACCTCAATCCTATAGAAAATTTGTGGGCAGAACTGAAAAGGCGTGTGCGAGCAAGGAGGCCTACAAACCTGACTCAGTTACACCAGCTCTGTCAGGAGGAATAGGCCAAAATTCACCCAGCTTATTGTGGGACACTTGTGGAAGGCTACCTGAAACGTTTCACCCAAGTTAAACAATTTAAAGGCAAAACATTTAGCTAGATTGCAATCTCTAAATATGATATTGCTGCTATATAGCCATGAAAGCTAATTGATTAAACCTATCAGTAAATGTAGGCTAATGTCCTACAAAAACTTTCCAATGCTAGGCCTAGGCTACTTGATGTACAACAAGATCTCACGGTTTTACCAATTTATCCACGTTTCTCCAAACATCAAATTTAGAAGTTGCTCCAACTTCAAATTTCGAAGTGTTTTTGACACCCTGGGTTGCTCCTGCTGCTATGTATCGTTCCAGGCAGATACTTTCAAAGCAGGAATCAACATAATGCATCGGTTTTAGAACTATCTACATGAACGCTGTGTAGCAAAATCACAGAAAACTAGTCACGTACGAAAAATGCTTCGGTAAGAAGAAGACAATGTCGGTAATTTTCGGATTATCGTCCAAGCACTACTAGCTAGGCTATGTACTCCCTGCTGGATTTACTATCTGCCTCATGCTCTGTACTTACGTGGGAAACCTGCCTGCCTCATCAGCCTCTTCTTGGACAGTACTTTCATCGCCTAGAGGAGGGGAGGGAGAAAGAGAGGGAGGGAGAAGGAGAGAAGTCTGACATCAAAGTATGGAGAGATGTACAGTAAAAAGGAGTGCAGTTACATGCTACAAACCTGTGCACATGCTTCTCTGGATAGAGGATGGCGTAGATGTGAAACATTACCCTACTTTTACACAATACAAGAAACACATTACAGAACTGCGAGTGTTCCTCAATTAATTAATTATCTACCAATTGCCTCTATTCTGCTTCACATACTGTCACACCTCATAGCGATAGCGTTGTCATGATACCAGTATCGCGATACTACGATACCAGATTTTCCATGGCAAAAAGGAAAACACAAAGCAGACTAAACTTTTTGGTCCTTTAAAAAACCTATTGTATGTAACATATTGTGTGCTATAGCTTGGAAAATAAACATGTGATCTGGGTGACAACATAAGGCTGCTAGTTTCCAAAATTAGGGCCACTTCATGTTTTATTTCTTTGTCACGATACCGCTGAGTATCGCGATAATTGTATCGTGTCAACACTACATAGCGATTAGTACTAATGATGACAGTGTGAGAGTGTGTGTGTATGTGTTGTGTGTGTACGGTGGCCAGCAGGACTCACATAGTAGGTGTTGTCGTCTTCATTGTAGGCCAGCTTGACAACACCATAGGAGCCCTTGTCAGAGAACAGGAGAAAACAGTTAGACAGAGTGTGACATTCAGCAGCTGTCAATCATCCACACAAATAAAAACCTGCTGTACACACTCAAAAGGACACACAAACCCGGATGCACGCACACACACAGAATAGCTATCCCAAGCTGACCCATCGGAAATGTATGGGCTGAGTACTCTCAATGAGGAGCAGCTTCAAAATCAACAGTCCAATTCAAATCTACCCACCCACCCACACATATTAGATTTGTGCCTAATTAGTGCAACACAATCTAGCTTCTCTACCCACACACATATACAGAGCTTAGCACAATTAGTTGGAAAGTATATCCTTCACACACACACACACACACACACACATCCCAGCTGGGAGAACAGATTGGGGCTACAGCAGGAAGCCCATCCCAGACTAGAGAGATGAGGTGATAGCAGAACACAACTCTCTCCAACTCCATCCTGACAGGCTCCCATTGTCTACTGCTCCACACAGAACAGAACAGACTCACTTGGCCCCATGCACACTACCCAAGGAGGAGATGACTAGGGCTATTTATACCAGCCTCTCATCCTCCTCTTAACTCTCCCCGGGCCAGGGATTTTCAGAGAATTTGAAATGAGGACAAGGCTGGCAGGGAGAACTGAGAATGATGGCAACTGTGTCCTTAATGATCCTCCGTCTTTTTAACATGCACAGTGGGAAATAGATAGAGGAATGGGGACTTCTTCAAAAGAAAATCAAAACAGACTATTTTATTCCAACAGCCATTAGGCTCTATAATAGATAATCTGTTGGTTCCTCTTGTATACAGCATATTCCACTTTCACTTTAAATGTGTAGCTACAGTATAGCACTTTTAATTAAATATATTGTGTAGTTTCTGTGTTTTCATGTTTTATGTACCATCTTTTTAAGCACGACCAAATTAATTTCCCCCTGGTGGTATAATAAAGTTGATCTGAAGTGCTTTGAAGAGCGACGACAGTACCTTTCCGATTTCATCTTTGAGCTTGTACTGGTTGAGCTGCACGCAGTCCTTTGAGAGAGAGAGAGAAAAAAGCAATTGGTTGACTAATGCATTTTTCTTGGTCTACAACAATCATCACATTAGGTATAGCATTAGCAGAACCAACAATCCATGTAAAAGCAATGTGCTTCCCAACACAACCTTCATTATGGATCACCTTGGAAAACAAACTAACAAAAGTCAGCATGACTAAACATACAAAATTTAAGTCTGTACAAACCATGAGTAATGGGATCTGCTAGTTTACATCAAGTCAAGTCTAGAGGTGTTCAAGGAGAAGGGTAACAGCATAGCTAGAGACCATAGGGTGCTATTTGGGACACAAACCATCTCTACATGGAGTCTACTGGACTATGCTTCTGAGATCTAATGGGGAGTGAGCTGGCATCTAATAAGACCATGGACCTTACCTTCACATAGACTCAACCTTTATACCAGTATGCTGCTTCATTTACCACTGGGGACAAATGCACATGTTCAGCTGATGTGCATTCATAGAATTTGGCTAACACAAAAATTGTGTTTTATTAAACAGACCAAGTAGGAGGTTAAATGGCCGTAGCCTACCTGCAGGTCAGTGATGGAGACGCGGTGAGACTCCACGGTGGGTCTACGGGGCAGCCGGGGGGAGGAGTGGGGCGAGGTGATGGGCGAGTAGGGCAGCGAGGGGTAGATGAAGCGGCCGTTGAGCCCTGGGGAGCCGCAGGGAGACGAGGCCGTCTGGGAGCGCTCCTGCAGTGATAGCTTCCTGTCTGACAGGTTTAGTCTTCCCCGGTGCTCATGGGGCTTGGGGAACAGGGCCTCGGGGCGGCCCACGGCGTGGGACAGCTGGTGGCAGGAGTGGGCTCTGAAGGGGGGCGCGCCAGGCTCAGGGGTCTCAGAGCTGTCCATGTCCTCCACCTCCTCACCTCCCTTGGGCTCGTACTCTGTCACCACGATGAGGGACTCCAGGTAGTCTGGGACAGGGTGGGGTTGAGGGTTCATCGTTGGGGCAGGGCAGCTGCACAGCAGGGGCTGAGTATGAGTGTGTGTGAGCAGGGAGGCATGGCAACAGGGCGAAGGGGGCTCAGCAGAGGGCCAGGAGGAAACACACGGAAACATGACGTAGACTGTCCCCAGAGCCTATTGGCCGCTGCTCCATCAGTGGTCTACCTCAGGAGAGAAGACAGCTAAGAGAAAACACACAATACAAAATATATTTCACTTTTCAACACAGAGAACTTGAAGGATGAAAAAACAAAAAATGTCTAACATTTAGGCTAACAGTTACAACACAGGTCTGTAGACAGACACAGAGCCTAGGTCCTGACCTTGTTCATGGGCAAAATAGCAAGATGTGCCAGACCCCCTTGGAATTCCAACCTGCAACAACATTTTAGCTCTTTCAACTCAAAACGAGTTGAGGTGCCAACAAACAAATCCTAGGAAAAGTATGAAAACACAGAGCAACTTCATAACTAGAGAATCAATCAACTTACAGCTGTATGAACTTAGGCTAGGCTACGACGTTACTAGCATACAGTTTCTCCATGTGCTAACAACTCCAAATAGTGCTAGAATCAAAAACAACATCTCCGAACGGTTGGACTCATTGAAGCCTCCATAGGGGGTTAGGTTATCTATTCTAGCCAACCAAGGTTGTTTACCTCTATCTCAAGTACCCCCCCCCCATCCTGTAGCACTAACTCCAAAAAGTTTTGGGACACTGTAAAGTCCATGGAGAATAAGAGCACTTCCTCCCAGTTGCCCACTGCACTGAGGCTTGGAAACACTATCACCACCGATAAATCTACAATAATCGAGAATTTCAACAAGCATTTTGCTACAGCTGGCCATGCTTTCCATCTGGCTACCACTACCCCGGCCACCAACTCTGCACCCTCCGCTGCAACTTGCCCATGCCCCCCCCGCTTCTCCTTCACACAAATTCAGACAGCTGATGTTCTGAAAGAGCTGCAAAATCTGGACCCCTACAAATCAGCTGGGCTAGACAATCTGGACCCTTTCTTTCTAAAACTAGCCGCCGAAATTGTCGCAACCCCTATTACTAGTCTGTTCAACCTCTCTTTCATAACGTCTGAGATCCCCAGAGATTGGAAAGCTGCCGCGGTCATCCCCCTCTTCAAAGGGGGTGACACTCTAGATCCAAACTGCTACAGACCTATATCCATCCTGCCCTGCCTTTCGAAAGTTTTTGAAAGCCAAGTTAACAAACAGATCACCGACCATTTCGAATCCCACCGTACCTTCTCTGCTATGCAATCCGGTTTCCGAGCTGGTCATGGGTGCACCTCAGCCACGCTCAAGGTCCTAAACGATATTATAACCGCGATTGATAATAGACAGTACTGTGCAGCCGTCTTCATCGACCTGGCCAAGGCTTTCGACTCTGTCAACCACCGCATTCTTATTGGCAGACTAAATAGCCTTGGTTTCTCAAATGACTGCCTCGCCTGGTTCACCAAGTACTTCTCAGATAGAGTTCAGTGTGTCAAATCGGAGGGCCTGTTGTCTGGACCTATGGCAGTCTCTATGGGGGTGCCACAGGGTTCAATTCTTGGGCCGACACTTTTCTCCGTGTATATCAATGATGTCGCTCTTGCTGCTGGTGACTCTCAGATCCACCTCTACGCAGACGACACCATTTTGTATACATCTGGCCCTTCATTGGACACTGTGTTAACAAACCTCCAAACGAGCTTCAATGCCATACAACACTCCTTCAGTAGCCTCCAACTGCTCTTAAACACTAGTAAAACTAAATGTATGCTTTTCAATCGAACGCTGCTGGCACCCGCCCACCCGACTAGAATCACCACTCTCGACGGGTCTGACCTAGAGTATGTGGACAACTACAAATACCTAGGTGTCTGGTTAGACTGTAAACTCTCCTTCCAGACTCACATAAAGAATCTCCAATCCAAAGTTAAATGTAGAATCGGCTTCCTATTTCGCAACAAAGCCTCCTTCACTCATGCTGCCAAACATGCCCTCGTAAAACTGACTATCCTACCGATCCTTGACTTCGGCGATGTCATTTACAAAATAGCCTCCAACACTCTACTCAGCAAACTGGATGTAGTCTATCACAGTGCCATCCGTTTTGTCTCCAAAGCCCCATACACTACCCACCACTGTGACCTGTACGCTCTTGTTGGCTGGTCCTCACTACATGTTCGTCGTCAAACCCACTGGCTCCAGGCCATCTATAAATCACTGCTAGGCAAATCCCCGCCTTATCTTAGCTCATTGGTCACCATAGCAGCACCCACCCGTAGTCTGCGCTCCAGCAGATATATCTCACTGGTCATTCCCAAAGCCAACACCTCCTTTGGCCGCCATTCCTTCTAGTTCTCTGCTGCCAATGACTGGAACGAATTGCAAAAATCTCTGAAGCTGGAGACTCTTATCTCCCTCACTAACTTTAAGCATCAGTTGTCAGAGCACCTTACTGATCACTGCACCTGTACACAGCCCATCTGAAATTAGCCCACCCAACTACCTCATCCCTATATTGTTATTTATTTTGCTCTTTTGCACCCCAGTATCTCTATTTGCACATAATCTCTTGCACATCTAGCATTCCAGTGTTAATACTATTGTAATCATTTTGCACTATAGCCTATTTATTGCCTTACCTCCATAACTTGCTACATTTGCACACACTGTATATATATTTTCTGTTGTATTTTTGACTTTATGTTTTTTTACCCCATATGTAACTCTGTGTTGTTTTTATCGCACTGCTTTGCTTTATCTTGGCCAGGTCGCAGTTGTAAATGAGAACTTGTTCTCAACTGGCTTACCTGGTTAAATAAAGGTGAAATAAAAAAAATAAAAAAAATAAAAAAAAAACGAGGAGAATGTGTGTGGGAAAAGAAGCCCCCTCCAGGTGGCCTCGTTTCTCCTCTCTCTCTCTCTCGCCTCCACATTCTCTCTATTCATCCCTCTCTCTTTACCACCACTGTCTTGGGGGAGTGAATTTATTTTGCTCTCTCCTTGACTCTTTTTCAACACTCTTTGACATTTTCTCTATTCATAAAACTCCCTCTAGCTTCCTCTCTATAACCTCTGTCTGTGTCTCCTTCTCTGCCTCACCACCACTCCCTGTCCCCTCAGTCACGTCCAGCCTTTCTCCCTTTTTGGTACCCGCTGTACTTCACCACTGACCCCTAGCTCATTATATCCACAAGACAGCCTCCTATTAAACACCCCCACACACACTCACTGGCAGTCTCCATCTGCTGGGGGAGAGTCAACAACAGGTATTGTGTGTTTCATCTTTTGATGAAGAGAAACATTTCCAGAACATGCTGTGGATTGGACAACCTTTATGAATCTTCCTCCTTCCCTCGTTACCAAGTAACAATACAATATCAAACGGGGTCGGTTTCAACAGATCACAGAAAATAAAGGATATCAGACCCAACAACGATGTGCCCCCCCCCTTCTTTTCAGAGCAGAGTAGCACTGTAAACTCCCCTGCTGTCACAACTCAACTCTGATAGCCTGATTTAGCTTGAGGAGAGTAGAGGAACGTGGTGAGACGTGACCCACTGTGTACATGGGGCTTTCTATAATCGGAGTGCAGTCAACTATCCATGACCTACTTTGATCTCAGATGGTTGGCGAGGCCCAGCTCAAGACCTATTTCCACTCGCATGAGATGCTAATGCAAACACAATCCGTGGTTGAGATATTCACACACACTTCAGAGTTAGCCTACATATTAACACATTTTCTTGTCCCTATTCTTGTCAAATTGGCTGAAATGGAGTCCAAAGACAACTTACTTCCTTGCTCCTAGAGATCTGAGGCTCAAACCATTAAACTACCCTGATCCCTCATTACACTGGATCGCTGACGAAGCAGCTTCCAGCCCTGGAAACAAACAGATGCTGCTCTGCTCCAGATGCCACTGGCTCATATCATAACAACAGTCACATGATCTGACCTGGGTGGGTATCAGAATCTGGGGATTCACTCTGAGGACAACAACACTCACACAGGGCCATATGTAGCAGAGGAGTATTCTCAACATCATTAACAGATCAACATTACAACCCTGTCACTGATCTATAGTCCGAGACCAGATAAGCCCCTGTGAATGGCAAGAGAAGTCTCTTCTCTCAAGCAGACTATATAGCTGATGTAACTACTGTAATATTTATGCAGTGGACTCAATGGGATTGACGGCTAAACATCTGGAAACCCATTAGGCCTATTTCAAATATACTTGACCAAACAGATGTTGCAAGCAAACACTTGGCAAGTTTGGTATCATGATTTGACCTGGGTGCCTATGACTTATCGATATGATCTGTTCACATTAATTGGATGGGAAGCAATTCGCATTAAATGACAATGTTAGTCTGCAAGCCCACAATTCGGTACCCAGGTGGCTCATTCCGAGGAAGATACTTATAACCTGTACATTACCACATCAACACACAAAACAGAGAACCATGCAAGGTTCACCTTCACAACAGCTTACAGAAAAATAGCAAACGTTACTGCTGTGCAGGATATGTTACATAGCTAACGTTACAGTTTATAGCTAGCTAGGTTGCTAACCCTAACGAAGATTTTCGCACTTTAAAATAGCTTAGCTATTGTTTAGGCTATGTATTGCCAAATAAGGTCATGTTATAGGTAATGGCATATTTATATAATTGACATACGAACATAAAATGTTCAATACACCTTGACAGATTTCCCACGTATCGTCGTACTTGATTGTGGAGCTAGCTAGCCAACTTAGTTAGCTTCACGATACAGAATGATGTTGAGGGAAGGCGACGCTCGCGCTTCACAAAAACAAGCCCTCGACCGTTAACGTGATGCGTGGTAGAAACACTTGCACAAAAACTTACCTTTTCATTAAGTGCAAATGTCAACTAAAGGTATTCCGTGTGCTAGCCACCTGAGGTATGAAATAGCGTTGATGTTGCTGGTTAGCTACATAGAGAAACTGAACGGGGGTATCGTTGTGATAAGTAGCGAGAATCCTCTGACGGACCAATGTAGTTGGGCAGACACCTTGTGGCCGGTGGGTGAAATGCTGTGGGTGATGGACCCTCTCAAACGAACGGTTCTATTATTTACCCCAGTAGATTCACAACAGAAAATAGCTATTCGGAGCATAGCTGAAACAAACTTGCCATGGAATTGGCCTTTCTTGGCATCGGAGAATATAGCCTTGATGATTTCTGGCTCCACCGTGTGGTACAAAAACGATATACACTACATGACCAAACGTATGTGGACAACTGCTCGTCGAACATCTCATGGAAACCCATTTCATGAAGCTCCCGACGAACAGTTATTGTGCTGACGTTGCTTCCAGAGGCAGTTTGAGTTTGTAACTCTGTAGTGAGTGTTTCAACCGAGGACACGATTTTTATGCGCTTCAGCACTCGCGTTTTTTGAACTTGTGGTCTACCACTTCCGGCTGAGCCTTGTTGCTCCTACACGTTTCCACTTAATACACTGCTAAAAAAATAAAGGGAACACTTAAACAACACAATGTAACTCCAAGTCAATCACACTTCTGTGAAATCAAACTGTCCACTTAGGAAGCAACACTGATTGACAATAAATTTCACATGCTGTTGTGCAAATGAAATAGACAACAGGTGGAAATTATAGACAATTAGCAAAACACCCCCAATAAAGGAGTGGTTTTGCAGTTGGTGACCACAGACCACTTCTCAGTTCCTATGCTTCCTGGCTGATGTTTTGGTCACTTTTGAATGCTGGCGGTGCTTTCACTCTAGTGGTAGCATGAGACGGAGTCTACAACCCACACAAGTGGCTCAGGTAGTGCAGCTCATCCAGGATGGCACATCAATGCGAGCTGTGGCAAGAAGGTTTGCTGTGTCTGTCAGCGTAGTGTCCAGAGCATAGAGGCGCTACCAGGAAACAGGCCAGTACATCAGGAGACGTGGAGGAGGCTGTAGGAGGGCAACAACCCAGCAGCAGTACTGCTACCTCTGCCTTTCTGCAAGGAGCACTGCCAGAGCCCTGCAAAATGACCTCCAGCAGGCCACAAATGTGCATGTGTCTGCTCAAACGGTCAGAAACAGACTCCATGAGGGTGGTATGAGGGCCCGACGTCCACAGGTGGGGGTTGTGCTTACAGTCCAACACCGTGCAGGACGTTTGGCATTAGCCAGAGAACACCAAGATTGGCAAATTCTTGGGGGGGCCGCACAGCCCTCCATGTGCTCGCCAGAGGTAGCCTGACTGCCATTAGGTACCGAGATGAGATCCTCAGACCCCTTGTGAGACCATATGCTGGTGCGGTTGGCCCTGGGTTCCTCCTAATGCAAGACAATGCTAGACCTCATGTGGCTGGAGTGTGTTAGCAGTTCCTGCAAGAGGAAGGCATTGATGCTATGGACTGGCCCGCCCGTTCCCCAGACCTGAATCCAATTGAGCACATCTGGGACATCATGTCTCACTCCATCCACCAACGCCACGTTGCACCACAGACTGTCCAGGAGTTGGCGGATGCTTTAGTCCAGGTCTGGGAGGAGATCCCTCAGGAGACCATCCGCCACCTCATCAGGAGCATGCCCAGGCGTTGTAGGGAGGTCATACAGGCACGTGGAGGCCACACACACTACTGAGCCTCATTTTGACTTGTTTTAAGGACATTACATCAAAGTTGGATCAGCCTGTAGTGTGGTTTTCCACTTTAATTTTGAGGGTGACTCCAAATCCAGACCTCCATGGGTTGATCAATTTGATTTCCATTGATAATTTGTGTGATTTTGTTGTCAGCACATTCAACTATGTAAAGAAAAAAGTATTTAATAAGATTATTTCATTCATTCAGATCTAGGATGTGTTATTTTAGTGTTCCCTTAATTTTTTTGAGCAGTGTATAATAAGCCATTTAGCAGACGCTTTTATCCAAAGCGACTTAGTCATGCGTGCATACAGGTTTAGGTATGGGTGGTCCCGGGGATCTAACCCACTACCCTGGCGTTACAAGCGCCATGCTCTACCAATTGAGCTACAGAGGACCACTTCACAATAACAGCACTTACAGTTGACTGGGGCAGCTCTAGCATAGCAGAAATGTGAAGAACTGACTTGAAAAGGTGGCATCCTATGACGGAGCCTCTTCAGTAAATCCAATCCTACTGCCAATGTTTGTCTAAGGAGATTGCATAGCGATGTGCTTGATTTTATACACCTGTCAGCAAGGGGTATGGCTGAAATACCACTAATTTGAAGGGGTGTCCACATACTTTCGTATATATTGTGTAATTTTACAACCCATAAATCTAGGTAAAGGGTGGTAAAATTTGAACGTTTCTAAAAAGGTAATTGCATGTCATATCCATAGACATTAAGGGTCCTATCACAATCACTAAATAAAGAGACCAAAAGGCACTTCAAATAGAAGTTAGCAGAATTTATTTCAAATATAACAAAAAAGAGGGGGTGAAACTACAATGTCAAAACAGGTGTCAGTCTTGCAAAATGTAGAAGTCTGGCAAAAGAATAAAATAGTGTATATTCTCTTAAGAAAAAACATTAAAAACACTGTACAATGTAATCTTTTTAAATTAACCATTGCGGATACTATCGCCTCTTCTGGAAAATGTTTCCTCTTCCCATTCCTCCACCACGACCCCGTCCTCTTGCAGCCACTGCAGAAAACAGACAGTTAAATTCATTAGATATACATTTAATAAAATCTGTCTATATACAGGGGGTACCGGTACAGAGTAAATGTGCGTGGGCACAGGTTAGTCGAGGTAATATGTACATGTGGGTAGAGGTGAAGTGACTTTGCATAGATAAACAGTAGCAGCAGCTTAAAAATAGGGAGGGAGGGAGGGGGGGGGGGGACAATGCAAATGGTCCCGGTAGCCATTTGATTAGCTGTTCAGGAGTCTTATGGCTCGAGTGAAAATTAGTGTTATTGACCCTCAATCCTTTTCCATACTGGTGTATGTAGAAGCAGTAGCACTCACCCTGAGCTTTGAGAATGGCTGCCTTCCCCCTCCCTGCCCCGGTGCCCTGGTTCTTGTTTTTCATGCTCTTTAACATAGGGGCATTCTTTAACATGTCCGGTAAAATCAGGAAGCGAATCTTGCTGCCCCGGATGTAGACCTGCTCTAGTTGGGCTACACGGCCATCCCGATGAGTCACAGTGATATTTGACATCTGAAAAGAAGAGATAAGAGTTGATATACTTCCTACAGACAACTCTAAAAGGGACAACAAACAAATCCCTCCCTTACATAATAATAAAATAGAGATTATCTGACAAGTATCCCTTAAAACAAGTTATTGTCTGAAACCTGAAGGCAGTCAGATGACAAACCTGGCAGTTCATGTTGTCCTCAGCCTCAATGAGCTTGCCCCTGTACACTTCACCAGTGTTGGTCTCACAGGTCACAATGTGACCCTCAGCTTCATGCAGAATCTTGATGGGCACGCCGATGGACATATTTGCAGTGGTCCTGTAGAAACAATATTTAGATTGACAGCATCTCCAGAGATAGAAAACAAATTGTACCTTATTATAATAATTAACAAGGTATAACACCCAAACTAAAGTATTTTATTTCAGCATAATGGAAGGGTTAGATTATAGCCTACTATAAATAAAAATGCTTGCACTGCCGCACCCCTGGTCACCCTAAGTCTTGCTTTTGGCACTACCCGTCCATGCACTGCCCCATTTCACCTTTTACCTGGAACCCGACTCTTTCAATGTCTGGTCTTCAGTCCATGCACTCACTTGGCTGACCCAGATCAACATCAGTCTTCATTGTTGCCAATGATATGCCTGGCCTGACTTAGTCTTGATGGACTATTGTTCTTCAAACTAGGTGGTCACAGAACTATGAACTTCTACTTGGCCAATCAGAGGATGTACACCCCTCTTGAGTGGATCCTTCATAGTTTCTTCCTACCAATAGTTCAGTTTCTTTGTCACCTCTACTTGCTGGTTTAGACCTGGGTTACAATTGTATTAACATTATGTGGTTATTCAGCCTGCGCATGGCTTTCAAGTTATGGTGGCCTACATTGAAAACAAACCTTTTCAATTCTACTGGAAAGTTAAGTGAGTTTCAGTATCAAGGTTGATAGCTACCTGCACATAATTTCTGAGCCAGGTAAATTAGAAAAAACGTTAAATTCAAAATATTGTCACATACGCCTGATAGGTGCTGTGAAATGTGTTGTTTTACAGGGTCAGCCATTGTAGTGCGGCGCCCATGGAGCACATTCAGTTTAAGTGCCTTGCACAAAAGACACATCGACAGATTCTTCACCTTGTAGGCTCGGGTATTTGAACCATCGACCTTTCGTTACTGGCCCAACACTCTAACCGCTAGGCTACCTGCCGCACAAACCTATTTAGAAGTGCAAAATGTAGTTAGCTAGGTAACTATATAGCTAGCCAACTATAGCCTACTCATCCGTGGGGGGGTCTCTACTGTAGCTATCTAGCTAGCTAACGTTAGCTTGCTGGCAAGGATGGGTGTGTTGGTTTAGGCTCGCTGGATAGTATAAGCAATCTAGCAACTAACACAGCAGCAACTTGCTTAAAATGTAGCATTGATTTTACCTTAATTTGAACTTGAATGAAGTTGTTCTTTGTTGGTTTCCGCGGTCTTCCAACTTTCAAGCTTCTGCAACGTGCGACCTATGAATCAGCCGCGAGAGTGTTTTGTGCGTTTTACGACTACCCAGAATGCAACTGGGGAAAGGAAGAACTTCCGGTTAAAACATAAAGTGATGCCTCATGGGACTTGTTGTCTTCCTCGAAATATGAGTCAATGGCGCTTACATTTGCTAAATAAGTTCAGGCGAACCCACTTTTTTAGATGGAGACGATCCTTTTGTAAAATGAACGTGTTTGGATAAATTAAACATACAGACAATCTGACAGGCCATTTCCTTTCATTGTGGCCCTTGCTTGTTCTGCCCACAATGCTTAATTTGCTCCCACTGTAAACGACACAGATGGAATATCTTGGGTAAATTACAAATATCTTTGCTACAGTGGTTTACGATCCTATAGTACACTGATATTGACGGTAGGGAGCAGTATTGAGTTGGTGCGTTGTTTAGAATAAATCAAAGTAGCCTACTTCATCCAGTGGCAGCCAGTGTCATGGCAATGTAAAAAATAACTTTCTTATTTAAACATGTACTTTGGATGGTGTCCGTGCTTACAAATATCTGGGCATCTGGATAGATGAAAAGCTGTCTTTTAAAAAGCATATTGATGAGATAGTTAAGAAGCTGATAATAAAAATGGACTTATTCTATAGACATTGGTCCTGCCACTCGCTAAATAGTAGAAAGCAGATGATTCAGTCGACGTTCCTATCGGTCCTAGGCTATGGCGATATCATATATGAACGCAGCTGCCACTTAATTAAAGTCGTTAGATGCAGTTTATCATAGCGCACTGCGCTTTATTACGGGCAACAATTTTAGTACTCATCACTGCATTCTCTACCAGAAAGATGGTTGGCCTTCTTTGATGTCACGTAGGTTGATACATTGCTATATTTTCATTTATAAAGCCCTTTTACAAAAAGTCCCACTATACCTAACATCGTTACTAAACTTTAGACATACGAGTTACCACACCCGGTCTCAGCGATGGCTAACTCTGGAAATTCCTTTGGTCTCTACTGAGTTAGGTAAATCAGCTTTTAGTTTTCTTGCACCTTATTTGTTTATCCATCTTTAAAATGATCTTAAATGGCATGTTCTGGTGCCTCTGGCAATTCAGAAAGCGGATTTAGGACCTTATTACAGATGAATGTGTTTGTTTTTTATGACCGTGTTTTTCTTTCTGCTTACATTTTATGTATATATATATATTGGTGTGTATTTTCTGTAATTTATGTAATTCAGGGCTCATCTGTAAAAGAGTCCTTTGTCTCAATATGATAAAAAATAAAGGTGAAATAAAATGTTAATCTGACCAGCTGTGAAACTGACCAGTCAGTCATGCACTGAGGCGCTTTTGAAAGAAGCAGGAAACAAACAAATATTGCAGCTGTCATTGTCAATTAGTTTGATAACCTGAGAAACAGGACAAATGAGCAAAAGTGTAAGTGGACTTACATGAAATTGCATACAGATGTCCAGTTCCCCTTCCTTCCTTATCCTTATAAGATTATGGGATGCATGCCTGCCTCAAATGGCCACTAATAGAAGGCTATTCAGCTCCTTTTAATGCACATGTTTTGAAGTTGTCCCCTTTCTAGCTCAAAGAGCCCAAGGGCCCATGAATTCTGGATTTGTGAAGATAGTATTTGACCTTTAAAGTCTTTTCACATGTTGTGTTTTGGCATGGTTGTGGTGATGTGCTTAGTTTGTTGTTTTTTTAAATCAGGAGATTGCCTGCACATATCTCTTTTCTGCACAAAGTGACCCACAGAGGAAGTAGATGATACAAATATAATATGTCCAAGGATACCAAGCCATACTATCTCTCTTTTTCTCTGTAACTGACCATGGACTAGTCTGGACTGAGCTTTGAAACTATTTTTCTCTCTCTAACACACACACACACACACAGAGAGAAAGACAGACGAGGAGTCCTACCAACTCATTATATACTATCTCTCAGCTCCAGACCAAAACCTAATTCAAGCTTCAAATAAACCTGCCAGGGACCTGATCTACACAGCTCTCTGTCCCTCTATACACTTATTCAGTCAGTGCCAATAATCTAGAGACATGCATCAGAGGGTACATTTACGTTTTACATTTTAGTCATTTAGCAGACGCTCTTATCGAGAGCGACTTACAGTTAGTGAGTGCATACATTTTTTTCATACTGGCCCCCCGTGGGAATCGAACCCACAACCCTAGCGTTGCACGCACCATGCTCTACCAACTGAGCTACACGGGACCCCCATGTCTCCTCTTCTCTATTTATAGCAGTAGCAATAAGGCCATAGAATCAACTGTGACAGAGGGACTTGTAAAGGCATGTTTACAAACAAATAACCATAAAGATTATCCGCTAGGCTAATTATGTCCCTAATAAAATGTGTATACTCTAACAAGGCACCCACTAGACTCATGTTGTATGTTAAAGCCAGCAATATGTTAATTTTTACTGTATTACTCGCTGTAAAAGTTAACCCACTTGAATGAGCCATTGTTTTATTACACAATATCATGCCGCCAAAGCCTCCACCTGAAACTTGTCTTTCTTTCACCATGTTTAGTCTACAATTGATTATGTCATTCAGAATGCAAAAACATTCCACAGTGTTTGATTAGTATTTTTATGATGGTTACGGCATTGATTGTAGGTTGTAGAGCTCATTTTCATATTTCCTTCATCTCATGTTATTATAGTTACACAACACAAAACATTTTAAAGAGCAAATTGCCAATGTCCACCTTCTATTTTAATTCACTGCATAATGTTATGATGGATGCTGAATAGATGCAATGCATCATTATTGAATAAACACACACAGTACATGCCCACACAAACTAAGGCTGTGAGCACTAAAGGGAGAACTCTTCCCCCACATCACGCGATTGCTCTGGGGAGAAAACACTGCTTAATGCAGGTCGTTCCCACAGTGGAGGAGCATTTCAATGAGGAAAGGGAAAGCATAATGGCATAATAAAAGACAATCAAATGCACCTTCATTTGATTTCCATTGAATTAGGCCCAGTGACTGTTGTCAGCAACTACTCTGTAAACACAATCACACCAGTTGGTGAGCGTGTGATTGTGTGTGTGTTTTAGCTCTCCAGGGGGAGGTTAAAGGTGTGCCCACTTATTTGAGCAGTGAGATAAAATCCTTTGTGTTTCTTTGTTTTGGCTTGTTGGCAACACTTGTAGGGGGATCTGGCTCTGAAATTATACAATGACTTTGATGACGTACTCAATAGAGTTGTGATGGGTGACTGGTTCTTTTGTCCAGGTTATCAATCTGGCAACCTCATATGTTCAGTAGATATAGACAGAGTATATTTGGCTGTAAAATCAGCAAGTTACAGAGGCTATATATGGAGGCTATATGGAACTATTGATTTTCCCCTTGGAGTAATGTAGTTAGTTTTCACTTCAGCAGTGAGCGTGCAATCACAAGATGCTGCGATTTACTCTCCAACCAGATGCAGTATCACATCTTTCAATATAAACTAATGGACGTCTAGAGCATCATCACATCTTAGTGATGTGTTCTCTCTCCCCACCAGAACTCACTTAAAGAAACACACAGTGATAATAGAGTTTAAGACTTTTAATAATCTGACAAGTAAACTCAGGGGACCAGCTTTTGAAAACAGGATATGACAGAATTGGAGGAATACTGCATTGCAAAAGGGAGAGCATACATTTCAGAAGCCTCACACTGACATACAGTAGTTTCATTAACTCAGTAGTGGTTGGCCAGCAATACCGGATATTGTATCATACAGTGTTGCACAGTCGTTGGCGTCCTTATGGTTTTGGTCATAATCTTTCAGCATACGACAGGTGTTCCTTAGACCAGTCCATTAATTTATAATGTGATCAATCTTTAAATTCAGAAAGACTATCAGCCTACACTAAAATGCCTCAGAGGCGATGTATACAAAATGTGTCCACAAATAACAGCTATGTGAACAACAAATACAATCATTTGAAGAAAGAAAAAAGTTAAATGGCTGGGAGTAATTTAATACCAGTTTGTTGTTGCCCTTCCAGGCTAAGGAGTCTCCCTCCTAAAGAAAGAAAAGCTATTTCTAGTAAGTGCAAGCATTTCCAAGATTTAAGTCAAATTTATTTTTACAGGCGTAGGGAACATGCTTTTAGCTTGGTCCCTCACTTCTCCCCCTCCTAGTTGATGATGTACATTGGGGTATCAGTAACTTGTCCATCATGGGGATAACTATATCATGACACCTCAATGAGTTCTACTGAATGGTTAGGGCTGGTCTGTGTGGGGGACAGAGGCCTGACGTGCACAAATGAGATGTTCCCACTGTCATCTCCATCACCTCTGTTGTTCCCACAAGGTTCTTAGTCTCAACCCCACTTTGGACCGCACATCCCATGATGCACTGCTTCCACCTAGGCGACAGGGGGGCATCCCCTCTGTGGTGTCCGTTTTGGATGTAGCTGATTGGTGCAGGGTCTGACCGTGGTGGTGACCACTGGCAGAAGGCAGAGGAAGCCTCTTTCCCAGCTCTATGGGTCTCTATGGGAGTCCTAGTGGGGCTGAGTTTGGGTCTGGGCTCCAGGGCATAACTGTTCACCATGGTGCCAAATGAGTCATCCACCATGCTGATGCGAGTGGAGGTACACATGATACTAATGCTGCCGCCCACCCCTCTGCCACCCCCAGCCCCATGCCCCTCCTGGTGGCCCAGCACATGCTGGCGCAGGATCCTGCGGAATGTGTGGCGGAACTCCCGGAGGCGGTATGCGTAGATTAAGGGGTTGACCACGGAGTTGGCATGGGACAGGATGATGGCGATGTTCATCACCCAGATGTGTGGGCGCCCACAGTCCTGGCAGAACAGGTTGAAGCAGTTGATGATGTGCAGGGGCAGCCAGCAAAGGGCGAACAGCCCCATGATGATGGCCAGAGACTTGGCCGCGTGGACCTCCTTCTGCAGGGTGGAGCGGGAAGATGTGGATGACGAACTTGTCCCGGGGGCGTGCATGTGAGCCAGTTTCAGGTCAATCCGCCTCAGCTGGCCCCTTGTTGCCATGAAGATGTGGGCGTAGATGGCCAGCATGACCAGCAGAGGCACCAGCACGCAGCCGAAGAAGTTGAAGTAGACCATGTAGTCCAGGGTGACCACACCCTCGAACAGGCACTCTGTCATGCCCTCGGGGCATGAGCTGCTGTTGGTGGCGTTGACGCCCCTGTTCCAGCCCAGCATGGGAGTGAGGCCGATGCCCACAGAGAGAACCCAGCACACTGCGATGATGCCCTTCGCCCTCCCGGCCGTCACAAGGCTGTTATACCTAAAGATCACATGAAAACACAAGAGAGGAATTCAGATAGGTGCTTTATATTTTTTATTACATGACAAACATTGATGTTCCCAGGATGAGAGAGTTCCTTTATTCAAGGCCAGACAGACTCAATAACAAAGCAAGTTCACCTTTCCTGGACCAAACGAATGGCTTCCTGTGATCAGAGAGCTCTGCAGAATGTATGGGACAGGCTTCAGAGGGTAAACAGCCTTTATACATAGAATGTACCCGTATCTACTTGTATAGCAGCAGCCTTTTGGGAAATGAGTCCATTGTTTGACAGACTCGACTAGCCCTGCCATACTAGGAGATGGAGCAGCGGATATCAGCTCATGTACTATATGTGGACTTAAGAAAGCATTTCCTACCTGTATTGTGATTTAGGGAACATTGCACAAAAGCTTATCTACCCTCTGATGTAACCCTTGTTGGCTGTGCTTTGTTTGTGCCCCAGACAGTACACAAATTAAAATCTGTGTTCTATGTAATATGCAGAATGAGATCAACCGATTGATATAATATCACAAACCACTCAATATTGTGATACACCACAGCTATAGAAATTTAAGGCAAATATTCGCTCAGCATTAAAGCAAATACTAAGGGGAACATTCAGTCTTAAGGCCAATAGTTGTAATGAACAGAATATTAGGCTGTTGTCAGGTCTTGCTGTCTGTATTCTTCCATTGGCCATTTCTAAACCAGAGTTCATAATGTAAAATCTCAAAGGGCAGCGCCACAGACACATGACCCAGTTGTTTGTGGTTAAGGGGTGGGTTGGGGGGTCCAGGGGGAATTAGGCCTCTGTGAACCAGGGTGGCGGCAAGTTTACTAAGCCCCTTGGATCTAGAGCTCAGGCTCCAATGAAAGCTCATTCATATTTCACACACATACAAATACACACACACACACACACACTGGCTGGGCCCCTAACCCTAACCTGCAATGACTTTTCCACGAAAGCAATGCCTTCCCACAGGAGAATCAAAATTGCGGTTGTGACTGTGACCAAACAGTGGCTTTGGTTACCCACACGTTTGTAGTATGAGGCACCCTATTTCACTCTAGTTTCACTCTAGTTAAGGGGATTTTGGTTGTTGTTGCCAAGTTTGCGGGTTGTTTGGTTGTAGTCTGCAGGAAATATCCCTTAACATATATTCAAAGTTACATATTTGTCCCTTATGCAAACTTGAGTGCCTTATTAACATAGCATACTAAACTAGCTATCTAGACATTTATTGCAGGCAATTTGTTGCAGTTAATGTTCCTAATGACTGGTGTTGAGCAGATAGCAACCCGGATGATACATATTTTGTAATTATTTTTTATATATATATATATATATATATATATATATATATATATATATATATATATATATATATATATATATATATATATATATATATATATATACATACATACACACACACACACACACATACCCCTTTTTCTCCCCAATTTCGTGATATCCAATTGGTAGTTACAGTCTTGTCCCATCGCTGCAACTCCCCTACGGACTCAGGAGAGGCGAAGGTCGAGAGCCATGCATCCTCCGAAACACGACCCTGCCAAGCCGCACTGCTTCTTGACACACTGCTCGCTTAACCCTGAAGCCAGCCGCACCAATGTGTCGGAGGAAACACTGTCCAGCTGGCGACCGAAGTCAGCTTGCAGGTGCCCGGCCTGCCACAAGGAGTCGCTAGAGCACGATGGGACAATGAAATCCCGGCCGGCCAAACCCTCCCCTAACCTGGACGATGCTAGGCCAATTGTGCACCGCCTCATGGTTCTCCCGTGATCGAACCCGGGTCTGTAGTGACGCCTCAAGCACTGCGATGCAGTGCCTTAGACCGCTGCGCCACTCAGGAGGCCCAACCCGAATTATCTACCTGCCATCACACCCTGAGGGAGAGCTGAAAAACAGAAAAACACAAAGCTCTCTCTCTCTGAACCAAAGAGTTGCTCACTACCCTGTCAGGTTCTTGGTTCAGCGCAGTGGTGTACTTTAAAGTACTACTTAAGTAGTTTTTGGGGTATCTGTTTTCTTTAATTGACTATTTATATTTTTGACAACTTTTACATTTACTTCACTACATTCCTAAAATAATATAATGTACTTTTTACTCCATACATTTTCCCTGACACCCAAAAGGACAGGAAAAGGGTCCAATTCATGCACTTATCAAGAGAATATCCCTGGTCATCCCTTCTGCCTCTGATCTGGCACTCACTAAACAGGTTGAGATAATGGATGGGCTGGACATGCCAAGAGATGAGTTGGGATTGGTCTGCCATGTAGAATGCTTCTGTCTATAACATGAGCTGCTCAGTATGTGTAGATAATCCTTGCTACCGCAGCTTTTTTGAAAGAGATGAAGTTAGCCATGGACAACTGCAAAAGTGTTGCTACTGCTCTCAACAACATTGCTGCCCTGAATTTAGTAGGCGGTCTGTGTGAACCGGAGTGACTTGACACAACTGGCCAAACAAGCTGTAGCTACAAACAAAATGGAAACGACACTTAGTTAAAGTGGTTCCAGGCTGCCATGAAGCGTTCATCCATGTATACGGGTAAGAGTCTAGCTACATATTCAGATTTTATATGTTTCTAATTTAGTCAGAAAGTACTGTTAGCTAGCTAGCGAACGTTAGCTTGCTGACTCGCTAGCTAACGTTACGTGTATGATCTGTGTCAGTGGCGGTTGGTGCCGTTTAAGATGAGGGAGGACCATTTTTTTTTGTTCATGAGCATTGCCTTATTTCTATTACAGCATATTGGATGACTGTCATTCATATTCCATTCACCCAGTTCAATGTAACATCGATAGGTTTAGGCTACGACATGATACTCTAATTTTCCCTATATCATGAGGTTGCTACAACCTAGCCTATGAATGAAAGTTTCCAACTTAGGTGCACACAGGTCGAGAGAAAAAATTGAGGTGACAGACTGTCACATTCAATACCAAATTCAGGTATGTTTATCCCTGTTTCATTCCGTTTAAGAGATGTTTTTCAACAGAATCGGCGGAAAGAACACACCCCTGATCACGCGTAAACACAGTTCACTTTCATAGCAGCCACGTTGTATTTCTTCTCGCATCTATGTATGCACTCACTAACTGTCTGGATAAGAGCGTCTGCTAAATGACTAAAATGTAAAATGTAAATCTATGCACTATCCCCCTCTCACCCTTTCCCTTTAGTTGTGGACTTCAATGCACAACACATCAGCTGTATGAGACCAGGCGAAAAAACCTTAATAATTACTGTGTAAGTCTATGGAAGGGGGTGACAGCCATGAGCGTCCTAGGTTTTGTATTGAAGTCAATGTACCCAGAGGAGGACGGAAGCTAGCTGTCCTCCGTCTACACCATGGTGCTAACCTACAGAGTGCTGTTGAGGCTACTGTAGACCTTCATTGCAAAACACTGTTTTAATCAATTATTTGGTGACTTTAATATATTTATTATAGTTGTATCTAAAAGGATAACTTTTTTAATGATTTATCATTTGTATTTTTATTAAAATTCACTGAGGATGGTTCTCCCCTTCCTCCTCTGAGGAGTCTCTATAGATCTGTGTAGTAATATTACTTGTATCTCAGAAAGCCGTTTGCATTGCTAGTTATAGCCTAATGTTAGCTACCTAGCTAACATTGAACCTACACTACATGACCAAAAGTATGTGGACACCTGGTCGAACATCTCATTCCAAAATCATGGGCATTAATATGGAGTTGGCCCCCATTTGCTGCTATAACAGTCTCCACTCTTATGGGAAGGCTTTCCACTAGATGTTGGAACATTGCTGCGGGGACCATTCAGCCACAAGAGCATTAGGGAGGTCGGGGCACTGATGTTGGGCAATTAGGCCTGGCTCACAGTCGGCGTTCCAATTCATCCCAAAGGTGTTCGATGGGGTTGAGGTCAGGGCTCTGTGCAGGCCAGTCAAGTTCTTCCACACCGATCTCGACAAACCATTTCTGTATGGAAATCGCTTTGTGCATGGGGGCATTGTGCACGGCGAGCTTTACACCACTCCAGCCGACGCTTGGCATTGTGCATGGTGATCTTAGGCTTGTGTGCGGCTGCTCGGCCATTTCATGAAGCTCCCGACAAACAGTTATTGTGCTGACGTTGCTTCCAAAGGCAGTTTAGAACTGGGTAGTGAGTGTTGCTATTTTTACACACTACACTCTTCAGCACTCGGTAGTCCCGTTCTGTGAGCTTGTGTGGCCTACCACTTCACGGCTCAAATGTCTTGCTCCTAGACATTTCCACTTCACAAAAACAGCACTTACAGTTGACCGGGGCAGCTCTAGCAGGGCAGAATTGTGATGAACTGACTTGTTGGAAAGGTGGGATCCTATGACGGTGCCAAGTTGAAAGTCACTGAGCTCTTCAGTAAGGAAATTATATTGCCAATGTTTGTCTATGTAGATTGCATGGCTGTGTGCTCAATTTTATACACCTGTCAGCAATGGGTGTGGCTGAAATAGCCGAATCAACTCATTTGAAGGGGTGTCCTCATACTTTTGTAAATATAGTGTAGTTGGTTAGCTTTAGCTAGCTGCAGATTCATACTACAGCATTTCATGCATTGTGGCTAGCTATGACAATCCGTTTGTATGGTATGCGTTGGGATTATGGTTAATTGTTTAGGTACATGTCTAAACAAAAGACTCCACATAATTACATGACCCATCATGTTTGCCAGGTGTGTGTCGGGGTGATTACTGCCATCAATTGTATTTCATGAACATGTGTACATGTCTAGACAATAGTGACCCATCCATTTAGCTAGATGTGGCTGGGGGGTGGTTATAGCATTTATTTTGCATGACACATCAATTTAGACAAGTGTGTCTGGTTAAACAATCTAATAATGATAAAATATGTATAAAATATTTTTTTATGGACACTTTATATTTTTGATATTGCTACACCTTCTGTATCCTGTGCATGTGACAAATAAACTAAGATTTGATTTGATTTGATATAGTGTGTGTTTACCAGAGATGGTAATGTAAAGAACAACATGACCTGCACCAAAGTCAGATCAGGATATACAGTTGAAGTCAGAGGTTTACATACATCAAAATAAAGGAAACACCAACAGTGTCTTAATAGGGTGTTGGGCAACCATGGGCCACCAGAACAGCTTCAATGTGACTTGGCATAGATTCTACAAGTGTCTAGAACTTTATGGGAGGGATGAAACACCATTCTTCCATGAGAAATTCCATAATTTGGTGTTTTGTTGATGGTGGTGAAAAACGCGGTCTCAGGCACCGCTCCAGAATCTCCCATACAGTTGAAGTCGGAAGTTTACATGCACTTAGGTTGCAGTCATTTAAACTCGTTTTTCAACCACTCCACAAATTTCTTGTTAACAAACTATAGTTTTGGCAAGTCTGTTAGGACATCTACTTTGTGCATGACACAAGTAATTTTTCCAACAATAGTTTACAAACAGATTGTTTCACTTATAATTCACTGTATCACAATTCCAGTGGGTCAGAAGTTTACATACACTAAGTTGACTGTGACTTTAAACAGCTTGGAAAATTCCAAAAATGATGTCATGGCTTTAGAAGCTTCTGATAGGCTAATTGACATCATTTGAGTCAATTGGAGGTGTACCTGTGGATGTATTTCAAGGCCTACCTTCAAACCCAGTGCCTCTTTGCTTGACATCATGAGAAAATGAAAATAAATCAGCCAAGACCTCAGAAAAAAATTGGGAGAAATTTCCAAATGCCTGAAGGTACCACATTCATCTGTACAAACAATAGTACGCAAGTATAAACACCATGGGACCATGCAGCCATCATACCGCTCAGGAAGGAGACGCGTTCTGCAAATCAATCCCAGAACAACAGCAAAGGACCTTGTGAAGATGCTGGAGGAAACAGGTACAAAAGTATCTATATCCACAGTAAAACGAGTCCTATATCGACATAACCTGAAAGGCTGCTCAGCAAGGAAGAAGCCACTGCTCCAAAACCGCCATAAAAAAAGTGTTATGAGAATTTCTATCCCAATGTTTCAAAAATGAACTTATTACTCAGTCTGTATCCCAGAGGTTGTAAATCTCTAATAATCAGACCAAGCAGCCCAGCATACAATCATCAGGGTTTATTCATGAGAACGTTCTAAAACAAAATGGTCATACAATATTTTTATATGCACACGTCAGAGAAAGAATCCCTCCCCTCTGTAGGCAGGCTGTAGTTTTCCACTTTATAATTGCTCTCCTGACCATCAGTTCACACACACACACACACACACACACACACACACACACACAAGCCTAACAGTTTCTCTCCTCCCTAAATTCCTCAGTTATCTTGGTTTCTCAGTTGCCTGTAGACAGTTCTCCTTGTCCTTTGTTGTCTGGCCTAACTCTTATTCACATTGCTAAATAGTAGCACAATGTCATAATCTTTACTGGTCCTACACTCACACATTACCAGGTAGTAGATTCTAACACATCTCACACAGTTTCAGAGTGTAATAATTAGTCACTACTAAGAAAATACTAAATCATACTTAAAACAAGAACATTTCACAACTATATTTAAGGGTGGAACACTTAGTCATTACTTTTAACCTGATTCCTATATCAAAAGGCCAGACTACGGTTTGCAACTGCACATGGGGACAAAGATTGTACTTTTTGGA
This sequence comes from Coregonus lavaretus, assembly GCF_964263955.1. Classification (NCBI taxonomy): domain Eukaryota; kingdom Metazoa; phylum Chordata; class Actinopteri; order Salmoniformes; family Salmonidae; genus Coregonus; species Coregonus lavaretus. The sequence goes on along the minus strand of NC_139991.1, from coordinate 55,109,023 downwards.
GAAATGTCCTCTGGTCTGATGAAACAAAAATAGAACTATTTGGCAATAATTACCATCATTATGTTTGGAGGAAAAAGGGGGTCACTTGCAAGCCGAAGAACACCATCCCAACCATGGCAGCATCATGCTGTGGGGGTGCTTTGCTGCAGGAGGGACTGGTGCACTTCACAAAGTAGATGGCATCATGAGGAAGGAAAATTATGTGGATATATTGAAGCAACATCTCAAGATATCAGTCAGGAAGTTAAATCTTGGTCGCAAATGGGTCTTCCAAATGGACAATGACCCCAAGCATACTTCCAAAGTTGTAGCAAAATGGCTTAAGGACAACAAAGTCAAGGTATTGGAGTGGCCATCACAAAGCCCTGACCTCAATCCTATAGAACATTTGTGGGCAGAACTGAAAAAGCGTGTGCGAGAAAGGAGGCCTACAAACCTGACTGTTACACCAGCTCTGTCAGGAGGAATGGGCCAAAATTCACCCAACTTATTGTGGGAAGCTTGTGGAAGGCTACCCGAAACGTTTGACCCAAGTTAAACAATTTAAAGGCAATGCTACCAAATACTAATTGAGTGTATGTAAACTTCTGACCCACTGGGAATGTGATGAAATAAATAAAAGCAGAAAATAAATAATTATCTTTCTATTATTCTGACATTTCACATTCTTAAAATAAAGTGGTGATCCTAACTAAGACAGGGAATTTTTACTAGGATTAATTGTGAAAAACTGAGTTTAAATGTATTTGGCTAAGGTGTATGTAAACTTCCGACTTCAACTGTAGGTATAAGGAGTGTATTTATACCTGGAGTTTTTCCTTATTGTAGGCTACTACTTTCACCACTTTTAGTCTTGAAATCGTTGGTTGTTAATTACACTACCTTAGTCACTCTGTTTAGCACATGGCCTCACATGTGAATCCTTAAAGAGATGGGTGGGGCTAAGGCTTAAGAAGGTGTGAACGATGCTGAATAGGTGTAGACAAAGAGGAGCTCTCCAGTAGGTGTACCAAAACATTCAAGGGCCATTTTCTCAAAAGTGGGGTTACAAGTTGATCAACTTTCAAAGCAGAATTACTTTCTCCATTGTTCCTCAACTGCAGTGTATGATATACCATTTTGTAGCTCTGAGTCTCTACTTTTATCCAATGTAAAAAACACAATTTCAAATGGTAAATTATGTCCAGTGTGCCCCTGGCTATCCATAAATAAATAAAAATATTATAATAATTGTGCCGCCTGGTTTGCTTAATATAAGGAATTTGAAATTATTTATACTTTTACTTTTGATACTTAAGTATATTTAAAACCAAATACTTTTAGACTTTTACTCAAGTAGTATTTTACTGGGTGACTTTCACTATTTACTTGAGTATTTTTTTTATTAAGGTATCTTTACATTTACTCAAGTATGACAATTGGGTACCTTTTCCACCACTGGTTCAGCGACTGTAAAACGTTTTAGCCACATTATCTCTCAAAGTGTTAAGCCTGATTTGATCCTAACTTGGCTGGCTCACTCCGAGGCTGGAACCCAGGACCTCTGCCTCACAAACACACGTGACCGCCATCCTGAAGCGTCTTACTCAGTCGTGCCACCCGAAAAGCTAGCTATCGGCACCACAAGTGGAGAGTTTCACCGTCCCATTCTGCTACACAGTCACGGTATAGAATAGAGGAGGTGTATGGGACATTCAACATACAACACATTCAAAAATACACTGCTCAAAAAAATAAAGGGAACACTTAAACAACACAATGTAACTCCAAGTCAATCACACTTCTGTGAAATCAAACTGTCCACTTAGGAAGCAACACTGATTGACAATAAATTTCACATGCTGTTCTGCAAATGGAATAGACAACAGGTGGAAATTATAGGCAATTAGCAAGACACCCCCAATAAAGGAGTGGTTCTGCAGGTGGTGACCACAGACCACTTCTCAGTTCCTATGCTTCCTGGCTGATGTTTTGGTCACTTTTGAATGCTGGCGGTGCTTTCACTCTAGTGGTAGCATGAGACGGAGTCTACAACCCACACAAGTGGCTCAGGTAGTGCAGCTCATCCAGGATGGCACATCAATGCGAGCTGTGGCAAGAAGGTTTGCTGTGTCTGTCAGCGTAGTGTCCAGAGCATGGAGGCGCTACCAGGAGACAGGCCAGTACATCAGGAGATGTGGAGGAGGCCGTAGGAGGGCAACAACCCAGCAGCAGGACCGCTACCTCCGCCTTTGTGCAAGGAGGAGCAGGAGGAGCACTGCCAGAGCACTGCAAAATGACCTCCAGCAGGCCACAAATGTGCATGTGTCTGCTCAAACGGTCAGAAACAGACTCCATGAGGGTGGTATGAGGGCCCGACGTCCACAGGTGGGGGTTGTGCTTACAGCCCAACACCGTGCAGGACGTTTGGCATTTGCCAGAGAACACCAAGATTGGCAAATTCGCCACTGGCGCCCTGTGCTCTTCACAGATGAAAGCAGGTTCACACTGAGCACATGTGACAGACGTGACAGAGTCTGGAGACGCCGTGGAGAACGGTCTGCTGCCTGCAACATCCTCCAGCATGACCGGTTTGGCGGTGGGTCAGTCATGGTGTGGGGTGGCATTTCTTTGGGGGGCCGCACAGCCCTCCATGTGCTCGCCAGAGGTAGCCTGACTGCCATTAGGTACCGAGATGAGATCCTCAGACCCCTTGTGAGACCATATGCTGGTGCGGTTGGCCCTAGGTTCCTCCTAATGAAAGACAATGCTAGACCTCATGTGGCTGGAGTGTGTCAGCAGTTCCTGCAAGAGGAAGGCATTGATGCTATGAACTGGCCCGCCCGTTCCCCAGACCTGAATCCAATTGAGCACATCTGGGACATCATGTCTCGCTCCATCCACCAACGCCACGTTGCACCACAGACTGTCCAGGAGTTGGCGGATGCTTTAGTCCAGGTCTGGGAGGAGATCCCTCAGGAGACCATCCGCCACCTCATCAGGAGCATGCCCAGGCATTGTAGGGAGGTCATACAGGCACGTGGAGGCCACACACACACTACTGAGCCTCATTTTGACTTGTTTTAAGGACATTACATAAAAGTTGGATCAGCCTGTACTGTGGTTTTCCACTTTAATTTTGAGGGTGACTCCAAATCCAGACCTCCATGGGTTGATAAATTTGATTTCCATTGATAATTTTTGTGATTTTGTTGTCAGAACATTCAACTATGTAAAGAAAAAACGATTTAATAAGATTATTTCATTCATTCAGATCTAGGATGTGTTATTTTAGTGTTACCTTTATTTTTTTGAGCAGTGTACATTTAGACATAACAAATAAAGACAACAAATAATTGTAAAGATTATCAACTAAACTAACCCTACTTGACAACCACGCAAATATTGTCCATTCCTCACAGACAAATTATTGTTATCTATAAACTATCTCCATTTTGTCATTAAAGGCAGGACTAAAGGACTATAAATATACATCTAATTGTAAGGAAATTCAACAATTTTCCCCTTTGGGGAAATTAATGACTATAAAGCTAAAAGGGAGGGATGACAATGCTCTGTGTGTGTCCCCTTGTGTCACAGTGACAGAGAGGCTACGTGAGAGTGTTCATGTTTCTGTTGGGGGGGGATCCAGGGCTGTTTGAGGTGAGAACACAGTCCTGTCTATATATACTGTGCCTGGGCCCGCTCCCTCACAGGTCTCCCCTGGTGTTGATTTACCAGGATGATAATGATCAAAGCCTTTAGCCATTTTAATCCTTCCAGCAGCACACAAACACTAACCCAATGAAGCCTGTGGAGACATTTATCTCTGTCTGCCCTGCGGTGGGAAGATTAACCCTAATCGAATTACCCTGCTATAATTCAATGTATTTTCATACACAAATGCATTGTGCTGTGCACATCACTTATATCATAGCCAAGATCTAATGGGCCAGAGGACCTGCCTTTTGATGTTCTGTAAATAAAACAACATATCAAGCATAGATGATACCTGTTTGTTTGATAGTTGGTTTTTAGAGAAGACCAGGAGCAGAGTGTCACCACCATGCTCAGCCCTGTCCCCAGCCAACCCCCCCCAGTCCCCTCCCTCTCCTCCCCTGCTAAGGTCATCACCTGAGGGGACTCTTGATGGCAATGTAGCGGTCCACAGCGATGGCCAGCAGGCTGAAGATGGAGCTCTGGGTGAGCACCAGCACGAAGCAGGCAATGAACAGGCAGCCGTGGAAGTTGGCGCAGAAGCCCATGCTGATGGTGATGGCGAAGGGGATGGCCAGCAAGCCCACAGCGATGTCTGCCACCGCCAGGGACACCACAAAGTAGTTGGTGATGGTCTGCAGGGTGCTGTTGAGGCACACGGCCCAGCAGACCAGCACATTACCGGTCACGGCCAGGCAGGCGATCACCAGCTCCAGGGCGATGTAGACCAGAGAGGCATTGTTCAGCATGGTGGGGCCGGGGGCACGTTGAAGGTCACAGCCAGAGTCTGAGTCAGGTAGCAGGGAAGGGGCCTCCTCTCTACATGCATCGCTACACGTGCAGACTCTGGCCCTCCACCAGGGACCGTCCGTTCGATGATTAGCAGGCTCAACCACCAGTAACAACTTCCTGTTTCTATAGCCGTTGCCCAGAAATGGTGCCACTGCCAACCACAGAGCAAATGAAGAAGTGAGTCGAGGTTCACTCTACTCTATTGTCACGCTACAGAAGGTTGTTTGGTTCTCTCCTTCTTCCAGTCCTTCTGTCCAATCGTGTTCTCTGTTGCTAACCTCAGGGGCTGGACACTGCACACTGGGAGAGGCTGGAGTGTTGCCGTTGCCAACCAACTGTCACATGAAGATCAGTATCCTGCAGTGAGAAAGAGAGAGTAATGTTTACTGTTCATTTCTGATTGTTTATTTCCCTTTTGTTTATTATCTATTAACATATGTTTCCCATGCCAATAAAGTCCTTTGAATTGAATTGAGAGAGAGAGCGAGAGAACAATCTCATTACTAGTTTCTGTACAAACAGGCTGCAGGTCAACCAGCACACACACACACCAGGTCACAACAGCAATTTGTCTCCCAAAGCCAGCAGCTCTGTTTCCCACACAGATCAAAGCACAGTCCAATAATACAGCTTTTATTTTAGGACAGCTTTCCCCTCAAAAAAGGTCACACTTATCACCAGACCCTGTCACGCTTCTCTCTCCAATCAAGAACCAAGAATTACGCCAATGAGCGTAGCGATATGAATTGTAGTGACACAGCTAGTGCTATTATTGGAACAAATATTTAGACAGTGTTTCTATTGTAATCATTTACATGGCTGTTCCTATTCTATTCAAGGTGTGGTCTTTTTCTCCAAAGCATTTCCTAATTCAGCCAGGTTCTCCTATATCTAACGCTGTTGTTGGCAACTTTCCTTCCTGTTGCCAGTACAAACCCCTTAGCAAGAGAGATTGAAATGTGGGCTAGTCTATTGAGTTTACTGGGTTTCACAAACCCAGGAGAACGAAGGAGAGACAGACATGTTATTCCTATGCCAGTTATTACAAAAGCCATATAGCCCTCACTTCAAAAGCCCTATAGTTCTGTACGAGTATACACCTCTGGATATGTATAAATGGATCAAATGAAATCACATTTTATTTGTCACATGCTTCGTAAACAACAGGCGCAACAGTGAAATGCTTACTTATGGGTCCTTTTCCAACAATGCAGAGTTCAATATAAAAGATGGATATTAGCTACTACCTGAAAGTTCAGTATCATGACAGAAACCGTAGACAGAGGGAAACTATGACGTGGTATAAGATGAAGCGTTCTCAATGTGAAAACACTGCTGTTCCCTTACTGATAATATGCAGGGGGCAGTTTTCTTCTATTTATAGTAAGCAGCTAGTTGTTATCAGGCCTGAGGGAACCCTCTTGGCTTTCATGTTTAGACAGAGACTAGACCGCTCGTTCCCTTGGAACCCACTGAACTGTGTTGGCAGCCTTGTCTGAGATTGTGGCAGAGCACATACCTCAAAAAATGTGCCTTCAATCAGGGCGACAAGGCGACTGCACCTTTATCCTGGCCCAGAAGGTCTGTAACCGCTCAACCCCTCCCTCACCCCACAACCCCCAGAGCCCCTATGGAGTGAGATAAGGACAGTGGAATCTAGGGAGGAGGACAGACTAAATGGCGCTGTCATTGCTGATGTGGAAACATAACCTGGTTTCCACTTCTGTCACTACTACATTATATAATTTCTTATTGCTGACAGTGATGTAGTGGTAAAAAAAAAAATTGGTGGGTGAAGTCTGGTTGCCGTGAAAAAAGTAAAGCTCACTTTACTTTAAATGCATTTTCCTCAAAAAGGTGGGTAAACTTTCAGGCAAAAAAATAAAGTGGGTAAACTAGAAGGCCCATATGGCAACCGGAGTATGGGCAAGTGGGTGTGTCGAAAGGAAAGTAGTGGGCGTGTGAAAAGGAGTGGGTGTGTCGAAAGCGCTCTCCTATAGACAGTTTTGATTGAGACATTATTTTTTTTGTACCACGCAACTACCGTACCATATTTCACTGTTAGTTTTACAGAAATAATGGTAACTGTTCAGTTATTAAAACTGACGATTGTTTATTTTTTCATTAAAAGTACTGATGACGGGTGTATTGTTGCTTGTATGCATTGTATGCGTGTGCTTACCGTGACTGTCACCCTGATATTGGCTATTAGGTAGCTACAGTGCCTTCGGAAAGTATTCAGACCCCTTGACTTTTCCCACATTTTGTTACGTTACAGCCTTATTCTTAAATGGATTCAATAAAAATAAAAATAAACTCAGTAATCTACACACAATACCCAATAATGACAAAGCGAAAACAGGTTTTGACATTTTTGCTAATTTATAAAAAATAAAACAGAAATACCTTATTTACATAAGTATTCAGACCCTTTGCTATGAGACTCAAAATTGAGCTCAGGTGCGTTCTGTTTCCATTGATCTTCATTGAGATGTTTCTACAACTTGATTGGAGTCCACCTGTGGTAAATTCAATTGATTGGACATGATTTGGAAAGGCACACACCTGTCTATATAAGGTGTGTGCACAGTTGACAGTGCATGTCAGACCAAAAACCAAGCCATGAGGTCAAAGGAATTGGCCGTAGAGCTCCGAGACAGGATTGTGTCAAGGCACAGATCTGGGAAAGGGTGCCAAAACATTTCTGCAGCATTGAAGGTCCCCAAGAACACAGTGGCCTCCATCATTCTTAAATGGACAAAGTTTGGAAACACCAAGACTCTTCCTGGAGCTGGCCGTCCGGCCAAACTGAGCAATCGGGGGAGAAGGGCCTTGGTCAGGGAGGTGACCAAGAACCCAATGGTCACTCTGACAGAGCTCTAGAGTTCCTCTGTGGAGATGGGAGAACCTTCCAGGATGACAACCATCTCTGCAGCACTCCTCCAATCAGGCCTTTATGGTAGAGTGGAAAGATGGAAGCCACTCCTCAGTAAGCCACTCCATGACAGCCCCTTGGAGTTTGCCAAAAGGCACTTAAAGACTCTCAGACCATGAGAAACAAGATTATCTGATCTGATGAAACCAAGATTGAACTCTATGTCCTGAATGCCAAGCGTCACGTCTGGAGGAAACCTGGCACCATCCCTACCGTGAAACATAGTGGTGGCAGCATCATGCTGTGGGGATGTTTTTCAGCGGCAGGGACTGGGAGACTAGTTAGGATTGAGGCAAAGATGAACGGAGCAAAGTACAGAGAGATCCTTAATGAAAACCTGCTCCAGAGCGCTCAGGACCTCAGACTGGGGTGAAGGTTCACCTTCCAACAGGACAACGACCCTAAGCACACAGCCAAGACAATGCAGTAGTGGCTTTGGGACAAGTCTCTGAATGTCCTTGAGTGGCCCAGCCAGAGCCCAGAATATAACCTGATCTAACATCTCTGGAGAGACCTGAAAATAGCTGTGCAGCAACACTCCCCATCCAACCTGACAGAGTTTGAGAGGATCTGCAGAGAAGAATGGGAGAAACTCCCCAAATACAGGTGTGCCAAGCTTGTAGCGTCATACCCAAGAAGACTCAAGGTTGTAATCGCTGTCAAAGGTGCGTCAACAAAGTAAAGTGAGTAAAGGGTCTGAATACTTAAGTAAATGTGATATTTAAGTTCTACAAACCTGTTTTTGCTTTGTCATTATGGTGTATTGTGTGTGGATTGATTAGGGGAAAAAAACAATTTAATCAATTTTAGAATATGGCTGTAATCTAAGAAAATGTGGAAAAAGTCTAGGGGTCTGAATACTTTCCGAAGGCACTGTACTTCGCACGCCATTGCGTGGAAAGCGGGAGCGAAGGACACTGTCCCGGTGTTGTTGCTGTTCATGCCCTCCCCCCATTGAGTAGACTGTATGTATGTATCAAGGTGACATCTACAGTGCCTTCAGAAAGTATTCACACCCCCAATTATGTTTTTAGGAATTTTTACAAATTAATAAAAAATGAAAAGCTGAAATGTCTTGAGTCAATAAGTATTTAACACCTTTGTTATGACAAGCCTAAATAAGTTCAGGAGTAAAAATCTGCTTAACAAGTCACATAATATGTTGCATGGATTTTTGAATGACTACCTCATCTCTGTACCCCACACATACAATTATCTGTAAGGTCACTCAGTCGAGCAGTGAATTTCAAACACAGATTCAACCACAAAGACCAGAGAGGTTTTCCAATGCCTCACAAAGAAGGGCAACTATTGGTAAATGGGTAAAAATACAAAAAGCAGACACTGAATATCCCTTTGAGCATGGTGAAGTTAATAATTACACTTTGGATGGTGTATCAATACACCCAGTCACTACAAAGACACAGGCGTCCTTCCAAACTCAGTTTCCGGATAGGAAGGAAACCGCTCATGGATTTCACCATGAGGCCAATGGTGACTTTAAAACAGTTAGAGTTTAATGGCTGTGATAGTACAAAAACTGAGGCTGGATCAACAGCATTATCGTTACTCCACAATACTAACCTAATTGACAGAGTGAAAAGGAAGCCTGTACAGACTGAAAATATTCCTAAACATGCATCCTGTTTGCAAAAAGGCACTAAAGTAAAACTGCAAAAAATGTGGCAAAGAAAGGATCTTTATGTCCTGAATACAAAGCGTTATGTTTGGGGAAAATCCAACACAACACATCACTGAGTACCACTTTTTTCAAGCATGGTGGTGGCTGCATCATGTTATGGGTATGCTTGTCATCGGCAAGGACTAGGGATTTTTTTTAAATAAAAAGAAACGGAATAGAGCTAAGCACAGGCAAAATCCTAGAGGAAAACCTGGTTCAGTCTGCTTTCCAACAGACACTGGGAGACAAATTCACCTTTCAGCAGGACAATAACCTAAAACACAAGGCCAAATATACACTGGAGTTGCTTACCAAGACAACATAGAATGTTCATTAGGGGCCTAGTTACGTTTTTGACTTAAATCTGTCTAGCAATGATCAACAACCAACTTGACAGAGCTTGAACATTTCAAAAAAGAATGTGCAAATATTTTACAATCCAGGTGGGCAAAGCTCTTAGAGACTTAACCAGAAAGACTCACAGCTGTAATTGCTGCCAAAGGTAGGGGTGTGAATACTTATGTAAATAAAATATTTCTGTATTTCATTTCCAAATAATGTGCTATAAAATTCTAAAAACATGTTTTCACTTTATCATTATGGGGTATTTTGTGTAGATGGGTGAGAAAAAAAATGATTTAATCAATTTTGAATTCAGGCTGTAACACAAGAAAATGTGGAATAAGTCAAGGGGTATGAATACTTTCTGAAGGCACTGTAGATGTTATCAATATTAGTTATTTCTTGTGTAGGCTGCTATCCTACTTTAAATTAAATCATGGGAGGGACAGAAATGGCAACGTTAGCTACCGCCGGCGACACCGTGATACAGCTGCCCAGTGGGAAGCACCTTGGGTTGGCAGCACCTCGATACAACACCAGTCGCCATGTTAGCTACCGCCGACAACACCGTGATACAGCTGCCCAGTAGGAAGCACCTCAGGTTGGCAAGCACCTCCATACAACACCGGTGCACTAGTCATTCGCACCGGCTTATCGGCTCGTGGTGCATCCCAATCAGCCACGCAAAACGGTGATTCGCTTTCCATACACCCACTCCTTCCCACACGCCTACACTCTGGTCGCCATATTGGGCTGCAGCAACCCATAATTGGGGTAAACTGCGTTTACCCTCCACTACACCACTGATCGCTGATGATATTTCAGTAGCTGTGACAACATGGTAGTTTCAACTACAATGACACATCATAACATGGACTCTTCCTGCTGATATACACTGACTGTGCTCTTTGTATGACAGACTATCCAGGTGAAACCTATGATCCCTTATTGATGTCACCTGTTAAATCCACTTCAAATCAGTGTAGATGAAGGGGAGGAGACAGGTTAAAGAAGGATATTTAAGCCTTGAGACATGGATTGTGTATGTGTGACATTCAGAGGGTGAATGGGCAAGACAAAAGATTTAAGTGCATGTGAACAGGGTATGGTAGTAGGTGCCAGGCGCACCGGTTTGAGTGTGTCAAGAACTGCAACGCTGCTGGGTTTTTCACGCTCAACAGTTTCCTCTGTGTATGAAGAATGATTATCCACCCAAAGGGAAGTATTGGAGTCAACATGGGCCAGCATTCCTGTGGAACGCTTTTGGCATCTTGTAGAGTCCATACCCCAACGAATTGAGGCTGTTCTGAGGGCAAAAGGGGGTGCAACTCAATATTAGGAAGGTGTTCCTAATGTCACTCAGTGTATGTCCATTTATCTCAGTTTGTATGTGTGTGCTGTAATCTATGAGCCAATGAGTCAGTGTAAAACGTCTACATTAGTGTGTGTGCGTAAATGTAAATTAGTGTGTGTGCGCGCCTTGAAGGAACAGATAAGCACATGCACATCCTTGGAAAGACTGTATTGCAGGCCTGTCAATCAAATTACCACTTAGGCACCACAGAGGAGAGTGAAAACGAATAACAGGAATGTTGCTGTTGGCCATACCACTATGTGAAATGTTGATGAAAGGAGAATTGGACCTTGACTACATCTATGTCCTGAAGTGCAGCCACAGATACCAAGAGACAAACACAGCTCAAAGTCAAGCAAACGACACCAGGGTAATTTATGGATCACTGCCAAAACAAGTGACCAATGGGCATCTGCACTATATCCAGGTGATAAGGATGATAGACATTCTCTGTATAAAGTTTCCCAATATGTTAACATGATCAACCTATTTTTATATTCATAGATAGCAAGGTTGGGTTCAATTCCATTTCAGCTCAGGCAATTCAGGAAGACTGCAAAGAGTAGGACTGTTGATGATCAATCAAGTAGAAGTACTACTATTCTAGTAATTGAGTTATGAAGTTTACTGTAGCCCGATTTTCTTTGTTGAATTTTTGTTAACTATCATTTTAATGTAATGGGGAGGGAACAATGAATTAAATAACCAAAACCATTGTGTATAAAAAACTAAATTAAAAAGACACAAAAATACACTCTGAACTTTTCACAATTTAGACACTTTTGTTTCATACAAACGACCTACGAGCCACTTTGAGATTGGGGACATTATGCTCCTTGACGACAAAGTTTTTCAGATTACCCTTTATGATAAACAGTGAGTGTGAAGAAGACAAAGAAATTGAATAAAAACAATACTTGCCTTTTTGTCTTGTCATATTAGATGACATCCACTGACACAAATGCACAACATATTCTGAAGCCTTCTCTCCATAGGCTACATGCGTCTTCATAGTCTTCACAATCAATTATTCTTCAAAAGGTGAAAGTTTGTCTAGGAATTATATATTGCAGAAAAAAAGATGACTGTAAATTATATAAACGTGTACATTAGAAACAAAGAGATGCGCTCAGAAGTTGGAACACGAAAACGCGACAACATGCGCTCTCATCCATGCGCGCGCTATACTGAAGACAAACGCAAAGCATCCGTTTCGTTCAGGTCTCGAAACAAAGAGACCTAGCTAGCACATTTGGTTCCTTGTTTTGGGTTTAACATTGGCCATACATTTCCTGACTGGTAAAACAGAAGTTTTTTAAAAAACATTCTGAGAACATAAGTGAACATTTCACCTCTCCTGGGAAGTTTATTTTTTAGGTTGCAGGGAGGTTCTGAGAACGTTTTACTCTGGTTCCTTGAAAGTTGTCCTTGGAGGTTTTATTAACGTTCTGAGGACGGAAATTATAGGTTATTTGGAATTTTTAAAATAACTTCCTTAATTTTCACTGAATGTGTCAATAAGACTTTTAATAACACTGCTATCTTATTTTGGATTAACATTTTTGAACTCCAAGCACTGATAGGAGACATATACATTAATTTCCTTAGGCATTAATCAAACAAACACATGCATTTTTTAATGTGACACAGTATCAGTGAGATTCAAACCTTTAATCTTCTGTTCTCTATCCATGGAATGAGTCCACTGCACCACCAGAATGGAGCTCGCATGCCATGTTTTTTTTACGCATACAAAGCTGTTCATTTGCCTATTCAAACAGACCCCCATTTCAAAGGTAACAAGCACTCATTAAGATCAGGTATGGCCAATTAGTGGGTGCAGTCAACACACCTGAACACACAACTCGATAGAGTATAGAGAATTTTGTTGATGCTGAGAATCAAATGTATATGGTTTTAGATAACATTCTTAGAACGTTCTCTGAACGTTACTAACATTTTCTTAATGTGCTCGGAACAATTTGAGAACATTACTTTAAATAGAACCAAGGGAAACCTGTAGGAAACATGCTTAAGTACTGAAATTCCCACAGAAGACCGTTGTTTCTTAATGTTCTCTGAACTATTTGAGAACATTCCCAATGTCAAACCAGTGAGAGAACATTCCAAGAACATTACCAACATTTAAATTACATTTAACCATGTTTGAACTTTTAGGAAACGTTCTGTTAAAGTAATAAAAATACCAAGTTCCTTAAATGTGCTGAGAATGTTCAAAAGCCAAGCAACTATCCTGCACCATTCCCAGAAAGTTGTGGGAAGGTTGTATGCAAAATAACTATAGGACAACCACGCTCTCACCAAGATCTAAGAAACATATGGTTCTCAGAACGTTATGTGCTAACTAGGGAGAGACAGTCAACGAGCCAATCAACAAACTTACATTCATGTGTCAAATAAATTGTGGAAAACAGAGTTAAGAGGTAGCTCAGATGTATGTGTGTGTGTTATTTAAAGTGACCAGGATCAGTTTCAATGATGAGGAGATTACATTGACATGTTCAGGTTGATCATGGCTGAAAAGCATAGAGCCCCACAGTGGAGGTGTCATAATACCCATAAAACCTAGCGGTCAAACAGGGAAATGGTTCCAATCGTTTTTCCACCATTCATTTTTCACATAGGGGATTTTAGAAACACTTCATATAAGGGCTGTATTTCGTGTAGGCTTACCCTGGCATGACGTTTTGATAACCATGTAAATCTCTCTCGGACAAGGTTACTTTTATCAATATATTCACCTGTATTTACTCCCCCAAAATGAAATGTTAATTAGTTAATTCTTCCATATACAGACAGTAATTCAAAAGGCACTCGCACATCTGAGCTATATCTTTGTTGCAGGTGCATGGTAACAATTGAATAACATGAAAAAAAAGAGAAAGACAGTAAAATAATTGTCAGGTTGTGTACCAAGATGACTGCAATCTTGTTACAGGAATCCTGACAGCAACCTTAACATGCAGCAACACTTATTACAAACAATTTCCTTGCAAGGCTGATGAGGAAAGAAGTGTAGGGTCTAGCCCACACAAACAACCTATGTGGATGGGGATGTGGGCAGCTCAGACTATTCTGGCTGATGTAACACCTCCCTAGAAGAACACTGAGTTTCCGTCTACCACCTGTGGTGCCTGTGGCATTATAACTAGAGTTTTAGTCTGCAGTGGAGCGAAGCAAACGTTCTATGTAGTTTCAGAGAGAGTAGTAGTCAAGTGGGCCAAGAACTCAATTCTAGCTTACATTTTTTATAAATACAAATAAGCCTGTAAGCCATGTAACTTTCAGTGTGACAGTTTATTAGCAATGGAAAAATAAAAAAACGTAATCAGTAATGGATTGCTGAAAAGGTGCATGGCACTACCGATGTCTAAAAAATAACAATGAGAAAAGGTTATTTAAGTTATTCAGTGAACTCAACTGCAGTCATATTTGTATTGCATCTAGATATAAGCTTGCACACACACACAAAAGTGAATAAGAAAAACATCTTACATACATTTTCATTAAATATGCTTTTCACCTCATTCAAAAAACTTAAAAGCCTTTTTAATTTCATAATAAGTTAAACGGCCATGTAGTGTTAACTTTACATTGAGGACTTCAAAGTCCAACTGTTAAGTCAACCCAGTTTGTACTTCGGAATGCTTTTAACTTAATGGTCCTCTGATACATGAGTAGTTGGAGGCTCAACAATGGTCAAATGAGCCCAGGTCCCTTAAAGGGATTCTCTGGTACTTTTAAAAACGTTTTAGCTAGTAGTTCTAAAAGTAGCACACACGAGCCAAAAGTGGTCCCCGAAAATTGCTTACTACATCACGTGCAGATTGTGCACCACGTCAATGCTCTTTCTCGCTCTGCTGTGTGATTCTTGCTAGCTGTCATTTAAAATGGCAAGGGGCTGAATCTCATTGGCTGTAACTTTAATTGCTAGGGGGCTGGCCCACGTGGGGGGAACGTAGGGAAAATGGCACAGCACAGCTTCCAGAAAACAGTCGCCTTCAAACTAGGGATTTCGTGGTTAATTTAGGTAAGAGAGTAATTCAGCTCATAGATTATGCATGTATGAACTACACACTGACACATCCAGCCCAAAGCGGGAGGTTTAAAAAAACTACTTATTAGTCGCCAAAGTACCAGAGAATGTCTTTAAATCATTGACTAAACAGAGTGGAGAGGAGAGAAGGAAATAAGAACACATTGGCATCCTGTCTACTGTTAGCTAGGACGGACTGACAACTCTTTACTTGGAGAAGTGTTCCCATACAGTACATGACAGGCTCTGGCTATGCTCAGTTTACTTTTGATCCAATTTATATTACAGCGAGACATCGGTGACCTTTATAATGTAGCCCAATTCTCTTATGAACAAGTTCATTTAATCAGATAACACATGAAAAAGGTGCAAACAAGGAACTGTAGAAACCAGACACCAACTTAACCAAAACATGACCATAGTGTTCTAACCAAATCATCACCATAGTGTTCCGTGTAAGGAGTTATACCGCTCCGCAATTCGCCATGAGTGCATAGGGGAGAGTGAGACTAAATGTAACACAGATCAATTGTAATGTAACTTTGGGGGTAAAACGTCACCTTACCTCAAAATCATTTTGTGATGACACCGATAACATTTCTTTGTTGAGAAAGAGTGGTGGCAACCAGGGAAAGTGTTGGGGGAAAAATTGTGACATGAAGTGGTTCATGTGAGATGTACAGGCAGGATGCGTGTTAGCCCGGGTGTCATTTTACCCCAAGTTACCCTAACTGGAAGGTTTACATTACACTGTGTACAAAACATTAGGGACACCTGCTCTTTCCATGACATAGACTGACCAGGTGAATCCACATGGAAAGCTATCATCCCTTATTGATGCCACCTGTTAAATCCACTTCAAATCAGTGTAGATGAAGGGGAGGAGACAGGTTAAAGGATTTTAAAACCTTAACACAATTAAGACATGGATTGTGCATGTGTGCCATTCAGAGGGTGAATAGGCAAGATTAAAGATTTAACTGCCTTTGAAAGGGATATGGTAGTAAGTGCCAGGCACATCAGTTTGAGTGTCAAGAACTGCAACGCTGCTGGATTTTTCACACTCAACAGTTTCCCATGTGTATCAAGAATGGTCCACCACCCCAACGACATCCAGCCAACTTCACACAACTGTGGGAAGCCCTGGAGCCAACATGGGCCAGCATCCCTGTGGAACGCTTTCAACACCTTGTAGAGTCCATGCCCTGACAAATTGAGGCTATTCTGAGGGAAGGTGTTCCTAATGTTTTGTACACTCTGTGTCTATTAGCCTTGATTCCTGACAATGACCAGTACCATTTAAATGACTGTAGCTCATCTTAGCTGAGGAAACCTTATCAGATGCCTTTTTATGAGCAACAACAAAATGTTATGAAATATTCACATGGCATCTCAGTATACGGAGACTATTCCAATGTACCAAAAACACAACTCATAAGTTCTCACACATACACCAATACATATTTAACTACTTCAAAGCAAATGAGAATTGTAAGCTTTCCCCATGTGTGGTGGGAACATACATAGCTAATATGATTTCCCTGTGCTGGAGGAAGGGGCTTTACTGCGTGTAGTACATCCAACTGCTTTGAAACGTTCAGTGGTTTCTATGGCATTGATGGTTTAAACACATTCCATTTGAGTAAAGAGCCTCACCTCCCCTCGTTGTGCTTTGAAACCAGTGAGGATTTGCTGAACAGTAAGCGGTGCTTTTACCTTAATGCCCAAACTGTTAGGTTGCTGACCTGATAAGCTGTGTTGTTCAGCCTATTTATGGATGGGTGTGCTACAGGGACCTCACTGTACACCCAGAGACTGGCCGTGGTGGCCAACCATCACTCTCAGAGTCTGGACACAACAGACTGAGAAAAATAATAAATGGCGTAAAAGACGTCAATGTGATTGAACTCCGTTCGACTTTGGGTCCTTCAAAAAGCGCTATAAGTCCTATGTATTATTATTAAAATTCCTAATGGTCAATGGGCATTGTCATAATTGGCAAAAACAAACAAGAGACTAACATGGCATTGATTCCTATGAAGTTCAATACATTTTCATCTGCCAAACTTGTAGGCTAAATTATCTCTTTGGAATAAATATCACAGCAAAGCATTGGACTAAAACAGCCTAGTTAGAACATCTACATTGACAGTTAAGCTGGACCAACACATTGTCTAATACCCATGGCCTCGGTCTATCCACAGCATAGTGTGAGGGATTCAGTCAAACTGAGAAGCCACATTCGCATCCCAAGCAAAGAGTTTGTAGAACATTGCAGTGTAAACATGGAATATATCGGTTGAGTTAAGAGATACAGCTTAATGTAGAACTCAGGGTCCCAGACGTCTTTGCAGGTAGCATTGGCTGATGTTGCTCAAAGGTTGTCCAGTGTTGAGATAGCCCTGGCTGGACGTGTGTGTGTGGGCAGCGAGGTGTTCAGGCTTGAAGATGGGTCACGTCTCAAAGTACTTGTAGATGGCAGTGACGTAGGTCATCACACTCTGCCAGTCAGGCCTCTCTGTGTGCACCATCTCTCCAATGTCCTGAGAGAGCGAGAGCGAGAGAGAGAGAGAGAGATGTAAGATGTGTTGCAGTACACATTCGTATCACACTGCATTTCTTTCGCTGCAAATTGTGTGTTTAGAATATTGTCAGTGAGACGGTGAGGAATAAAGTTCTGACTTAGCAAGCACACATCGCTTGGCCTAGGAGTAACAAATCACAATACTTTCCAACAGTATGTGTTGGACAAAACAGTGAATCACTCAAAGATGAACCCCGTCTGTCTCTTGTTAAGCTGAAGTCAACTGGCCTTGGTGTGACACTGCTCTTAAGTAAGCTGGAGCTGCTTGCCATTGACATGAGCACATCATCTTTTAAGGGCAGTCCTCAGGCTACAGCCAGCCAATCTATGTACTGTTGGTGTGCATTGCTGCTGAACTATATATCAGCCCTGTCTTTCTGTTGCCCAGTCTTTCTAGTCAAGCCTTACAAAGGGGAGGAAGGGATATGAGAACGTGTCGCTCATCCCCCCCAGCCATATAAAGCATCTTGGTCATTTCATTCTACACTTTTGAGTGGTAGACAAATATCCTTTCGTGCAAATGGTGGAACTGTCTTGGGTTCGTTTTTTGCTCGGACACCAACCAATGAGGACTTGATCCCGACACTTTCAGCTGCCTGGAAAGCCAGTGTGAAATTTCGCTTCTGAAGGAAAAGAGAGAAAATAAATGTTTTGATGAACGAACTACATGTATACACAACTCAAAAGGAATTTTCAAACACTTAGACCCCTCAGTCCACTGACAGGAAGGTTCTATCTCACCTTGTCCTGGCTGGAGAGCTCTAGGTAGGGGATGTGGGCAGGCAGGTAGGTGTGGAGAACAGCACAGAAGGCCAGCCCGTCGTTCCAGCTGCTGCTGAAGTTGGTGATGTCAATGTTCTGGAGAGAGGAGAGAAACAGCATAACAGTGAGGACTCTCTAATACCAGCCTTAGCAGTGTTTCCTCTACAAAAATGTGTAGCAGTGAGAGAAGAGTTTGCGGAGGGGGTCCACCCCCAGCCTTGTTTTGCTGACTCCATTAAAATATAATTTCCACCTCCAGAAATGTGGTAAAATTATTTGTAAAAATTATTTTAACATATTGGACCATGACATGCATATAGCCTATGCATGGTCCATATTATCAGGTATGCTATTAGCAATAAGCATTATCACCTGTAGCCCAACTGATGCAGAATAGTGGCTATAAATAAATAGGCTGAAGCATGGGGTTGCCCATCTGCATTTACCCTATTGGGATAATCATTAGGTAGATCCCAAATATGATATTTTAACTAGTTAGCATCATATTGATACATTTTATGTCCCAAAACAGTGAATATACACAGTATACCAAATATTAGGAACACCTTCAGCTCAACTATATTATCAATGTTCCATCTTTTGTTTTGTGTGGGGGCAATGATTATGCCATAGCGCAGCGCCACAAATGACTGCAGAGGAAACACTGAGCCCTAGGCTATTCTTATGTTTCACCATGTCATCCCCAACCACTGTCAACAACAGTAGATGATGCAAACTGTTGTCTTTCAAATGAAGTGGAAGAATGTACACTACCAGTAAAAGGTTTGGACACACCTACTCATTCAAGGGTTTTTATTTTTACATTGTAGAATAATAGTGAAGACATCAAAACGATGAAATAACACATATGGAATCATGTAGTAAACAAAAGTGTTAAACAAATCAAAGTATATATTGTATTTGAGAATCTTCAAATAGCCACCCTTTGTCCCTTGATGACAGCTTTGCATTCTCTCAATCAGCTTCACCTGGAATGCTTTTCCAACAGTCTTGAAGGAGTTCCCACATATGCTGAGCACTTGCTGGCTGCTTTTCCTTCACTCTGCGGTCCGACTCATCCCAAACCATCTCAATTGGGTTGAGGTCGGGGGATTGTGGCCAGGTCATCTGATGCAGCACTCAATCACTCTCCTTATTGGTAAAATAGCCCTTACACAGCCTGGAGGTGTGTTGGGTCATTGTCCTGTTGAAAAAAACAAATGATAGTCCCACTAAGCCCAAACCAGATGGCGTATCGCTGTAGAATGCTGTGGTAGCCATGCTGGTTAAGTGTGCCTTGAATTCTAAATAAATCACAGACAGTGTCACCAGCTAAGCACCCCCACACCATAACACCTCCTCCTCCATGCTTTATGGTGGGAAATACACATGGGAAGATCATCCATTCACCCACACTGCGTCTCACAAAGACACGGTGGTTGGAACCAAAAATCTCAAATTTGGACTCAAGACCAAAGGACAAATTTGCACCGATCTAATGTCCAGCGCTCGTGTTTCTTTGCCCAAGCAGGTCTCTTCTTCTTATTGGTGTCCTTTAGTAGTGGTTTCTTTGCAGCAATTCGACCATGAAGGCCTGATTCACACAGTCCCCTCTGAACAATTGATGTTGAGATGTGTCTGTTACTTGAACTCTGTGAAGCATTTATTTGGGCTGCAATTTCTGAGGCTGGTAACTCTAATGAACTTATCCTCTGCTGCAGAGTTAAGTCTGGGTCTTCCAAATTTTCCGTATTGACTGACCTTCATGTCTTAAAGTAATGGACTGTCGTTTTGCTTTGCTTAATTTGAGCTGTTCTTGCCATAATATGGACTTGATATTTTACCAAATAGGGCTATCTTCTGTATACCCCCCTATCTTGTCACATCACAACTGATTGGCTCAAACGCATTAAGGAAAGACATTCCAGAAATTAACTTTTAAGGAGGCACACCTGTTAATTGAAATGCATTCCAGGTGACTACCTCATGAAGCAGGTTGAGATAATGCCAAGTGTGCAAAGCTGTCATCAAGGCAAAGGGTGGCTATTTGAAGAATCTCAAATATAAAATATATTTAGATTTGTTTAACACTTTTTTGGTTACTACATGATTCCATATGTGTTATTTCACAGTTTTGATGTCTTCACTATTATTCTACAATGTAGAAAATAGTAAAAATAAAGAAAAACCCTGGAATGAGTAGGTGTGTCCAAACCTTTGACTGGTACTGTATGTGTTTTAGCACACTAGTGTTTCTTCACACTGCCTTGCACTCAAGTGAGAGAGGGTCAAAGAGTCCATTGTATTAGCTTAACTACTTTATCACTGTGTGTTTGCTTAGTGGATAAGTTTATCATCTCCATCGACTTGCATCCCACGGCTCCCCTCTCTAACCCACATATACAACGGGAAGCCATTTAGGTCCGACTGTGTGTGTGTGTGTGTCTGGGCCTTTACGGGCCCTGTTGTTATGACCAGGTACGGTAGGTAGGGGGGGGGGGGGATTCATGTTCGGTTTGCTTAATCTATTTAATGCTCCACATGGATGGATGCCCTTCAATTGGGATGCACACACACACACACACACACCTCACGTGCGTCCAAACTCCAAACACTTGGTGTCTTTCTAGAAAGTGCTGTGGAAAGAGACTCTTATTCTTGTCGGAAAATGGCAACTGGTCAAAATAACAAAAAAGATGCAGTGTTGTCAGACCTCGAATAATGCAAAGAAAATAAGTTAATGTTCATTTTTAAACAACACTAATGTTTTAACTTAGGAAGAGTTCAGAAATAAAAATTTGGTGGAATAACCCTGATTTTCAATCACAGCTTTCATGTACGCATGCTCTCCACCAGTCTTTCACATTGATGTTGGGTGACTTTATGCCACTCCTGGCGCAAAAATTCAAGCAGCTCGGCTTTGTTTGATGGCTTGTGACCATCCATCTTCCTCTTGATCACATTCCAGAAGTTTTCAATGGGGTTCAGGTCTGGAGATTGGGCTGGCCATGACAGGGTCTTGATCTGGTGGTCCTCCATCCACCTTGATTGACCTGGCTGTGTGGCATGGCGCATTGTCCTGCTGGAAAAACCAATCCTCAGAGTTGGGGAACAATGTCAGAGCAAAAGGAAGCAAGTTTTCTTCCAGGACAACCTTGTACGTGGCTTGATTCATGCGTCCTTCACAAAGACAAATCTGCCCGATTCCAGCATTGCTGAAGCACCCCCAGATCATCACCGATCCTCCACCAAATTTCACAGTGGGTGCGAGACACTGTGGCTTGTAGGCCTCTCCAGGTCTCCGTCTAACCATTAGACGACCAGGTGTTGGGCAAAGCTGAAAATTGGACTCATCAGAGAAGATGACCTTACTCCAGTCCTCTACGGTCCAATCCTTATGGTCTTTTGCAAACCTCAGCCTGGCTCTTCTTTGCTTATCATTGATGAAGGGCTTTTTTCTAGCTTTGCACGACTTCAGCCCTGCCCCTAGGAGCCTGTTTCGAACCGTCCTCGCTGTGCACTTCACCCCAGCTGCCGTTTGCCATTCTTTTTGTAGGTCACTTGATGTCATCCTACAGTTGTTGAGTGACATTCGAATTAGTTGGCGGTCATCCCGGTCAGTAGAGAGTCGTTTTTGCCCTCTGGGGACAACAAAGCTACAGACTGACAATGTCTGCTGCTTGACCTTGTTCTTATGAACCGCCGTCTATGAAATTTTAAGGATGGAAGCAACCTGACGCTCACTGTATCCCTCTGCCAGTAAAGCCAGAATTGAACCCTTCTTTTCCTCACTCAAAACATTCCTTTTCAACTCTTTTGGCATGGTCAATAGTTATTTTTTGATTAATATTACTTTTGAGGTACTATTAGCACAGTTTTTGCCATCCAGCTGGTCCGATTGCAAGAGGATAGTGATGACCACAGCAGTGGATTTTATACTTTTCCTCGTTAAATAAGATTTGGTTCATGTGATCACCTAATCAGTACCTAATTCAGTAGAATGAGGTGTGCCTGTGTTGGAATTCAACAGACACTGGAATGGAATGGCTGTCATACATGTCTCTTTTTCCACAGCTGTGTGTGTGTGTGTGTATATATATATATATATATATTTATTTATTTTTATTTATTTTTCAGACCCTTTACTATGATACTCGAAATTGAGCTCAGGTGCATCCTGTTTCCATTTATCATCCTTGAGATGTTTCTACAACTTGATTGGAGTCCACCTGTAGTAAATTCAATTGATTGGACATGATTTGGAAGGGCCCACACCTGTCTATATAAAGGTCCCACAGTTGACAGTGCATGTCAGAGCAAAAACCAAGCCATGAGGTCAAGGAATTGTCAGTAGAACTCCAAGACAGGATTGTGTCGAGGCACAGATCTGGGGAAGGGTACCAAAAAATATCTGCAGCATTGAAGGTCCCCAAGAAGACAGTGGCCTCAGTCATTCTTAAATGTAAGAAGTTTGGAACCACCAAGACTCTTCCTAGAGCTGGCCGCCGAGCCAACCCGAGCAATCGGGGGAGAAGGGCCTTGGTCAGGGAGGAGACCAAGAACCCGATGGTCACTCTGACAGAGCTCCAGAGTTCCTCTGTGGAGCTGGGGGAACCTTCCAGAAGGACAACCATCTATGCAGCACTCCACCAATCAGGCCTTCATTGTAGAGTGGCCAGACGGAAGCCACTCCTCAGTAAAAGGCACATGACAGCTTGCTTGGAGTTTGCCAAAAGGCACCTAAAGACTCTCAGACCATGAGAAACAAGATTCTCTGGTCTGATGAAACCAAGATTGAACTCTTTGGCCTGAATGCCAAATCAAAATCAAATCAATTTTATTTGTCACATGCGCCGAATACAACAGGTGTAGACCTTACAGTGAAATGCTTACTTACAAGCTCTTAACCAACAATGCAGTTAAGAAAAATAAGTGTTAAGAAAGTATTTACTAAAATAAACTGAAGTAAAAAATAAAAAATAAAACATTATTAGAGCAACAATAAAATAACAGTACCGAGGCTATATACAGGGGGTACCGGTAGCTGTTCAGGAGTCTTATGGCTTGGGGGTAGAAGCTGTTAAGAAGCCTTTTGGTCCTAGCTGTCAAGTGTCACGTCTGGAGATAACCTGGCACCATCCCTACGGTGAAGCATGGTGGTAGCAGCATCATGCTGTGGGGACATTCTTCAGCGGCAGGGAGACTAGTCAGGATCGAGGGAAAGATGAACGGAGCAAAGTACAGCGAGATCCTTGATGAAAACGTGCTCCAAAGCGCTCAGGACCTCAGACTGGGGTGAAGGTTCACCTTCCAACAGGACAAAGACCCTAAGCACACAGCCAAGACAACGCAGGAGTGGCTTCAGGACAAGTCTCTGAATGTCCTCGAGTGGCCCAGCGAGAGCCTGGACTTAAACCTGATCTAACATCTCTGGAGAGACCTGAAAATAGCTGTGCATCGACGGTTCCTATCCAACCTGACAGAGCTTGAGAGGATCTGCAGAGAACAATGGGAGAAACTCCACAAATACAGGTGTGCCAAGCTTGTAGCGTCATACACAAGACTCAAGGCTGTAATCACTGCCAAAGGTGCTTCATTAAAGTACTGAGTAAAGGGTCTGAATACTTATGTAAATTGCAGTTTTTATTTTTATAATACATTTGCTAAAAATTCTAAATCTGTTTTTGCTTTGTCATTATGGGGTTTTGTGTGTAAATTGATGAGGAAAATCCATTTTAGAATAAGGCTGTAACGTAACAAAATGTGGAAAAAGTAAAAGGGTCTGAATACTTTCCGAATGCACTGTAGGTAGGTTAGATGATTGCTTCCTCTACCAGAGACAATGGAAACTCAAGAAGAAACGGGAAACTCAAAGTAACCATAAGAGTTTGAATTGAACCTTCCGCCACCCCCTAGTGCACTATATAGGGAATATGGTGCCATTTGGGACGCAGTCCCCGTCTACAGTGAGGCAGCCATCAACTCTCTCCTAAGGGTCACAGGGGACCTGTGTCAGTTATCAGAGAAGCCGAGTGTCAGGGGACATGTGAGGAAGGAAATGGTCCAGACACCAGGGTGCCATAACACAAGGAACACTACAGAGGGAAGAGGAGGGGAAAGGGAGGGAAGAGTGCCTGGGGGCTCCTCCAAGAGGTGTCACTGCTCTCTGTGGGAACCCAATTCACTGGTTCTCCAGGATCACACATTCTGCGGGCAAAGACACTCTAGTCACTAACTATGGTGAGCCACACTGGTTATTATAACTCATCTTTTCCTCAGAACCTTTTCCTACACAAAAATCTGACAACTTTTGACAAAGAAAGGATTGTTAAAATGCCAACAAATTGATCAACAAGGAACATACAAATTTGCTAGGTTTAAGGTATTTATTCTCTCTGCATCCCCTTGCTTTACCAGTGTTGGCGGAGCAATATATGAATCAACGATGAATAGAGCTGGAGAGTAAAAGCAACAGGAGGAGCCCAGTAGAGAGCATTAAGGTATAACTGTGGAAGAATAGGGCTGAGCTACGGTAGGAGAGGCTTGGCTGGTAGCAGTGTGTTTACGGTGAGCATGGCTCGTAGGAGCACCAGAGCACAGGTAATGAACACATTAAGTACAGTCCTCATGAAAAAAATGAGGAAAAGGGAGAGCGAGAGAGAGAGCGAGAGAGACTGTTTGTGGAGAGAACATTTATGATTTAGAGAGGAGATGGGGGACTGCCCCTGCCAGAAACCAACAGAAAAGACGACAAAGTAGAGGCTATTTAGCATAGTATCAAAGGCCTTGTCGTTATACTTCCCAAACTGAACGGCTAAGAACGCTTGTGCTACAACAGAGACTATAATCCTCTTTTTTTTTTATACTACACAGTTTCCCACAATGCCCATCTGTGCCAACATGCCCTTGCCCATACCATCAGAGTTTCAGCTAGAGGAGAGGTCATGTTGGCTGAGGAGAGGCCGGGACTAGGGCGAAGTCTGGCACACTTCCTGGAGAGGGTAAAGCTTACTGATAAAAACAGAGTAACGGCAATGATCTGATATTCTTTCCTGCATCTAAACCTGTTGAGAGAAACCAAACATTGTCCAATGGGATGGAGTAAGTAAGTTGTGTAAGTTGGGGTGTGCATGCACGTGTGTGTCTTATGCCAGCCTGTACCCTCCACCCTTTTCCCACCCTGTTGGTTAGTACCAGGTATCCTTCAGTCTTCTTCTGGCACCACTTAAGCAGGGCATTCCTCTTGGATCCCCCGTACTCCCTGGCCAGTGCAGACAGGGGGTCTTTTCTCTCCTCCCTATGGACACACAGAAGGACATGAAAGAACACATGAACAGAAAGAATGATCAGACACATAGGGGTGGTTTTACAGAAACATATTTAGCCTGATCTTGGACTAAAAAGTATTGTCAATGGAGATTCTCAATTAAGCTTGCTTTTCAGTCCAGCACTAGGCTTTATCTGTGTCTGTGAAACTGACTCATAGTGCACCTTTCAAAGGAGGAAAATCTACAACACATCGAGGTGACATTGAAAACCTCAAAAATACAATGTGTTATATTTTTATTTTCATCCTCTGTAACTATACTCTCATAGCCCCCTGCATTCACCGACTAGCAAGTCAAGCTGTGGACAAAATAATCCTTCCATGAAATGTCATAATTCAGAGAGAGGCGGATAGAGAAATAGAGAGGATAGAAAATTAGAGAGGGGATAGAGAGAGGGGGGGTAGAGAGAGAGGGGGATAGAGAGCGAGGGTGATACCTGACCACTGTGACAGACCCAAAATGAAGGAAAGCTTTGACTATGTACAGACTCAGTGAGCATAGCCTTGCTATTGAGAAAGGCCGCCGTAGGCAGACCTGGCTCTCAAGAGAAGACAGGCTATGTGCACACTGCCCACAAAATGAGGTGGAAACTGAGCTGCACTTCCTAACTTCCTGCCAAATGTATGACCATATTAGAGACACATACTTCCCTCAGATTTCACAGATCCACAAAGAATTCAAAAACAAACCCAATTTGGATAAACTCCCATATCTATTGGGTGAAATACCACAGTGTGCCATCACAGCAGCAATATTTGTGACCTGTTGCCACAAGAAAAGGGCAACCAGTGAAGAACAAACATCATTGTAAATAAAACCCATATTTATGCTTATTTATTTTCCCTTTTGTACTTTAACTATTTGGACATAATGACATTTGAAACGTCTTTATTATTTTGGAACTTTTGTGAGTAATGTTTACTGTTAATTTGTATTGTTTATTTCACTTTTGTTTATTATCTACTTCACTTGCTTTGGCAATGTTAACATGTTTCCCATGCCAATAAAGCCCTTCAATTGAAATGAATTGAGAGGTGAGAGAGAGAGAGAGATGGGAGAGAGAGAGGATATAGAAAGGGGGATAGAGAGAGAGGGGGGATATAGTGAGAGAGGGGGGATATAGAGGGATAGAAAGGGGGATGGAGAGAGGGGGGTAGAGAAAGGGATAAAGAAAGGGGGGGGGGGTAGAGAGAGAGGTGGGATAGAGATATAGAGGGGGATATAGAGAGAGGGGGATATAGGGAAAGGGAGCGAGAGAGAGGAATAGAAAGATGGGGATAGAGAGGGGGACAGAGAGCGAGAGAGAAGGGGATAGAGATAGGGGGATAGAGAGCTGGAAAGAGAGGGGGATAGAGAAATAGAGGGGTAGAGAGAGAAATAGAGAGGGGGTTGAGAGAGTGGGGATAGAGAGATGGAGAGGGCTAGAGAGAGGTGGATAATAGAGAGAGGGGGATAAATAGAGAGATAGGGAGGGGATAGAGATGGGGATAGAGAGAGAGGGGATAGATCGAGAGAGAGGGCGCTAGAGAGGGGGATAGAGAGATCGAGAAAGAGGGGGACAGAGCGATAGAGAGGAGGCTCAGGAACGAGAGGGAGATAGTGAAAGGTCCTTTTAGTCGAGCCCGTCACCCATTCAGAGCAGTGTGCGTTGTCAGCGCTCAATATTTGGTTGCAGTCAATTGGATTTCCAGTCAAGCTCTCCTGAATTACCTGGCATTTCCAGTTCACACCCGGCGTCCCTCTGATAGACTGGACAAGCAATCTGTCACTTTGCTTAATTACTGATATACTTATATATAGGGCAGAGGAGCCATAGGAAGATGGGACACAGACAGACACAGACATCCACAGATACTGACACAGACACTGACACAGAGATAGTGACACAGACTAGGGCTGTTGCAAGTTTGGTAGAGCGAGCTTCAGGTGGACACAAATTAATAGTTGATACAATGTTTCAAGTTTGTTGTAGCCAATGTGATTTATAGGATATATTTTAAATCAGGATATTTTCTACCTGCAGGCTGCAATGTTTTTATTTGTTGGCTTTATTTGGGCTATTTTTACATAGTTGGCAATTGCAATAGAATATACTTTTTAGTTTTATCATTTTAATTTAGATTTGGATAGAATTTTGATTAACCCGATGACAATGATTTAGAGATACGAAGACGTTATAAATTAAATGAAACTGTTCCACGAAAATGTGCATATGAAAACCATAACTGACACGCAGATCGGTAGAAATTGTAAGATAAATTGGCATTCCACATGAGAAAGGTTGCCGACTCCTCGTGTAGCCTATTATCGGCAACTTCAGGAGTGTAAGGGCAGAATCTGCAAAAGCCAGCAGGAGCGGGAGGGGGATGGTCGGGTTAGGTTACGTTTTTTTTATTATGGTTATTATGGTTTTTTATATCTTAATCTCTGGATCCCTCTTGACTAATTTTTGTATTATTTAATCAAACAGTGAGCTTAAAGAATCAGATAAGCTGAATGCATATATAGTTGATTTTATTAAAAGACATGGTGTGTCTATATATGGAATAATATACGTTTTAAAATTTCGACCAATCGATTGGTCGAAAGAACAGACGACTTTCGGTCGACCAAGATTTTTTGGGGGGGTCGGGGACAGCACTAACACAGACACACACAGATACTGACACAGACAGATCGAGAGACACACACACACACACTCTGACACACACTCAGAGAGAGCGAGAGGGTGTCCATACCGTAAGCGTCCCCTTGTGGAGGGGGTGACTGAGGCGGTGGGGGAGGAGGTGGTGGGGGAAAGGGAGGAGACCTGGGGGGAGGAGGTGATGAGGGAGGCCGAGGCACTGTTCTCTGAGGCAGACAAGTTCCTCTTCAGCTCCTCACTGCTCCTTCGGGACACTGGGGACAAGACAGGACAAAGGTCACTTACTGGAACACTGTGATGACTGAAGAAGTAGTTAACCACAGTGTTATCAGTACCACAATCACATTACTTTCACTATCAAGCCACAATAAAGTAATTTGGAGCACAGCACACAGTCACAAATGTATGATACAGCCTCTGACACAGGTACATATAGTAAACACACACCTGAGAGGGACTTGGAGGAGTCCATGTTGGGGACCCTCTGGAGGGCAGAGGGGGTGCGGGTCCCAGGCGAGGCCCGGAGCAGGTGATCTGCTGTTGGGGATGGAGAACACAGTCCCTAGTACTCTAAATGGACCTATAGATTAACCAAATATGGAACTATGTTGGTTGAAGCAGGGGGCAAGTCATAACCCCTACCAGATCCCTACCAATAACATCGTCCAGCCAGTAAATAAGCACACTTCAGAGCCCAAGTTAACACCTTAATTAATACCTGTTAATACATTAATACCCTTTAATGCAAGCATACTTTTTCCTAAATACAAAAGTATAGCTTTGTGAGGCTCACAGTTGGCTGCTTTTGTGCCAGGCTAAGTGGAAAAACTGAGTGTGAGCTGAGTTAGCAACGGTGGTTCTAAGGAAGCGTGTGAACGGGGATCTAAATCCACTGTTGCACGCTCCTATTACTCCTTGTCTGCATCCCAAATGGCACCCTATTCCCTATTAAATGCACTACTTTTGACCAGGCCTATAGAGCTCTATATAAGGAGGAATAGGATGCCATTTGGGACAAAGCCCTGTTGTCTGAGCCTGTGGCCTCCCCACCGAGGGCTGCCTGCGTTGGGCTGCGATATGAACCTCATGTGATTGCAGTGCCTGTGTCCCTTCTTCCATTATTAAGCCTGACACTCAAGATAGAGGTCAATCTCACAATCTTGGTGGGTCTGAGAATTATCCCATCACCCACATGTCTGCTACACACTGCTCTACCATTACAACCTCCAACTATAAATCCAGACATCAGTGATGGACTTGCTTCGGTCTTGTGGTGTTCATCTGTAAGGTCATGGCGCAGTGAGGTAACCTACTAAACTAGGTGAATGCACTGACTATAAGTCTCCCTGGATAAGAGTGTCTCCTAAATAACTAAAATGTAATGTCTGTTCTGTTGGACAACCATTACATGATATGAATGACGACAGTGTTATACCCACCTGGCATAGTGAGGTCTGTGTAGCTGGACCTCTTTTCCACCATGGAGCACAGTGGTTTGGGGGTCGACGCGGTGTGCCTCTGAAACATAGCACAACAGAAGAGAATCAGACATACACACTAGCATATACAGCAACATTGTTCATTAAATGAGGACAGCATAACAGAACTACTCATAAAGTAGTGTATCCAATCAAAAACGCATATTTTGACCAATGGGTAAAATAATGTTAATTGTGTAGATCCTCCTCAAAAAAAAAAACAATGGTCCAAACCTCATGTCTCCATCATAATCCGTTCCAAAGTTATTGGAGTTTCTACCCTTGTAGGATCAGATGGCCAAAATTAGGGTGACTAAATCAATGGAGGCCAGAGAAAAAAAAAGCGTTAGCTAGTCTGGATGCTGTGCAAGAATTAAGGCTAACTGACAGGCTCACGGTTGAACTCGTCATCTTTCTTCTCGTATCCGGAGGACCCCAAAAAAATAGAGGTAAGCTAGATATCGATTTTGAGACATGACATGTAGTATTTTCATAGTTTAGTATACGCTTTTCATATTAATGTGAAATTCATATTTGTGTGAAAAGATTTCTCACAAAAACAAGCATCTCTCTGAAATGTCAATGGAACAAAGAGCGTACCGCAAGCTTTTTATTTTCAAAGCCTTTTTTGACCCGAGGAAACAACTTTGTACACGACAACCAGAACTTTGTACACGACAACCAGAACAGAGCGGTACTGCGAGAAAGGAGTACCGCTCTGTCAACAGAGCTCGGTGCTTATTATCGGATGTATTAGGTTACGAAATCTGACTTTTTGGATATAATGTTAAATTATATGTTAGAGAAAGACCCCACTGAATGATTCAGAACATGAAGAATCATATTTGTCTTGGTAAAATGTCTTTTATAACATAAGGAAGTGAAATTTAAATCACCACAGCACGGTTTCACCCACTCTGGGCAGAGAGGGTGGACACCCTACATTAGAGCTCTGCTACCCGATCCCCGACATTATACATCGGGTTAGGGCCGGGTAGGGCCTGTTTTTTCATTAAGAACTTGGGTATGGGTAGGGCTCAGGTATCACTAACATTTTGAAGCTGAGCCATTTGTGTGTGCTCATAACATGGTGTCAGAAGTGCTTCAGCCTCGTCAAATATAAGACAGGAGAGATGATTATTTCACAGAAAATAATAATGTTCCTTGAGTTGAGAGTGACGAAAAGTAGCTACAAGCTAAATGCTCTCTAATATCTCATAATTGAGCAGAGCAGCCTCTGTGGAGCTGTTGCTATGGATTAGGGCTGACCCCATTTAGTCGACTGGTCGATTGTTTGGTCGATAGGCTGTTGGTCGCCCGAGATTTTTGTAGTTGAGCAGTGGCAAATATATTTTCAATTATGGCACACGAGACACCTGTCTGATTCACGCCTGTGAGTGGACTAAAACGAACAGGTTTATCTTTTCTGGTTTTATTGATCTCTGGCTCCCTCTTTAGTAATTTGTGTGTCTTCATTTTTAGTCACAGTGCTTAAAGCACCAGACAAGCTCAGTAGCCTACATATAGTTGGTTTTATTCAAACATATGGTGTGTCTATATATGGAAAAATACATGTTTAAAAATGTCAACCAATCGGTTGGTCGAAAGAACAGACGACTCACGGTCAACAAAGTTGATTTATTTTTGTCGGGGACAGCCCCACTATAGATATTGTTGGATTCTAGCTTGAAATATACTTATTGATGTTACCATACTGGAATGTATTTATTATTTTACATGTATAATGAATGTTGGGGTCATTGGACAGTGGATAAGAACTAGGTGTATGGAAAGTTACTGAGTCAGACAAGGGGGGAGGCAGGAAGTTTACATTGTCATACATGTGATTGTTCAATCCTATGGAGGGAGGCAAAAGGCAACAGTCTGGTTTCAGTCAATGATAAGGTAGGACAGCCGTGGAGTAGGGAGGAATGGAATTCAGAACGAGGTCAGGTCAGATGAAGTGAGAAGGAACAGTCCTATTACACACACATACATACTTACATGCCCACGAAGGTTCTAGCAGGAGGCAAGGCCATGACTACACCAGTGAGAGGAACCAATTAAGTTCCTGACTAGCAACATAGATGTATTTGCTGTCTAGATGTGCAAGGAGTTGACTCCTCCTAGTAGGAGGGTATAAATATATGTGCTTGTGTAAACATGTCTTTGTCTTTGCAGCTGTTTGACCCAGTGGGTGAATAAACTTAGTTTGAGCTTTTTCCTAGTCGTCCGTAGTGTGTGTGTGTGTGTGTGTGTATGGATAAATTGTCATGCTTGTGTAGTAGTATGGTAGGTTGTAGAGAAGTAGTCCATGGAGAAGGACAAATGGAGGGAATGTGGAATGTGATAGAAGGTTGCCTTTAAGTTCTGGAGGAGAGCCCCATCCATGGTTAGAAAAGCAAAAAGATATTTGAAAGTTGTTTGAACATGATTTGTGTGTATTTAGCAGTAGCAATAAGGACAGAGGTTGGTTTATGCTCTATTGGGGTGGGGAACCTTGACAGATTATGTGGAAATAGGAAGACAACTGTGAACAATTTTGGTTATGTGTGTTGTCAACAACAGTGATATTTGAAGCGTGACACTGGTATAAGACATTAGGTCTCACGTATTCTCCAGTAGTAAATTGGCAGATGCTTCAGTATTGGTTCTAATACAAAGTATTAGGTCCCGTGACCAAATTATTAGGCACCTATACCGTAACTACTATCCAGGATGTGGGTATCACTACCTAAAAAAAATTATAGTTAAAATTGGCATGTATTAGAGCCGTGGGTGAGGAAATCTAAATAACTATTGAAATGGCGACCGGCGGCCCCGATTCTCCCTGTAAAGGGGGTCTAGAGGAAGAAACGTTTAAAACCATAGAGGCTCTGAAAGAGGCACACGAGCATTTCACCAATTCGGCTCGAATATGGGAAAAATTGGTCAGCACTTCCCTGCTGACGGAAAATTCGAATCTAATAAAGAATTCAGAGATGCTATTGTGAGTTGGCACAATGACATAAAATCAAAATCAAAAGCTCAATACACCAGCGTTTTGATGTCAGCATTCTATCAACAGAAAAGCAAAACCGATAAAACCAAAATTAGTAGATGTACTCAGCATCAAAAAGACTGGGTACGTGAGTACATTGATAGAATGTGTACGTCTGCTTTGATGGCAGGTTTGAAACCTGTTATCAAAACGGCTATTGCGGGGGTAGTGGACCAACATTTTCACTGGGATGAAATAGTGAAGGAGGCTTTGAGAGTGGAATCTAATTATGCTCACTTTGCAGCCGTGCGTGTGGTTAATACAGCCACAGTGAAAGTCACTAACAGTGGTTTCAACAGTCAAGGTAAGACAAAGAAACAGAGGAAAGGGCAGCAAACCTATGCTAAGGCGCAGGGTGATAGAGCCCTGTTTTACATGTGGGACTGTCGGTCATGGGAAGAATGAGTGTACGGTAGTCCTGGAGCCTACTACACCCGCTCCCTCTGGAGGGAATGCTGCGATGCAGGCGTTTGCCGCATAAACAAAAGAACAGCAGCAGACACTCTTGAGAGTAGCGGGGCAGGGGAGCTCGACATAGGCTAAATGTGCGACAGGAAAAAGTATTACAATTAGCGGGGTAACGGGCAGAATCGAAAGCGATACGACTACTACCCATGTCTCTGACCATAGAACCACTAACAACACCCGGATCATTTTACATGGCGAAAGGGTGTGGAACCAATTTTGGGGTTGGATAATCTATGCGAAATGACAGGGGAATGGATTCTAAAAGGTCACAAGTTAAAGTTGGCACGGCCAAACACTGCTTGCAAACTCAGAAAACCTTGGGGGTTTTTAATCTCGTGAGACACTTTATTCCGTCTTATTCTGAAATCGCTTTATAGAATTGACGAAAGGGAGGAGGGGTCCTCACAAGAAATTCGAGTGAAGTTTTTATTGTGAGTAATTGTTTGTAGAGTTAAAGAAACAATTGTAATTGTCGTTTAAAAAAGCAAGTATGTCAAGCACCAGCATTGGGGTTACCAAACCTAAAATTACCTTTTAAAATTGTGTTCATGAGTAAGAAGGGCATTGTAGTGTGGTGGTTATGCAAAATCATGGGGAAAAGAGAGAACAGTCATGTACAGGACTACATTGTTAGACTTGGTGGCGAGAGGAATGCCGCCGTGTCTAAGAGCAGTAGAGGCTACAGAAATGGTTTTGCATGCTTCGATTACATTGGGCCCCAAAATAATCGATTCAGTGCATATTTATCTTAAAATAGTAGACATCAATGAGTGTGAAGCAAATAGGGAATATCCAACAGAGATTGGTAATAGTATATGCAGTAAACATTGGGATGGATTAAAACACAAACGATTAATGAGTGCAGGGAGGACAGTGGACTCCCGGTGAACAGAATTTATCATGTTTTGTTTGTAATTTATACTTTATAAAACTGCGGAATTTCACTAACTGCTCTCCCAAGACAACAGCCTCGAGAAACATTTCAAAGGGAGAGACAGGGACACCCCATCCTCTCCTGGAGGAGAAAATTTACATTTCGTTAGTTTTCACTATGCTAAATCTTAAATCAGCAACACAAAAGTTTTAAAGTACCCGGATCCGGCCGTAAAGGCCGTACGTTTTACCACACACACCAGCACCCCACCTGTTATGAATATTTGTTAGTGGTGTTAATACCATGTCTGATTTAATTGTGTGGGGTCTTTTTATTTGGTTTTAGTAGGTTCTTCAAGGGCTAGAAAGGATGCACCTTAAAGGGAATTGTGGTTGCACACATGTAAGTTCTCCTGATAAGGAATGTACTGAAAAAAACAAAATGTAAAACGGGTACATGTTTGAAATGTCTTTAAATAAGTAGCCTGAAGTACAGGGAAAGAACATACTCACTTAATGGTAATATGAAGAAGTGTATTGCTGTAGTCGTTTTGTTTTTGTCTTTGCTTCAATACAAATCTCACAAGATTGGGCCTGCTGTATGGTCGGGATTTCTCCCTAAGGGTTAGTCCTCTAACTCCCAGACCCTGTAACCCAGTGAGGTTGCCAATATGATAAGGGAGTATAAGCCAAATTCCAAAATGGTTTCAACAGTGTGTTGTTATGCTCTTTGACATTTGTCTTAGAAATGTTGTATCAAGAAAAGTGGGAATGTAATAATTAGTCATACGGTGAATAGTTTTGTCTGGATTTCCTGAATCAGAAATGCCTTAAACTGTTGTTTTGGCAATAGTGACTCCAGATGGTATATAGATGCATGGAAGGGATAATTCGACCGAGAACAGTGTGAGCCTCACCCCCTCTAACCGGCTGAAGTAATGGCGACAATGGCGTTTACTATGGCCCAGTCCTTCACCACTTCTACCTGAGACCTGAGTCTAAGCCAGCAACCGGTGTACGGGCGGCAGGAGTGTGGCATGAGTCCTGAGACCGTCCACATGAAGTGAGCATGGAGAGAGATCATGCCCAAACTCCTCTCATGCTGCTGGTGCACTGGTCGGAAAATGGACAAGACAGAATGGACCGTAAAAGAGGTGGCGGCTCAGGTGAGGCATTCGTCTGCTTGGGGAAATCAGATTATTCCTCAGATATTGAAATCGGGACATTATCAAGGGCCATCCACTTTGACAGGCATGTGTGCCATTGGGAGGATGAACTGTAAAGCTATCTGAAGAAGAAAAATAAGATATGCCAGAAGAATGAGTGCCGGGAAGGAGGGGGGTGGTCAACCATGCCCGTAATTGATTTAGGGTTGCCCTAAATTGTTTATTTGGGGTATCAGGTTGATTGTGGGGACCGCACACTGGGAAATGAATTGTAATTTAGACTAAAAATGCATTGAGATACCGATCTGTCATTAACATGTCACTTGCGACAGTGTAAATCAGGGATAAACGGTGGCCGTGATGAGAAAAGTTAATGCTGGTAATATAAGTAGAACATACTGTATATATATTTCC
This sequence comes from Coregonus lavaretus, assembly GCF_964263955.1. Taxonomy (NCBI): domain Eukaryota; kingdom Metazoa; phylum Chordata; class Actinopteri; order Salmoniformes; family Salmonidae; genus Coregonus; species Coregonus lavaretus. Next base: position 55,073,409 of record NC_139991.1, on the reverse strand, counting down.
CCATCTGTAAATGTACATTCTGCCAGTGTCGGTGTGTGCGCTAAGTTGAGGGTCTTGAATTCGAGTGATAAACTCAACGTGAAGCATTAAGGACTGTCATTCTAAATTTGGGTTGGATAATTTATATCAATAGTTCTAATTATGATTCGGAAAGGAGAGAAGGAGAGAGAGAGTGCTGCCCCTAAGCTGTGAGGAGAGCACAAAGTGAGGGGAGGGTGCACTGCTCACCCGGCAAGTGGTTTCCGAAACTAATTAAATATTTGTAAGAATCCATTGAGTCTAGGGAGGGTTTCCTCCCAGGAAACCTTATCTTTCGTGTCCTCCGAGAGGGAGGTTATCAGAGAACTCACTAGATGGTAGCTTGGGCTAACCATAATGAGGACATTGATAGTAGGGGCTTTGTTTTACCATGCTATCAGAATCCTAATGTTAAAGCGCATCAATACGGCTTTCTGGATGATACAGTCCAATTAATTACTTACAAGGCTCGTAGTCTGCGTCTTGCTTTGACACCCGAGGATGAAGAAGACTGGGTAAAAGTGAGTGGAATAACCAACAGGGAACTAATTTTCATTGGAGCCCAGTGAAGATCTAGCATCCCATTGGCACAGAACAGAACGGAGGGACGGTCCTTGCCCCAATCTCATTCTCATCAAGGGTGGTGTGAAATTGTTTACCATGTATTCTTTCTCTTCCCTGTTCAACTCAATATGTTTTCTAGGTGGCATGGAACATGTGAGCGATCATTGTTCCAGATGAGGATTGTTGGAAACTGACTAATTGACTTGAACACGTTTTAATGTTTATAACTATATAACTGGACTAGCAGTAGTGATTAACGTGTTATGGGTTAGATGGAATTATTCATGTGCAAATGTATTTGTGGCCGGAGGCAAAGTACATAGGGGGCTTGTGTCTGAGACAATGTTTCAATAAGGGTGTTAGTTGCAGATTATGGCAGGACCGATATCAGTGCATTCAATGGAGTCCCAAAAACCAAGGCGTTAACGTTACAGGGAATTGGGAAAGCGGAATTGAATATGACTGGGCCAGAGATTTGCGTGGCTCATAGATTCAAGAAGTTGGTAATAGAGTCTCTGGGGAATGATACTATAATAATAATATAATATGCCATTTAGCAGACGCTTTTATCCAAAGCGACTTACAGTCATGCGTGCATACTACTCCTCTGTATATAGTAATACAGGGGATAGCTTGTAGTAGAGGAAGGACAGCTAATTGTGCACAATATAGAAACTACTATGAAGACAAGTTGAACGTCACGCATACCCAGATCATGGTGGGAGTAGCAGAGATAGTGTTAAAAGGAAAGTGTCAGAAGGTTGCTGCTTATCAACCGTTGGGACCCAAAGTTTACACTGTAACAAGGGTGTTCACAAAGGGGTGGGGTGTAGTTCGGCCTTGGGATGAGAGATGTGTAAACACACTCTGTCATTGGAGGCAGGGAAGGAACAGGACGTTTCGGGTAAGCTTGGCGTCGGGTAAGTTTGGCTTTATACATAGCTTGGGCTTTGTCGAGTAAGGCTTAAACTATGTATTTAGATTGTAGTTAGGTATTGTAGGTAGGTATCGTGGGTTGTTGTAGATAGTTATTGTATGTAATTATTGTAGGTTAGTATTGTATTCGGCGGTGCCGGGTGTAGCACGAAGCTAGCTAGCTAGCTAACTCCCCACCTGGACTAGCTGGCGAGTAGCTATTTGCAACGTTATAGTTGTTTCACGCCTGAGAGTGCCTGTAATTACGCCAGCTGGCTGCCTACAATAATTATATACAATAACTGCCTACCATTCAGCTGTTTTCTAACCTCATTGTCTGAACCGTTAACGTTAGGTAGCAAGTGGCTACTGTGCTTGAAAATTAGCAAGCTTGTTGCAACCTGGATAGCTACTTGTAAACAATAGCTGGAACGACCGAGCGAACAGACGCGAACTGGCTGAGTCAATTCAGTGGCTAGCTTTGCACTTGGCTAGCTAACTGTAGCTGCTAGGGGTAAGTCATAACCTACACTTGTGTTTAGTTTTTTACATATTGATAGCCCGATTCGCTCAAGGAATTTGGGACATGGGTGACTAGTTAACGTTAGTTTGGCTCTCTCTGTGTGTTCGTGCCGTGAAAGGAGGGGTTCTTCTTTGTCTGAAAGCAATGGCTAGCTAGTTTGCTAACTATTCTAGCTAACTAACTGGCTGAATAAGTTGACGACGGACGCGCTCAAGCTGTCGGGACTAACCCACAACGTTAGACACGGACACGAACGATCTGCTTGAGTGTTGATACACTGGTGGTTGTTGTGGCTGAGTATTGGCGCTAAACCCTGCTGTTGGAGACCGGCATGCTAGCTGGCTGTGGCGTCTTATGACGAGGTGCCCGGACGTTTTTCACGGAATAATACTGCACCTAGTTAGCTAGCTGAATAAACTAGGTTAGTCTATTCCTAGAAAACATTGAACCGCTGTAGTTTACAACAATTATAGTTTCTGAGGTGGAAGTTGGGAGAGTTATATTTGGGAGTTGTGGTGAGGGAGGCCCCGCTCTCTCCTTTCCCAGATGTTTAGTTCATTTTATTCCGATCTCCTCTGCATTATTGTAGCCATCTGCTGCACCCTGTCAACTATGCCTCTGCCTATCCCTGTTCTCTCCTCTCCGCACAGGCTACACAAACGCCTCACACCGCGTGGCTGCTGCCTCTCTAACCTGGTGGTCCCTGCACGCACGACCCACGTGGAGTTCCAGGTCTCAGGCAGCCTCTGGAACTGCCGTTCTGCTGCCAACAAGGCAGACTTCATCCCAGCCTATGCTACCCTCCAGTCCCTCGACTTCTTGGCGCTGACGGAAACATGGATTACCACTGAAAACACTGCTACTCCTGCTGCTCTCTCCTTGTCTGACCATGTGTTCTCGCATACCCCGAGAGCATCTGGTCAGCGGGGTGGTGGCACAGGAATCCTCATCTCTCCCAAGTGGACATTCTCAATTTTTCCCCTGACCCATCTGTCTATCTCCTCATTTGAATTCCATGCTGTCACAGTCACTAGCCCATTTAAGCTTAATATCCTTGTCATCTATCGCCCTCCAGGTTCCCTTGGAGAGTTCATCAATGAGCTTGACGCCTTGATACAGTGGGGGAAAAAAGTATTTAGTCAGCCACCAATTGTGCAAGTTCTCCCACTTAAAAAGATGAGAGAGGCCTGTAATTTTCATCATAGGTACACGTCAACTATGACAGACAAATTGAGATTTTTTTTTTCAGAAAATCACATTGTGGGATTTTTAATGAATTTATTTGCAAATTATGGTGGAAAATAAGTATTTGGTCAATTACAAAAGTTTCTCAATACTTTGTTATATACCCTTTGTTGGCAATGACACAGGTCAAACGTTTTCTGTAAGTCTTCACAAGGTTTTCACACACTGTTGCTGGTATTTTGGCCCATTCCTCCATGCAGATCTCCTCTAGAGCAGTGATGTTTTGGGGCTGTCGCTGGGCAACATGGACTTTCAACTCCCTCCAAAGATTTTCTATGGGGTTGAGATCTGGAGACTGGCTAGGCCACTCCAGGACCTTGAAATGCTTCTTACGAAGCCACTCCTTCGTTGCCCGGGCGGTGTGTTTGGGATCATTGTCATGCTGAAAGACCCAGCCACGTTTCATCTTCAATGCCCTTGCTGATGGAAGGAGGTTTTCACTCAAAATCTCACGATACATGGCCCCATTCATTCTTTCCTTTACACGGATCAGTCGTCCTGGTCCCTTTGCAGAAAAACAGCCCCAAAGCATGATGTTTCCACCCCCATGCTTCACAGTAGGTATGGTGTTCTTTGGATGCAACTCAGCATTCTTTGTCCTCCAAACACGACGAGTTGAGTTTTTACCAAAAAGTTATATTTTGGTTTCATCTGACCATATGACATTCTCCCAATCCTCTTCTGGATCATCCAAATGCACTCTAGCAAACTTCAGACGGGCCTGGACATGTACTGGCTTAAGCAGGGGGACACGTCTGGCACTGCAGGATTTGAGTCCCTGGCGGCGTAGTGTGTTACTGATGGTAGGCTTTGTTACTTTGGTCCCAGCTCTCTGCAGGTCATTCACTAGGTCCCCCCGTGTGGTTCTGGGATTTTTGCTCACCGTTCTTGTGATCATTTTGACCCCACGGGGTGAGATCTTGCGTGGAGCCCCAGATCGAGGGAGATTATCAGTGTTCTTGTATGTCTTCCATTTCCTAATAATTGCTCCCACAGTTGATTTCTTCAAACCAAGCTGCTTACCTATTGCAGATTCAGTCTTCCCAGCCTGGTGCAGGTCTACAATTTTGTTTCTGGTGTCCTTTGACAGCTCTTTGGTCTTGGCCATAGTGGAGTTTGGAGTGTGACTGTTTGAGGTTTTGGACAGGTGTCTTTTATACTGATAACAAGTTCAAACAGGTGCCATTAATACAGGTAACGAGTGGAGGACAGAGGAGCCTCTTAAAGAAGAAGTTACAGGTCTGTGAGAGCCAGAAATCTTGCTTGTTTGTAGGTGACCAAATACTTATTTTCCACCATAATTTGCAAATAAATTCATTAAAAATTCTACAATGTGATTTTCTGGGAAAAAAAATTCTCAATTGGTCTGTCATAGTTGACGTGTACCTATGATGAAAATTACAGGCCTCTCTCATCTTTTTAAGTGGGAGAACTTGCACAATTGGTGGCTGACTAAATACTTTTTTTCCCCACTGTATGTATGTATATATATATATATATATATATCTGACCACTCAGGCCATGGCCCTGCCTGGGGGTAAAATAAAGCCATCTCTCCCTATAAGCCGCATCATTAATATTTCATCTTCAATAAAACGTGAGTGAGGCTACTCAGTGAGTGAGGGACGGGCATCTCAAAAGGCGCCTGGCTATATCGACCTCTCTAAAAATAAACTGCAGTATACATTTATGTTTCATGATCATCATTTGTCTGCCATCCAGAGTTTTGTTTCATGGAAGTGATTTTCTTCTTACAGCTTGAACCAAAACACTGCAGGCAGCGATCAACCAATTCACTGAAAAGACGGGCTGTGTGCCATACAGACAGACCTCACTGTGCTCCAAATGAATGACCGTTTGACATTTCACTGGACTCCGAGACTGTGATTAAGTGAATAGGCTCCCTGTGTGAACCAATTGTGTATGGTGATTTACACGTTGGTGGTGGCAATATGAAGACCAGCCAAAGATATTTTAGTTTGATGTTTATTTTTAGAAACAGGTTTCTAATTGTGAACATGTAGCCTAGAAGTCAATCAATTTAAATGAAGAGTTACAGTTGCACTAATGCACCGCTTACGTGCTAGTCGGAACTAGGAAACTCGGACATTTCCGACTTGCTAACTGGTTGTAGATATACACGTGCCACGTTCAACCAGTTAGCAAGTCGGAAATGTCAGCGTTTCCTAGCCCGTGAATTTGGCATTAAACTTACCCAAACGTGAAGGAGGCCTAATTCAAGACACATGGCTCTATTTCTATAGCAACAAAATCCAGAGCTTTCACATGCTCTCTTCCCCATTAGGTCTGACTTAGACTGGACTTAACACTCAGGGCCATAGGGAAAACATCTGGCTAGGCCACGAGCAGGGTAAACATAGCTGGCATTGGTAACCAACACACAAGCTTAACTCAAACAACATGCAGCAGTTCTACTAGCTCTGAAAGCCTTTATTCCCTGGTCTTGTGATGGTTAGAAAGCCTATGGGCCTGTTCTAAACAAAGGTTGTGAACAGCGCGTCTCAAGTCTGGCCAGACAAGTGGCCGAAACATAAACACATAATAAGTTCAAATGTTTATGTTAAAAAAATCACCCTTCCTCATTCTCCTTCCAACCCAGCTTGACACACAAACATTCTGTTTTGTCACATCGAGGTGGTCACGTGTCACCTATTCAGAGCATGAATTCCAAGTTAACTTGAAGAGGACATCCTGACTGTTTGGGTAGCAACCAGCGGGAAGTCCCGTCAGGTCTTGCAGGGGTCTGAATTGGAATTCTCATAGTAGTTCTAAAAAGACAGGGCTGAGGCAGGGAATTAAAGGAATGATAGCGGGGCTGACATCTGCTGAACCAATCAGAATGGGATTAGAGACATACAGATTCCTTCTTTTCGGAAGAGGCCTGTGCTGCCTGGTGGCCTGCTTCAGAGTGCTGTTTATGAGCTACTGGTCTACCATTGGGTGTTTTTCTTACCTGTATGGGAGAGATAGCAGCAGCGGGTGGGGTTTTCAGAGGGCTGGGGCTGAGAGGTGTACGGGCAATCGTTGTGTTAACTGCTGGCACGGCTGCTGTGGGGGAGGTTGGGACAGGGCCTGCAGTGGAGGCGTTGTCAAAGCTCTTGATAAGGGTCTTGACGGTGGGAGAGGGCTCAGAGGAGGTAGAGGAGCGTCGGCTGAGACCCATGCCCTGCCTAAGGGCAGCTAGGTCCCTCTCAACCGCATTCATGTAGTTATATACCCTGCCCCTCTCCTCATCCTGCCTATAGAGACAGATAACATATCGTCAATGTCTTTGACACAGGGAGAGATTGGCACACACACACTAAGACCACATACTTCTTGAGCTCCTCCAGCTCTTTGCTCATCTTCTCATTCTTCTCCTGTGTGTCCAGTAGGCGGCGCCGCAGATCCCCAATCTCCTCCTGAGCCTCGGACTTGATGTCATTAGCGATGACCACCGCCGTCTGCAGGTCGGCCTGAAACTGACGCCACTCCATAGACTCCTCCTACAAGGGGAGATATGAACCGGACATGGACCCAGGTGAAAAGTAGTGCATTACATTTACGTAATTTAACAGACGCCCTTATCCAGAGCATTATATGGAATAGGGATGCACCCACGGGCTAATGCTAAGGACCAGCAGACCAATTTTCATTATGACTGTGTGAAATATCTTCACTGGATGTTCAATACAAGGGCAACTTTCTGCTAAATGACTAAAACAAAACAAAACATAAAACAAACTTTTAGCTGAGATATAGCTGAGGCACAGGACTCCATATTCCTCTAGCTCCCCAAACTTACCCGTAGCTTTCGATGCAGAATCTTGATCTCACGCTCCATGTCATGTTTTTGGTCCTGCAGTTTTTTGATGGAGTCTAAAAGAAAAAGAGAGAATGAATAATTAAATGAAATAATTGAGATGGGATAAACTATCTGACTAGGCTGTGTAATAATGGTCCCACATCGCCACCTGGTGGTCACACATCAGCATTATCATTGGTTCATGATTCAGTATTGGCCCAGCATCGTTGGAGAGCTGTGGGTGTCCCAAATGGCACCATATTCCCTAAATGGTGCACTACTTTTGACCAGAACCCCATGGCCCTTGATCGAAAGTAGTGCACTACGAAATGAATAGGATATAGGGTGTTCACTCATAAAATTATGAATTCATTCAAGGTTTATACAAATATGTCCATTCAATAGAAAATTCTGTCAGAAAAACAATAGTCCAAACCTCATGTCTCTACCATACAGTACATTTGGAAAGTAGTCAGACCCCTTGACATTTTCAACATTTTGTTACATTATAGCCTTATTCTAAAATTGATTAAATTGTTATTTTTTCTCATCAATCTACACACAATACCCCATAATGACAAAGCAAAAACAGGTTTGTAGAACTGAAATATCACATTTACTTAAGTATTCAGACCCTTTACTCAGTACTTTGTTGAAGCACCTTTGGCAACAATTACAGTCTCGAGTCTTCTTGGGTATGACGCTACAAGCTTGGCACACCTGTATTTGGGAAGTTTCTCCCATTGTTCTCTGCAGATCCTCTCAAGCTCTGTCAGGTTGGATGGGAACCGACGATGCAGTTATTTTCAGGTCTCTCCAGAGATGTTCGATCTGGTTTAAGTCCGGGCTCTGGCTGGGCCACTCAAGGACATTCAGAGAGTTGTCCCAAAGCCACTCCTGCATTGTCTTGGTGTGTGCTTAGGGTCGTTGTCCTGTTGGAAGGTGAACATTTGCCCCAGTCTGAGGTCCTGAGCGCTCTGGAGCAGGTTTTCATCAAGGATCTCTCTGTATTTTGCTCCGTTCATCTTTCCCTCGATCCTGACTAGTCTCCCAGTCCCTGCCGCTGAAAAACATCCCCACAGCATGATGCTGCCACCACCATGCTTCACCGTAGGGATGGTGCCAGGTTTCCTCCAGACTTGACGCTTGGCATTTAGGCCAAAGAGTTCAATACTTGGTTTCATCAGACCAGAGAATCTTGTTTCTCATGGTCTGAGAATCCTTTAGGTGCCAGCTCTAGGAAGAGTCTTGGTGGTTCCAAACTGCTTCCATTTAAGAATGATGGAGGCCACTGTGGTCCTCTGTAGCTCAGCTGGTAGAGCACGGCGCTTGTAATGCCAAGGTAGTGGGTTCGATCCCCGGGACCACCCATACACAAAAAATGTATGCACGCATGACTAAGTAGCTTTGGATAAAAGCGTCTGCTAAATGGCATATTATTATTCTTAGGGACCTTCAATGCTGCAGAAATGTTTTGGTACCCTTCCCCAGATCTGTGCCTCGACACAATTCTGTCTCGGAGCTCTACGGACAATTCCTTCGACCTCATGGCTTGGTTTTTGCTCTGACAACTGTGGGACCTTATATAGACAGGTGTGTGCCTTTCCAAATCATGTCCAATCAATTGAATTTACCACAGGTGGACTCCAATCAAGTTGTAGAAACGTCTCAAGGGTGATCAATGGAAACAGGATGCACCTGAGCTCAATTTTGAGTCTTATAACACTTACGTAAATAAGGTATTTCTGTTTTTTACTTTAAATAAATTTTTCCCCCTCATCAATCTACACACAATACCCCATATGTATTAAATCAATTTTAGAATAAGGCTGTAACGTAACAAAATGTGGAAAAAGGGAAGGGGTCTGAATACTTTTCTGAATGCACTGTATATGGTTCAAAAGTTAACAGCGATTTACTCTGAGAATATAGCATGTTTAGAGTGAATGGAATGTCATCACAGGCACGATCAAAAAGTGGTCACTGCTCAATAGAACTCTGTGGCGCTGCTCCACGGCAGAACGGTACTAACTTCGAACGTCAACTGACAAGCTTGAGTTTGTGAGTGAAAACATCGGCATTTTCTAAATGTAATCCGCTAATACAAAACTAAATAGAGACTAAATATATATTTATTTACAAAGCCAATATCCACCCTCCGCGAAGACAATCTGTTCCTGTTTATATTGTGTATTTCTGAGTCTTTCCCTTTAAATCGCCATAGAAATGGCCCCTCTCAAGTAGATTGATCGCGGTTATAGGCAGGTAGCTTAGTGGTTAAGAGCGTTGTGCCAGTTATCGAAAGGTCGCTGGTTCTAATCCCCGAGCCGACTAGGTGAAAAAATCTGCCGATGTGCCCTTGAGCAAGGCACTTAACCCTAATTGCTCATGTAAGTCGCTCTGGATAAGAGCGTCTGCTAAATGACGTATATGTATGTATATGTATATGTAATGAAAGCCAAGGATCTGGAGGTGAAAATGACAAAGGCATCAAGTTGATTTTTCCAACCAGCGGAAACACATCCAAATGGTACCACCTCACATCACCAAATATGGAAGATATACAACCAAGAGCGGCAATGGTCACAGCAAATTAATGTTCTTATTTCATCAACACTGTCAAGTACAAGTATATTAAGGTTATAATATTGTAGAGAACAATCTAATGATTCATTCTATGTCATTTATAATGACATAGGGCAAAGAAAACAACGTTTTGACATTAATTTCGTAGCACCCTCTTGAATTGCTCAATTTTTCTCTATATTGTACAGCAGTGAGTGAACGCCCTATAGCAGGACTGCCCAACCGTGTTCCTGGAGAGCTACCGTCTTGTAGGTTTTTGCTCCAACCCTAATCTAGCACACCTGATTCTAATAATTAGCAGGTTGATAAGATGAATCAGGTTAGTAACACCTGGGGTTGGAGCGAAAACCTACAGGAGGGTAGCTCTCCAGGAACAGGGTTGGGCAACCCTGTCCTATAGGATAGGGTGCAATTTGGGATGCAGTCGTGTCAATCCACCACTCACTCTCCAGGTCTGTGATCATGAGGTTGTCGTGGAGTTTGATGGCTTGGTGTTGCTCCACTTCGTCCTCCAGCTCAAAGATGGTCTCCTTCATGTCCGAGACCTCTGTGTCCCTCTCCTCCAGCTCAGAACACTGCTGGGCCAGGGCCCGCTTCTGCTCTGCTAGCTGCTTCTGTACCTCATCACGAAACGCACGGAAGTTCTCCTCCAGCTGATGGGAGAATGGGATGCATAGGTGTATGCATGAGCACACGTGTCATATACATTCATACATACCAACATATGAATTGGGTGAAATACTAACAAAAAAAATCCAAGACTGATGGAGAATCTGAAATGAAAGCATGTTAAATATGAGAACGTGTGACCTTGCTGATGCCGTCCTCCAGCCTGGCGGCCTCGTTGCGGGTGTGGTCCAGCTCCTCCTGCAGCTGAGCAGACTCGGCCTCTGCCCTCTCCTTGTCCCTCCTCTCGCTTTCCAGCATGTGGCGGATGTCCGTCTTATCCCTGGCATTGTGGATGGAGTAGAGCTCAGCCACCCTCTGTCTCTCCTGCTCCAGCTGGGCCCTGCATCGAGCCAGCTCCGCCTGCTCACCCCCGGCCGCCTCCCTCAGGACCTCCAGCTCTGTGGCCGCGGCTGCCCTCTCCCTGCGCTCCATCTCAGCCTGCCGCTCCGCCATGTGCACCCGCTCCTTTAGCGCTGAAATCAGGCCCTGGGCCTCTGCGTTGTCCTGCTCGGCCATTTTCAGCGCCCCACTCAGGTGCTGCTGCACCCCCAACAGCTGCTCCCTCTCGAAGTGGGTGCCATCAGTCAGGTCCACGTAGCTGCGCTCCAGCTCCAGGTAGCGGCCGCTCTTAATGTCCTCCTCGTCGACTGGGGCATAGGTCACGCGGTGCTCGTCCAGCAGGCCCTGGAAGTAGTCCATCTGCCGGCCGTACAACTCCAGCCGGTCGCCCTGCTGGCACAAAGAGTCCACCAGGATGGCCCGCTCCTCGCCCAGCCGCTCGTTCTCTGTGCTTAGTTCCTGAGTGATCTGCTGCAGGTCGGCCAGCTCCTGTAGTGTGGCCTGGAGCTCCTCAGAGGTGCAGTGCTGGTTCTCCTCCATCTGGTGAATGCGCTCCGTTAGACAGGCCACCGACGCCTCGCTGGTGTTGCCACTGCTGCCTCTACAGGAGCGCTCGCCGTGATTCGGTGGCCCGCCCTCTGACTCGGAGGAGGAGGAGCAGCAGGCAGAGGCAGAGCCAGAGGGAGCGTCCAGGGCATCATCGCTGGAGGTGATTGGCTGGTAGGCTTCACTGCACTCGCTGTCGGCCGCCTCAGGGGAGATAGCTTGCCGGGGGTCCAGAAGGTCTTCGTTGGAGCCGCGGGCAGAGCCGTGTGGGGAGACCCCATGTAGAAAAGAGGCCCGTGGGAACCCTCCATCTCTGCCACTGCTGGCTGGGAGAAGCTCTGGGCTGAGGCAGGGGCCTCGCAGGGCTTTGAGGGGGCAGTCTAGCCTCTGCTCCAGGGAGAAACCCAGGGCATTGAGGCGGTCCTTCAGCATGCGGTTCTCACTCTTCAGCATGTTCAGCTCCCCGCGGATCCCCTGGTTCTGGTCCTGCAGCAAGAGCAGGGTGGACTCAACGTCTGTAGAGATGAGTGGAGTAGGGGCTTCTTTCTCCTGTTCTTGTAGGGGCTCAGCCTCAGCAGTCTCCTCTCCCTCACCCCTCTCTCTGCTCCCCCCATCCTCCTCCGGCAGGCCTAGCTGGACACAGATGCCCCGCAGCTCTGTGCGCAGGTGGAGGATCTCCACGTCTTTGCTCTTAGCCAGGCCCAGCAGGTCCTTCACCCTGCTCTCCAGGACCGTCTTGTTGCTGAGCTGCCCGTCCGACCTGGACTTGCTCATATGGGACTCGGACTCAGTCATGGCCCGGCTGCGGACTCTCTTGGGCGGTGCCAAGGCGTCCGAGGGTCCGGAGAGCTTCCTGCTGGCGGTGCCAGTTCTGGAGCGTTCTCGCAGGCCCTCCCGGGATGAACCGGGCTCCTTCACCACCGAGGAGGTCCCACGCTTGCCTAAGGAGTACAATACAGCACGTTATTGAAGGTCAAGAAGTTGGGTTAGAGCTAATCACAAACCAGAATATAATCTGTAAATAGCTCTATGGTTGACGTACCTGAGCTGGTCTTTGTCTTGCCCTCTGTGTTACTGGTACCTGTAGTGGAGGAGGTTGAAGAGTGGGCAGAGCTAGTCTTCTTGGCCTTAGCAACAGTGCTCATCCCAGCAGAGGCTCCACTGCCTACTGTTGTTGCTGATGGCAAGTCATCACTGCTCTTCGCCTAGCCAAAGAGAAAGATGACAGTTAACACACCACCTATTGGACCTATAAAGATAATCGGCTTCCATGGTTGTTCTCAGCATGTAGCCAAAGTGCTCGCAAGGTTACTTGCTTGTGCCTTCTGCATTTGTACCTTAGAGAGTGGTGCGGTGGCGGAGGTCTTGGCTGTATTCTTGCCAGCTGTGCCCATGGTAGCGCCCTCAGGCTTGACTCTCTCCCCAGTCTGGGCCTTAGTGCCTGCTGTCGTGGCTTTGGATATGCCAGCCACTGGCCTGGTCGCCTTCCTCATACTGGGCTCTAGGTTTCTCAGACATTTACAATGCAATCTGTGTGGAACAAAAACACACAGGAGGAGTTAATAACAGGATGAGGTGGTAACACGTGCATGTATCAGAGGGTTTCTTGTTTCTCAGTCAGAGGAAAAACTATGTCATTATTATGCCGTAATTAACGTCAGTGAACAACCTCTTACAACTAACATAAATACTAAACCCACATAAATGCTTAGCCTACAACTACAAGAGTTATAGTATGCAGCTCAACAGTCTAAATACTAGTTTGTGAATCATTCATTTTAAATCAATTACCAGAATAACCAATTAGCCTAGATTGCCTTTTTAAAAATCCAGTTAGTTACCTGATGCCTGTGGCAGTAGTTTTCTTGGGAGAACACATGGTATGTCATCTATGGTCTAGCTATTAGCTAAGGAGATGCTGACTTTACAGTTCTCCCGTGCTGTAGTCGAGGCTATTTATGTTCAAACGCCAGCCAGCACTACCTCCTTCTCAGACACTGACTCACACAGATCACATGGAGGGAACGGTCATTGGATGCAGATTTGAAAGCACACAAGGCGTGTGACTGGAGGTGTCAGGCGTGTAGCTAGCTGCCTCTTCTCACAACATCACACAGTGGTTGTACTGTAGCTGCAGCAGCAGCAGTAACGGGGTTCTGGGCAGGCCAGTAACGGGGTTCTGGGCAGGCCAGTAACGGGGTTCTGGGCAGGGCAGTAACGGGGTTCTGGGCAGGCCGACTGGGCCTTGAGAGGCATGAGGAGCCCAGACAATGAGAAGAAACACTCACTTCAGTCAGAACATTTCGCTTTCATTTCACTACTACACGTTGGCTTATGTCTGAGATGGCGACCCTCTTTTTCTTCAAGATAAGACTGATTATTCAAATTGATCAGGCTACTCGTCATCACCTAGAATGAATCACATATTGCCTGCCTGACGAACAGTCAGTAAGTCCCCCATTCACAGATCAGTCTATTCATACCACAGATAAAGCTTGACCATTATAACCACTAACCTGCAATAGCACGCAAGATAGCTTTGAACATTTTTACAAAGACAGGTATACTCATAGTAACCATAACATTTCCTCTCCCCAGCCCCCTTCCCTTATCTTTGAACTTGATCCGTTTGAACAGTAGACAAAGCAACTAGATGTCTAGAGACACACCAAACCTAACAGACAGCTGCCCACCCACATGGATCAGTGACTGAGTTGGGGCATCCAGTAACAGGGAGTATCCTTGTGGTGCATCATGTTCAAACAACAAGAGGCTAGACGTCAACAACACCCTGAGTCAAGACAGTTTCTAGAAAGGCTTACTGAGGATGCAGTCAGAACTTGTGCAAAAAGACCAGTCAGACTCAGAATTGGTGGCAGAAGTGAAGAAGAAAAACACAGTCTTTCAGGCTCCTTCTGTAGAGTGAAGTATATGATCAAGTATTAAGCCCCAGTACCAGAAGAATTTAGCCTAGTCTAATAGTTTTAACAAAAAATAAAATACATAGCCTAAGCTACAGTAAATAAACATCCTAGGCTGGCCATGGTGAGCTTTATGATATTAGTACCAGGGGTTCGGGGTAGAAATATTTTCGCTGAAGATGGATCGGACACTAACAGACTAGAAAATTATAAGATAGCTGGAATTCTGGAGTTGAAGAGTAGAGGAGGATGGGACGACAGGGTAATAACCCTCAGTATGCACTAGCATAACTCAGTGTTGTGTGTAGGACATACTCCCTCATTTCAAATTTAGAGAGTAACACACACATCGGAACACATATAGCCAACTCAGGAATGTTAAAGGGCAGTCAGATACCAGATGTGTTTCTGTTGTTTCAAGTCCATGTGTTAAAAAGCTTTATCTGTAAAAAAATAAAAAATAAAATACATAAAATGCAACTGTTGTTCTGAAATATAGCCTATTCTTTTAAAGCTTTCTCAATGCACTCTTAGCCTACAACTTGAATCAGTTGCCTATGATTAAAATCAAATTGGAAGATAATATGATCACAGTGGACAGCCCAAGGGTGAGCCAGAGTCTAATGACTGACCCTGACCTTGAATGAGCCACTGACTGGGTAAAAGTCTGAGCTTAGGCTGGTGTATTTGGATCCCCACTGAGTCTGACTGACTGTCATTTCCTAATGACCTAATTAAAACCAAAACTAAATCAGAACAGATAGATACTGGAGGAAGTGAGGGGTGACTATGAATGCATAGTATGGTTTGTACAAGACCTATATAGATTGGTGCAGCTGAGGGTGGAGACCAGACAAACGTTTGACACAATCACCAGGAAACAATCCTGATAACTAGAGAGCAGAGAGAGACAGAGGTCTAGAGGACAAAAGGTTGTATTGGAGGGGAGAATTTGTTGATATGTGGAGCCGGAAGAAAATTGGAGAGTAGCAGAGCAGATTAATGATACAAACAAGTTGGTTGATGACTAACAGAATGAGCATGACTGTCTCTCACACAGGACAGTAACAACTGCTTGAAGGCCCTAACCCTGCTGAATACCACAAATTAACCTCGTTCACTATGTCATGGGTATGAGGCAGAGGTGGCTGGTTTTCAAAACACTGCTGTCTGTTTTAAGAGAGCAGCTGCACCATTATTTACAGCACCAGATGGCTCCTGACAGATCTCCTATCATATCAAGGTTTAATGGGCAGAACACTGTGTTGTGCATCACAGAAGAGGAATACATAAAGAATATTGTCACGAAAGCTAGAACATGCACAAGGCAAGAAAAACCTGATTTCAGTGTTTCCTCTATATGCATTTAGCAGCGGCGCTGATTCACTGTCCATGCTACGGCTATATAGATAGAGAACAAGCCTAGGCTACATTTGCTGCTCCAAAATACATTTAAGCTGACTGTTTTAATGCATACAGTGTGAGAGAATAAAACCATACGCTGACTGGATAGTCTATTGCCTCAAATTCCTAATCTTGCTCCTAAAAACGATGCCCCTATAACAACACTGGCCCTCCTCTCTTCTCCTTTTCCACATAGCTTTAATAAACACAAGCTGAAACCCCTTCCCCCATGTCCAGGGACTTCACGCAGGTTTGGAGGAATGTTGGGGATATTTGGGGACATTGTGTGGCCCGGAATGTGCTGCAGGCAGCAAAAGTCAATACCAGTTGTCTGCTCAATAAACCGTGTTAATTGCTTGCCAGACTGTGATTTTTACTGCACCATGTCAAATGATCCTTCATGCCAGTTACTATTTATTAATATCAATCTATTCCAGTTCTTATCAGGGTGCATAATGGCACTAGAAGTAGCCTAGCAGCAAACTAATAAGGCTTAGTGTGACATGTAATGGAACACAACACAAGTCACTGGCAGTGCCAATATATATTTGGTGGTGGAAGCTAAATGAGTATGACTACTTAAGAGATAAATCTCCTTCACATAGTGTGAAACATCATCACATGCATGATAAATAGTTTGACAGGTTACTGGCTGGAGTATGATGTCAACACTATTCGGACTTTATGCAATGTGATAGTATGGCTGCAATAGAATTGTGTCTCTAATCAGACACACAATTTGGTCAAAATTTGTAGATTTTTTTGTTGCATTTTAGCTAACCCTAACCCTTCTCTTAACCTGCTAAATTACGTTGTGTGTCCCTTCTAGACAAAACCCTCCACTAGGACTCAGAGCACAGATAAAACAAGGAGCTAACGTTAGAGGGTTACTTGTAGTCATAAACATCTTTGTTAGGAGGGGAGGGAAGTAGCTAGCTAGTTAATGAAATTAAAAGACAACGGTAATGTTGTTGTATTTTGTTATCTAGCTAGCTATTTAGTTACCTAATTAGCTAGTTAGGTAAATATGTTGTATTGTTTCCATACATTGTAATGATCAGATACTGCTGGCTCGATTAAGTTACTGTAGCTCGCTAACGCGTTAGCTAGCTAACAACGTTCCATGTAGCTAGCTAGTTACACACAAGGAAGCAATCAAAATTAGAAAAACGTCTAACACATTTTACCTGGAATTCTTTGGTAGAGATACTCGGATACCATCGGTTTGAAGTTACAATATGCAGAGATTGGTAATGTCATGCACTCCATCCTCGGCGTCCCTGCCCTTGCTCTTGCTCTTCTCCATTGACAGGACACAGCATGAGCGAGCGTTCCCGATTACAGCTTGGAATTGTGGGACGTCGCCTGACAGATCCCTCTCCATCTCCTTTTTGGAATGTAGCAAATGATACAGTGGGGGACGTTATGATGAAGGGCCTAGGCGTTGTCTGCTGCACATTTTGAGCTATTTCTTTGATAATAACGACATGTAGTGAATCTGTGATGTGGTGATATGTCTGCGATCTTTCAAATCTAGTAGGGTCCTGGTCAAGATATGCTCAATTTAAGATATAAGGCATTGCCACATTTTTACATAGATACAGGAGATTTTATTTAACATTGTGTACAAACAGAGGCTGCAAATGCCTTCCAAACATTTATTTCCCTCAGACTACAGTATCCCTTTTTACAGAACCATAACATAACATGTATGTTGACCAGAAGAAAATAAATCTAAATTGAAAAACAGAAAAAATGTACATTGTATTTTTTAGGGGATGACCAGCAAGTACCATCATTTTAGCTTCATTCTGTAACTAGAAAATGTGGAATAAAACACACATATTCCCAAGAAGATGTCAAAATATGGTTTCAGGTCATTTAAAATGCGTGTAATATGGGAGTGAATTATAATAAACTATTGCCAGGCTCATGTCAACTTACAAGGACTGAAATAATGAATATTCATTCCACATACAGTATGCATACACTGAAATGCTAAAGTCATACATAGAGTAATATATTCCATATTTTTAGACTTTAAAACATTGTACACATATTTAGAATAATCTTATGTTGACATATATTACTTTTTTATGAAAGAGGCAGGGTAAGCGACTAGCCCTATGAAATCACACTGACAATCAATAACCAAGTTCTCTTTCAGTTGAAGCCTAATTATTCAACTGTTTTATTAATATGATTTATCCTAAATGTATTGCCCAAACTTTGATGAACATCACAATAAATAAACCTAAGAACCCAATGTCTCTAGTATGATACATACAGTACATATTATACAAGCATAACACAAGGTTAGAGAGATTACTAATCTATATAAACTCAAATAACCTTAATCTTTCCTTGCAAAGATTTTCCAAACCACAGAAAATGTCCTAAAGCATCACAGTGGACAGTCTGGAGTAAACCCAAAAGGAACTGAAAGTGCAAGCCCCTCCAAAGTAGATTATGTACTGGATTAGTGACATGTTGATACATACAGTAGATACAGTTAGGACAACAGATGGTTACAAACTGTTTGGCAGTTATTTGAAAAAACAAAGGACATCTTGCAAATGAACAATACACAGCAGAACATAGAGCCTTGAGAGATATTATCTATATATGAGTCATATAACATGACAGTGAATTTTGAAAGTGTCCTCCTTCTACAAGTATAGATACCACTTAGCTACTACTAATATAATTTCCTTCAGATGAGGGTATTCAACTCGGTAAATACAGTAGACTTCATTTTACACAGAACTGGAACAGAAAAGCTGAAAATGAGTTATTTTGCTATTGTTGACAGAGTGAGGGTTATTGACTAAGCATTTGTATGTCTGTCTCGTACGACTGCAAAAATGAATTGGGCTTAGTTTGGTATATAATATTCAGACGAGATCTCCCACACAGGCAATAGTACCATGAATTGAGATACCAAAATCTACGGTCATGTATTAGTCTCAAAATATGTGCCATAATGACAGATCTGTTTTCTCAAAAGGCAAGGGAGACTACAGCAGCCCAGTAAGTCTCCTAACAGCAACTCCACTGACACATTGAAATCCACGACGTACGTGCTGAATAAAAGCTATAATGCGGAGGCACAATGGAGCAGAGCAGTGCACGTTTAGCACTAATTATATAAATCAAAGAGATCCAAATGAATGGTGAATGCACTGCCTTTCTCTCTCATAACCAATGGCTTCCTCCAATGTGCAGTTATGTGTATGGGACATGTGAGGATATATTAGGACAAAATGTGTTATTAAAATTATGACTATGCTATTAACTGGAACTGATTTAGTTGATATGTTAACATATGGATAAGTCAGGATTTGAAACGTTATGTCTTAATTCAACTTTTTTTTTATACAGCAAATTGTCCCATTATTTCATTTACTCACTCACGCATGTGTGCGCATGAATGCTTGCATGCACAACCACACCCTCAGATGCCAGATCTTACACTAGCTACTGACTAGTCAAAACTGCCAGAAATGTCACCGCTAACTTCAAAATGTATGAGTTCTTCATGAAATCTCAGTTCCGCAGACAGTAGTACAGACTGAGTTAGAAAACACATTACTTGTTAACAATTATCCAGCCAGAATGAAATATCATAACATATTTTAAGCTTGGTTTATCAAAACTAGAACACTTGTGGGTCACTAACATCCTGCTGCCCAATATAACAACAATACGTTTATGACAACACAGAGAAGAAAATAACTTTAATCAAACATGCCTGCATGTTAAATCAAGGTACTGAAATTAAAACCACACTAATATAATCTTCTCTTTTTTCCTTCTGAACAAATATTCTAAGAGCATTTTCTTTTCCAGGGCCCTTTGGTGGGTTACTATCAGGCAGACCAGGTGGGAGAAGAGCTTAAGGAAGGGTGTAGAGGACAGTTAAAGACAGCTGTCCAGCCACCCTCATAAATATGGGTGAGAAAAAGATGTCACCTTCATTGAAAAGAGGATAAACAAGTAAAGTGCCTTGCAAAAGTATTCATCCCCCTTGGCGTTTGTCCTATTTTGTTGCATTACAACCTGTAATTTAAATTGATTTTTATTTGGTTTTCATTTAATGGACATACACAAAATAGTCCAAATTTCTGAAGTGAAATGAAAAAAATAACTTGTTTCAAAAAATTCAAAAAGATTAATAACGGAAAAGTAGTGTGTGCATAAGTATTCACCCCCTTTACTATGAAGCCCCTAAATAAGATCTGGTGCAACCAATTACCTTCAGAAGTCACATAATTAGTTAAATAAAGTCCACCTGTGTGCAATCTAAGTGTCACATGATATGTCACATGATCTCAGTATATATATATATATATATATATATATATATACACCTGTTCTGAAAGGCCCCAGAGTCTGCAACACCACTAAGCAAGGGGCACCACCAAGCAAGCGGCACCATGAAGACCAAGGAGCTCTCCAAACAGGTCAGGGACAAAGTTGTGGAGAAGTACAGATCAGCGTTGGGTTATAAAAAAATATCAGAAACTTTGAACATCCCACGGAGCACCATTAAATCCATTATTAAAAAATTGAAAGAATATGGCACCACAACAAACCTGCCAAGAGAGGGCCACCCACCAAAACTCACGGCCCAGGCAAGGAGGGCATTAATCAGAGAAGCAACAAAGAGACCAAAGATAACCCTGAAGGAGCTGCAAAGCTCCACAGCGGAGATTGGAGTATCTGTCCATAGGACCACTTTAAGCCGTACACTCCAC